>NC_080168.1:74372163-74674809 GCF_950295315.1 Erinaceus europaeus
TCTCTCTTCTCTCTCTCTCTCTCTCTCTATCTATCTCCTCTCCCCCCCTTCTTTCTTTTTTTTAACCAGAGCACTGTTCAGCTCTGGTTTATGGTGGTGTGGGGGATTGAACCTGGGACTTTGGAGCCTCAGGCATGAGGGCCTGTTTGCATGACTACTATGCTGTCTACCCTCTGCCCTCTCTTATTTCCCCCACAATCACTCTCTCCCTTTCTCTCTCCCTTCACTCTCAATTTCTCTCTGTTCTATCAAATAAAATAAATAAATTTATATATCTGTTGGTCAGGGGGGCCAGGAGGTGGCACACCTAGTTAAGCGCTTACATTATAGGGTGCAAGGACCTGGGTTCAATCCCCCGTCCCCACCTGCAAGGGAAAAACTTAACAAATGGTGGAGCAGCACTGCAGGAGTCTCTCTGCTTCTCTCCTTCTCTATCTCCTCCTCTAAATTTCTCTGTCTCTATCCAATAATAAATAAATAAATAATATTTTTAAAAATTGGGCAGAGAGTCGGGCGGTAGCAGAGTGGGTTAAGCACACATGGTACAAAGTGCAAACAACAGCTAAGGTTCCCGGTTCAAAGCTAATATATATTAGCTTTGTGAAAAGCAGGGAAAGAAAAGCACCTAGAGACCAAGGCTGCATTCCTTTGCAATGTCAGAAATTGGAAGAAAAAAAAACTTTAATCTCTTAACATGTCATTGAATTCAACTCACAAAAACAGTAACACAGTAGCTAAATTATATTTAAGTGTCTATTTACCCCTCCGAAGTTGATGAAACTGAGGAAATAGCAAAATGATTATGCAAAAAGACTTATGATGGTTATGCCTGAGGCTCACAGGTCCCAGATTAAATCCCTAATATTACCTTGTATCAGAACTGAGCAGTGATCTGGTTAAAATTAAAGAGATTTTTTTTAAGAAGTTGATGGAGGGCAGGGGTAGATAGCATAATGGTTATGCAAACAAACTGCCATGCCTGAGGCTCTGAGTCCCAGGTTCAATCCCCCACACCACCATAAGCCAGAGCTGACCAGTGCTCTGGTAAAAAAAAAAAAAAAAAAAAGGGAAGTTGATGGAGAAGTAGTTAGTATGTAGATGAGGGAGATAGCATAATGATTCTGCCAAGGGGCTCTCATGTTCCAAAGTCCCTGGTTCAATCCCCTGAACCACCATAAGCCAGAGTTGAGCAGTACTCTGGATATATACATATACATATACATATACATATACATATACATATACATATACATATACATATACATATACATATACATATACATATACATATACATATACATATACATACAGGAGATAGCGCAGTGGCTAAGGCACTAGACTCTCAGGCATGAGGTCAATCCCCAACAGCACATGTACCAGAGTGATGTCTGTTTCCTTCTCTCTCCTATATTTCTCAATAAGTAAATATAATCTTTAATATATATGAGTAAATGATAAATTACATTCAATATCTACCACGTAGTTAACTGTTTTAGCATATACTATTTCAAATACTTGGATTTAGATTGTTTACATTTTCAATGAGTTAAGGAAATACTCAAATATACTCTCACATATATACACAATGCAAAATATCAGGAACATAGTATAGGAGATGGCATAGTTATTATGCAAAAGGCTTTAATGCCTGAGACTCTGAAGTCCCAAGTTCAGTTCCCTGCACTATCATAAGCCAGAGCTGAGCAGTGCTCTAGTAAAAAGATAATAATAATAATATAAAAATAAATCAGGTGGTGGTATACTTACTGTGTTCAAGAACCCAGTCCCTACCTGCAAGGGCTAAGTTTCATAAACATTAGGGCAGTACTACAGGTGACCTCTTTCTGCCTCTACTATTAAAGAATAACCGAGTGGAGGATTCACTGTGTTGGCACTGAACCCCAGCTAGAACCCTGGTGGCAAAAAAAAAGGGGGGGGGATCAGTTATAGGTCTTCCATCAATAAACTAAAATGCAGTATCATTGAATCTCGCTTACTTAACATTTATCAAATGTCTACCATATGTTTACTACTATATTAGATGTCAAAAATATAGACATGAATGGAGAAGTCTCTAACCTGGATATTTTCAAAGGCTTGCTGGAGACGTAGATAAGAAAGTAGAGATGTAATGTAATGTGAATGTACTTTGTAGCTGGGAAAAGCTCTAAACAGTTCAGTACTGATTGTGTGCCCCTTTAAGTGCAGACCCCATCATGTGCAGAAGATGATGGACCATTTCTGACATCAAGTTCATGGAAGAATACACTCTTTTTTTCCTTTTTGAAACTGGCTTTGTAACTTTCCTCAGACTCCCTTCAAGAGGGTGATGACCCTCTCCTCTCCTCTCCCGGATCAACTAGGAATACAAAAGGAGACCACCGGGGACCGAAACAAGACAGGACTATAATGACCACATGAACCCAGAAAATCACTGGTGAGTACAAACATGTGTGACTGGTGACAGAGAGGAGAGAGGGGCCTGAGAGATTAAGTGACTGCTAACAGTTCAGCAGTTTATCAATTGAGACACCACCTCCAGTACGCTCCACCAACAAGGGAACAGCTGAAGGGAGGAGAGGACTCCCCAGAGACTCACCAAGTGCAACTCTGAGTCTCCATTGCTACTACCCTCAGAATCTGGAGCAGCGGCAGGGAGGGACACCAGGGGACAGAGATCTAACCAGGAAACTCAGGAGAAGACCTATACCTCCATGGCATAGCTGAGGGGCTGTGAAAGTCTCTTTGCATAACCACTGGATTATCTCTGCCACACCCTGCTTTATCTTTGTCAGGAGTCAGTGATTAAGCTGAAGCCTATTGATAGTTTAAAAGCCCTCAGGCTCCCATAGCCTACAGGGAAGAAAAAAAAAAAGAGGCTTTTAAACCACTGAGCTCCAAATCAGAGATTTAAATACTATTGAAACAACTGTTAACTTTCACCACTGTGAACCCTTTAATTAACTTACTTAGACACAAGTCAATCCAGGCATTAGTGAACAATAATTTGAAAAGTACTGATAAAGGGACCTCATAACATAATATATAAAATGGTTAAAACAACAAGAAGAAATATTGGAGAAACGAACCAGGACAAGAGTCCAGCTAAAAGTCCTCCAGAGGGTGAAGCACAAAACAACGAGTTCAACATCCAAACATTAGCTAAGGAAATAATAACAGGAGTGAGTAAAGAATTTGAAAAAATTATAATCAGAAATACAGGAACAACAAATGAGAATATGGAAGAAAATACTAATTACCTCATGGTTACTAGAGAGCTGAAAGCTGAAATCGCTAAGCTAAGAGTGCAACTAGCAAAACAAGCTAAAACAGTATCAGAGCAGGGCAACAAAATAGATGAACTCCAGAAAACAGTAGAGGGCAGAGAGAATAGAACCTATGAGGCTGAAGACAGAATTAGCAAGATTGAGGATGAATTAGAGACAACTAAAAAAGAAGTAAGAGATCTCAAAAAGAGATTAATAGATGCTGAAAACAACAACAAAGTCCTATGGGATGACTTCAAAAGAAACAATATAGGCATTATTGGCATACCAGAGGAAGAAAGAGAAGGAGAGGAAGAAAGCATTTTCCAGGCGAAAATAGCTGAAAATTTCTCTAGTCTAGACAACATCAAAGACATAAAGATTCAAGAAGCCCAGAGGGTCTCAAACAGAATTAACCCAGACCTAAAGACACCAATACATGTCATACTTAGAATGGAAAGGAATAAGGATAAAGAAAGGATCCTCAAGGCTGCAAGAGAAAAACAAAGAGTCACCTATAAAGGAAAACCCATAAGATTAGCAGCAGATTTCTCCATACAAACACTACAGGCCAGAAGAGAATGGCAAGATATCTATCGAGTGCTCAATGAGAAAGGCTTTCAGCCAAGAATACTATATCCTGCTAGACTGTCATTCAGACTAGATGGAGGCATCAAAACCTTCTCAGACAAGCAACAGTTGAAGGAATCAACTATCACCAAGCCTGCCCTGAAAGAAATTCTGAAAGGTCTCCTATAAACAATCGGACCACCACAAATAGGACATATATCAAAAAACTCTACAAGAATGGTGTTAAAATATCTTCAATCTTTGATATCAATAAATGTCAATGGCCTGAATTCACCTATTAAAAGACACAGAGTAGGAAGATGGATCAGAAAACACAACCCAACAATATGCTGTCTACAGGAAACCCACCTAACTCAACAAGACAAACACAGACTTAAAGTGAAAGGATGGAAAACAATCATACAAGCCAATGGCCCGCAAAAAAGAGCAGGAGCAGCTATTCTCATATCTGACATGATATACTTTAAAATAGATAAGATTAAAAAAGATAGGAATGGACACTACTTAATGCTCAGAGGATCAGTCAATCAAGAGGACTTAACAATTATTAACATCTATGCACCCAATGAGAAGCCATCTAAATATATCAAACTTCTACTGAAAGAGCTACAGCAATATATTAACAGTAACACAATCATAATAGGGGACTTCAACACCCCACTCTCTCAACTTGACAGATCATCCAGGCAGAAAATAAATAAAGACATAAGGGAGCTAAATGAAGAGATAGATAAACTAGAACTATTGGGCATTTTCAGAGTCATTCATCCCAAGAAACTGGAATACACATTTTACCCAAATCCACATGGGTCATTCTCAAGGAAAGACCATATGTTAGGCCACAAAGACAGCATCAGCCAAT
This sequence comes from Erinaceus europaeus, assembly GCF_950295315.1. Taxonomy (NCBI): domain Eukaryota; kingdom Metazoa; phylum Chordata; class Mammalia; order Eulipotyphla; family Erinaceidae; genus Erinaceus; species Erinaceus europaeus. The sequence continues at coordinate 74,376,883 of NC_080168.1, forward strand.
TAAAGAGCATGTAAATCATTCCAAGCATCTTCTCAGACCACAGTGGAATTAAACTAACACTTAACAATCAACAAAAGATTAGTAACAGTCCCAAAATGTGGAAGCTCAACAGTACACTGCTTAACAACTTCTGGGTCAAAGAGGAAATCAAGGAAGAAATCAAAATGTTTCGAGAGGTCAATGAAAATGAAGACACAAGCTATCAAAATATTTGGGACATAGCTAAAGCAGTCCTAAGAGGGAAGTTCATAGCTATACAAGCACACATTAGGAAACAAGAAAAAGCACAAATAAACAGCCTGATTGCACATCTTAAAGACCTAGAAGAAGAACAACAAAGGAACCCTAAAGCAACGAGAAGGTCAGAAATCAGTAAAGTTAGGGCAGAAATAAATAACATTGAGAATAGGAAAACCATACAAAAGATCAACGAAAGTAAATGTTGGTTCTTCGAAAGAGTATGCAAAATTGACAAACTTTTAGCCAGGGATTCACAAAACAAAAAAGGGAGAAGACCCAAATAAATTGGATAGTAAATGAAAGAGGAGATATCACAACAGACACTGCAGAAATTCAACATATCATGCAAGGCTTCTATGAATAACTATATGCCACCAAGCTAGAGAACCTGGAAAAAATGGATGATTTCCTAGATACCTACTAACTTCCAAAACTAAGTAAAGAGGAAGTGGATAACATGAACAGGCCCATCACAGCTAATGAAATTGAAACAGTTACCAAAAATCTCCCCAAAAATAAAAGTCCTGGACCAGATGGTTTTACAAATGAATTCTACAAAACCTTCAAAGAAGAACTAATACCTCTTCTTTTAAAAGTCTTCCAGAAGATTGAAGACACTGGAATACTCCCTGCCAGCTTCTATGAAGCCAACATCATCACTCTTGTACTAAACACAGACAAGGACACAACCAAAAAAGAAAACTACAGACCAATATCTCTAATGAACATAGATGCAAAAATATTGAACAAAATTCTAGCCAACCGGATACAGCAGTATATCAAAAAGACTGTTCATCATGACCAAGTGGGGTTTATCCCAGGCATGCAAGGTTGGTTTAATATACGTAAATCAATCAATGTGATCCACCACATCAACAAAAGCAAGACCAAAAACAACATGGTCATATCAATAGATGCAGAGAAAGCCTTTGACAAAATACAACATCCCTTTATGATCAAAACAGTACAAAAAGTGGGAATAGATGGAAAATTCCTGAAGATAGTGGAGTCTATATATAGCAAACCTACAGCCAACATCATACTCAATGGTGAAAAACTGGAAGCATTTCCACTCAGATCAGGTACTAGACAGGGCTACCCACTATCACCATTACTATTCAACATAGAGTTGGAATTTCTTGCCATAGCAATCAGGCAGGAGCAAGGAATTAAAGGGATACAGATTGGAAGAGAAGAAATCAAACTCTCCTTATTTGCAGATGACATGATAGTATACATGGAAAAACCTAAGGAATCCAGCAAGAAGCTTTTGGAAATCATCAGGCAATACAGTAAGGTGTCAGGCTATAAAATTAACATTCAAAAGTCAGTGGCATTCCTCTATGCAAACACTAAGTTAGAAGAAATTGAAATCCAGAAATCAATTCCTTTTACTATAGCAACAAAAACAATAAAATATCTAGGAGTAAACCTAACCAAAGAAGTGAAAGACTTGTATACTGAAAATTATGAGTCACTACTCAAGGAAATTGAAAAAGACGCAAAGAAGTGGAAAGCTATTCCGTGTTTATGGGTTGGAAGAATTAACATCATCAAAATGAATATACTACCCAGAGCCATCTACAAATTTAATGCTATCCCCATCAATATCCCAAGCACATTTTTTAGGAGAACAGAACAAATGCTACAAATGTTTATCTGGAACCAGAAACGACCTAGAATTGCCAAAACAATCATGAGAAAAAAGAACAGAAGAGGAGGCATCACACTCCCAGATCTCAAACTGTATTATAGGGCCATTGTCATCAAAACTGCTTGGTACTGGAACATGAATAGACACACTGACCAGTGGAATAGAATTGAGAGCCCAGAAATGAGGCCCCACATCTATGGACATCTAATCTTTGACAAAGGGGCCCAGACTATTACATGGGGAAAGCAGAGTCTCTTCAGCAAATGGTGTTGGAAACAATGGGTTGAAACATGCAGAAGAATGAAACTGAACCACTGTATTTCACCAAATACAAAAGTAAATTCCAAGTGGATCAAGGACTTGGATGTTAGACCACAAACTATCAGATACTTAGAGGAAAATATTGGAAAAACTCTTTTCTGCATAAATTTTAAAGACATTTTCAATGAAACGAATCCAATTACAAAGAAGACTAAGGCAAGTATAAACCTATGGGACTACATCAAATTAAAAAGCTTCTTCACAGCAAAAGAAACCACTACCCAAACCAAGGGACCCCTCACAGAATGGGAGAAGATCTTTACATGCCATACATCAGATAAGAGTTTAATAAGCAACATATATAAAGAGCTTGCCAGACTCAACAACAAGACAACAAATAACCCCATCCAAAAATGGGGGGAGGACTTGTACAGAATATTCACCACAGAAGAGATCCAAAAGGCTGAGAAACACATGAAAAAATGCTCCAAGTCTCTGATTGTCAGAGAAATGCAAATAAAGACAACAATGAGATATCACTTCACTCCTGTGAGAATGTCATACATCAGAAAAGGTAACAGCAGCAAATGCTGGAGAGGCTGTGGGGTCAAAGGAACCCTCCTACACTGCTGGTGGGAATGTCAGTTGGTCCAAACTCTGTGGAGAACAGTCTGGAGAACTCTCAGAAGGCTAGAAATGGACCTGCCCTATGATCCTGCAATTCCTCTCCTGGGGATATATCCTAAGGAACCCAACACATCCATCCAAAAATATCTGTGTACACATATGTTTTTGGCAGCACAATTTGTAGTAGCCAAAACCTGGAAACAACCCAGGTGTCCAACAACAGATGAGTGGCTGAGCAAGTTGTGGTCTATATACACAATGGAATACTACTTAGCTGTAAAAAAAATGGTGACTTTACCATTTTCAGGCGATCTTGGATGGACCTTGAAAAAATCATGTTGAGTGACATAAGTCAGAAACAGAAGGATGAATATGGGATGATCTCACTCTCAGGCAGAAGTTGAAAAACAAGATCAGACAAGAAAACACAAGTAGAACCTGAAATGGAATTGGCGTATTGCACAAAAGTAAAAGACTCTGGGGTGGGTGGGTGGGGAGAATACAGGTCCATGAAGGATGATAAATGACATAGTGGGGGTTGTATTGTTAAATGGGAAACTGGGGAATGTTATGCATGTACAAACTATTGTATTTACTGTTGAATGTAAAACATTAATTCCCCAATAAAGAAATAAATTTAAAAAATAAAAAAAAGAGGCTGATGACCAAACAGAAGGATGAGAAAGAACCATGAATTCAAATGGGCAAGTAAGAACGCAGCCAGTTTTAATCAAGCAAGAATTTCCCAGCAGGAGTCAGAAGTAATGGGAGCAGAGCTATGGCACACCAAGGTAGAGGTTCCTCACTGAACAGGGGGAATGAGCAGAGAGGGCTAACAAGACTAAAACAAGAATCATTGCACCAAGCTTGCATCCTTCATCAAGGTATCATCAGTCACCAATCTGTTGCACACAAAACTGACTGCCTAGATGGAGAATGTGTTTCTGATTTGCACCAAAGTGGTGGCCCTGCATGAGAAAAAGCTGATACTTAGAGAATGTTCAGTATTACAAAAGCAAAAGAGAATTGCCAGAGAACACGCCCCCTCCCCCAGAATCTCACAAATATATTGAAAAGTGTCTGTGGTAAAATTGGTAGAAGATAAAGCTAAGAAAGTAGGAAAGTTATAAAGGAATTTATGTGCTGAGCAAGGGAGTTTGTATTTCATTAAAGGCAGTGATGGGCCATCGTGCTATATTAAACAGTATAGTAAACAGATCACTCTGAAAGTAACACAGAGGAAAAACTGAAGAAAGGGCAACAGAATTACTGTTCTCACAGTAATCTAGATCATAAATTATAAGTCCCAAATTAAGGCTGCATGGATAGAGAAGATAAGATATGGGAGACAGAAGTAAGAAGGAAAATTAAAAAAGACAATGATAGGGTCAGGGAAGTGGTGCAGTGGAGAAAGCACTGGACCCTCAACCATGAGGTCCTGAGTTCAGTCCCCGGCAGCACATGTACCAGAGTGATGTCTGGTTCTCTCTCTCCTTCTGTCTTTCTCATGAATAAATAAATAAAATCTTTTAAAAATAAAATCAAGGTTTAAAAAAGAGCAATGATGGGAGTGGGGGGATGGCACAGCAGGTTAAGTGCACATGGCATGAAGCATAAAGGCCGGCTTAAGGATCCCGGTTCGAGCCCCTGGCTCCCCACGAGTCGCTTCACAGGTGGTGAAGCAGGTCTGTAGGTGTCTATCTTTCTCCCCCCCTCTCTGTCTTCCCCTCCTCTCTCCACTTCTCTCTGTCCTATCTAACAATGACAACATCAATAACAACAACAAAATAATACAACAAGGGCAACAAAATGGAAAATAAATAAATATTAAAAAAGGCAATGACTACATGAATGTAGGGTGAGTAGGAAAAGAGGGAAGTGTACTGTATAACTTGCATCCAAATAAATATATTAGTTCAACTTCGAAGCTGCTAGATTTGAGAGATACTTAGGGAACATCTACAGAGAAATATCAAGCATACAGTAAAATATAGGGTTCTGGAATTCAGGACTAGGGTCTAGCCTGACAGTCTGGAGTTCAGAAATCATCAGCACAAGCAATAATTCAATATATATGATAGAGACAGAAAGAAACTGGGAGAGAGAAAGAGCCTCAGCATTGCTTCATCACTTAAGAGGCTCCACTCCTGTAGGTAGGGACCAGGGGGGCCTTAAACTTGGGTCCTTGCACATGGTAATGTGTACACTCAACTGGATGAGTCACCACTTAGCCCCTGAAATAACTAAATCCTTAAATGTGAGGGCTTATATCTAATGGTAGAGTGCAATAGACACAGGAAGATTAGAGGAAACCAACAAACAGCTCTTAGGGAACATTGATTACAGTAAAATAAGTGGAAGAAAAGAATCCACAGGGGTGGAATTCGAAAGACAAAGTACTTAATAATGAACCCAGAGTCTCTACCTGGGGGGGTGGGTTGCTTCAAGAGCAGTGGAGCAAACTGCAGATGTCTCTCTCCCCCTCCTCTCACCCTTTTCCTCTGTCTCTGTCATCATCATTATAAAAACAATTTAAAGTATATGTTAGGAAGAGTCTCCATTTGAAACAGAAGGCAAATTTAATGCCCCCCAGCCCCCATAACAAAGGTGAAGATTCAACAAATGGAGGTTCCTAACCCAGGGGATCTTAGCATGACCTGGGCAGTGCTACCTAGCTCAGGAGATTACTGAAAAGGGAGTGCATAGACTGGGAGAGGCTAAGCCAAGGTGCATGGGATACCACTGAAGCAAACAGAATAGACAGGGGGCACTTTGTTTTTAGGATGGGAGATTTAAGTATAATTATGTCCTGAGAGGGGGAAAAAAAGGACAAAAAATACAAGGACTTGTGCCCCAGAAAGTAGTACATCCAGTGTTTCCAGACTTGCAAGTATGAGGTTCCTGGTTCAATCTTCAGCATCACTTATATACCAGAGTGATGTTCCAGTTTTCTCTCACACATAATTCATTCTCTCTCTCTTTCTCCCTCTCTCTCTCTATCTCCCTCTCTCTCTCTCCCCACTTTCCATCTCAATCTCTGTCTCTTTGCAAAAATAAATAAATAAATAAATAAACAGAATTGTCAAATGAGATCATGTCAAAATGTTTGCATTTATAACTAATTAGATGAAGGTGCCCTTGTTGAGCACCTACAAGTGCTGAGCATTGTACTAAGGTCTTTTCACATATTTCATCCTTTGGTCCTACTAGTCCTCTTACTATTTTGTTAATATACCCACTTTACAAACCAAGAAAATAAGGCAGAAAAGCTAATGGCAACCCTCTGAGGATTACATCTGCACTCCAGAGATATCAATAGTATTCCACCATTAAGAGATTAACGAATAGGATCCTAAGCAACTAGTCTCTGCTTGGAGGGAGGAGGCTTCACAAGTGGTGGAGCAGTGCTGCAGGTGTCTCTCTTTTGCTCTTCTTCTCTATCTCCCCCTTCCATTTCCATTTATCTCAGTCTCTGTCCAAAATAAAATTTAAAAGGAGAGCCAGGTGTTGGCATGCATGGTTGAGTACACAAGGACTCAGATTCAAGTCCCTGGTCCTCACCAGCAGGAGGAAAGTTAAACAAGTAGTGGAGCATAGCTGCAGGTCTCTCTGTCTGTCTCTCTCTCTCTCCTTTCTCAATTTCTTTCTCTACCCAAAATAAATATTAAAAACATACAAAAAGGGGGCTGAGTGGTGGCGTTGAGTGCATGTTACAAAAATATAAATAATAATAATGATAATGAAATGCATGATATTGAAGGCAAATTCTGGGATAAAACTGGTGTTTCTTAAAAGTTTTCATAAATGGAAAAATTCCCCAGAAAAAGAAATTAAAAGCTCCCTTGGCTAACAGATTTTTTTAAAAGCACATGGGTTTTACTTATTAAAAATAGCACAATTATGTTTAATTTGTAATGGTCAGAATGATTCTCACTGGGCTAAAAACAAGGTGTCAGCAGGGTTGCTTTCCTTAGGGAGAATCTGTTCCCTTGCTTCTATCAGCTTCTGGAGGTAGCCTGCATTGACTGGCCCCCTTTTTCCATCTTTAGAAGTGGTAATGGGAGACTGAACCTTTCTTCTGCTGCCAGCTCTTCACAGTCTCAACTTCTCCCTCCCTCCTCCAGTTTAAGGACTCCTGTGATTACATTAGCCCTGTCTGTATATGGCAGGTTTTTTTGCTCTGTCTGAAGGTAAACTGACCTTGTTCCATCTGCAGACTTAAATCTCCTTTGTTGTACAACATAATGTATTCCTAGACTCTATGGATTAAGAGCATGAAAGGGTGGGGGAATGGGGCATTCTGCCTAGGACATGGGTTATAGACCACTTTTAAATAAGAATCAGATACTATTAGGTCAGATAATTCATAATCATTGTCCCCCTTAACCCTCTAGTGTTTGGCTTTGGAATGTGGACAGTGGGGAGGGTGGAGGAGGGCTGCTTTCACTTAGGGCCAGGCAGTGGTGTGCTGACTAGTGATTAACCACCAGCTCTGTCAGGGTGGAGTGGAGGTTGGTCTGTAACATTAGCTGATTTCTATGAGAAAAAAACACTCCCTACATGAGCCATCTCAAGGACTAAGTACCCCAAAATTCTAAAAATTTTAACAGTCCAGTCTCCAGTACACCCCTGAGAAAATGTACTCTAGTACAGGGAAAACGAATCTGACAAAACACTCCCATCCACACCCCCTTCTTCACCTTGACCTCATAAACTTGACCAAATGCTAAAGAGATGGACCCCTTTCACATTCCTGGGTTTAACAAGGATTAAAGATACCTAGAAGTAAGTTAAGAAGTGAAGAAGCTCCATTTGGGAATGCAATTTATTCTCTCCCCAATGTGACAGGATACAGAGGGTGACCAAACAGAATGAGGTCTCCTGCTCCTTGGTGACCCTTTCCAGAGGAGGGAAAGCTGGAGGGCAAAAGGAGGAGATCAAGGCCTAAGGTAAAAGACCACTGAAATAGCACTTGGATTTGCCATGTATGCAGTCCAGGTTCGAGCCCAGCCACTATACATCGAAGGGAGCACTGGCGCTGTAGTGTCTCTCTCTCTTTCTGGCTTTCTATAGATAGAGATCTCTCTCTCTCTCTCTCTCTCTCTCTATATATATATATATATATATATAATAAAAAATTGTATATATATATATAAATGTATTTATTTTATCAAAAACTGCATATATATGCAGTTGACTTGGATTCACCTTGGCTCAGAGTCCCTGGAAAACAGCCATTTGCGTGGGGAAGAGGGCTGTATTTTGCAGGCGGGTGTTTATGTGGGTGCTTGTTGTGCATTTTTAAAGAGTAAGTGCTCCATAAGCACGGCCATTATTGCTTCCCATAGCAATTTGCACACTGGCAATGTGAAGTATGACATTTCTAGGTGGCTAATGTCAATTTTTCTTTTACTTGACACAAGCTACTAAGCAGGCTTACATTTAGTATGAAAAGCCACAGATTTATATGCAACAGGAAGAACTAGGTCATGGTGGTAGTGCAGGCCAATTAGAGAAATCAAGTCTGTGGAAGGACCATGGTGGGCCGCTGCTTCTCGTGTAAAGTGGTTTAAGTAGCTTAGATTTGTGCTCCCAGAACCTTGTGTCTAGAAGGGTCATCTGTGGGTACTCATTCAGATGGAGAATCTATGGCATGGAAGGTGGCACAGGATTTACAACTCCAACCCCAGTCTCTCTCTCTCTCTCTCTCTCTCTCTCAACATTTTTTAGAGATGCAGATTCTGGTTGAGAAAAGTCTGGAATGAGGCTTAAGATTCCATATTTCTTGTGTTTTTGTTGTTCTCACCAGGGGTTTGACACCCTGTGCTAACTTTTTCACAAAGATAGAAAGATACACCCAGAGAAAGACACCATAATATTGAAGCTTTTCCCCAGGCTGGAACTTGGATAGGAAGGACATGGTAAAGCAGGCACCTTGTTAGGTGAGTGATCTCTCCAGCCCCAAGATTCTGCATTTCTAACAAAGGATGCCTGTGCAGCTGATTCAGGAACCAAATTTTGAATGTGAGGGTTCTACATGTCATCATGCCTCAGCCATCTCTCACTTCGTGGAAGACTTAAGCTAACAGTCACTACAGTTATCACACTGAATAAGCCAAGCCACTTAATATCCATGCAATTAATGTTTGCTATACATCTAGTTACTATGGTATAACTTGGAAAGGAGAAAAATGTTCACTCTCATAGAAAAAAATTGTTTCAACCACACGCATTTATCAATAGTATACATTATTTGACCCAGAAAGAAGCACTAGCAGTCTGGGAGGTAGCACAGTAGGTAACACACTGGACCTTTAATCATGAGGTCCTGAGTTCAATCCCAAGCAATACATGTGCTAGAGTTATGTTCTGGTTCTCCCTCCTTCCCCTCCTCCTTCCACAAACAAATAAATATGAAAAAAAGGAAGGGGGGAAGGAAGAAAAACTAAATGACCCACACGATAACCAGTTGTAAATATTAAATAACAGCTAATCAATTACTTCAGTTCATTACAACACAGTAATTCTCCAGGATCCTCAAACCTCTTGATTCCATTTCTGGTGATGTTTTCATGATTGTCTTAGTTTCACCTGAAACAGGTAGATTGTACCATGTAAAAGGAACACCTCTATAATCACAGGACCATAATGTGTACTTGCCTTTAATGGTGACACTGGGGAAGCAGGAAGACTCGTATAAAATAGAATGGAGGTCATGGGGGAGGCAGCATAATGGTAATGGTTACGCAAAAAAAAAACTTTAATGCCTGGGAGTGGGACAGTGGTACACTGGGTTAAGTGTATATAGTACTAAGCACAAGGACTTATGCAGGGATCCTGGTCTGAGCCCCCACTCCTCACCTGCAAGGTAGATGATTCACAAGAGGGAAAGCAGGTCTGCAGTTGTCTATCTTTTGCTTTCCCTCTCTTTCTCCCACTCCCCTCTCAATTTCTCTCTGTCCTATCAAATAAAATAGAAAGGAAGAAAAAAAAATAGCTTGACGGGAGCAGAGTATTTATTCATAGTACTGGCACCTAACCCTGGTGGCAATTAGAAAAAGAAAAGGCTATTGTACAAGAAATCATTTCAGTGAACATTTATTAGCTAATCAGCTGGAAACTGATTGCTGAATCAAGCTTTATAAACATAATTCTTAATTTTTTTTTACATCCAGTCATTTCTTTATATTTCCTCATAGATCTAGTCTCCTCTCCCCACCTCAGCCTACATTTCTACAAATGAAGCATCTACAACTCCTTGTGCATCTGGCCTTGTGAGAAGAGGTAGGACTGACAGAATCATTTTAAAGTAGGTCAGGGAGAAGTGGAGACCTGTTCAGCCTCGAATTGCTGAGCAGAACACCTTCCAACAAACTTGAACTACTCCCCAGCCAAGCAGAAAGCCACTGAAGGTCGGGGTGAGGGGGTGGAGGGAGTAGATTAACATAATGGTTATGCAAAGAGGCTCTCATGCCTGAGTCTCCAAAGTTCAAGGTTTAAACCTCACCACCAACAAAAGCCAGAGTTGAGCAGTGCTCTGGTAAAAAAAAAAAAAAAAAAAAAAAAAAAGCCATTCAGGGAGAAAAACCACTCACACTCTGATAACAGGAGTATAAGTTCACACCTTTCCCACAACAGAGTTCTGTGTTCCCATTCTCTCCATTGGAAACTGCAGTAGTTTTCCCAAGATGATAGACATGGACTGACTGTTATTTCTATAATTATCTATCTATAGTTATAGGTGTTTGCCTGTTTTTTCCTATGGTCCTGCCTTCTCTTCCTTTCTAACTCACACCTACTACTTCTGAATGTCTTTCCTTTATTTTTATTATTATTTATAAAAAGAAAACAATGACAAAAACCATAGGGTAAGAGGGGTACAACTCCACACAATTCCCACCACCAGAACTACATATCCCATCCCCTCCCTTGACAGCTTTCCTATTCTTTATCCCTCTGGGACCATGGACCCAGGATCATTATGGGGTGCAGAAGGTGGAAGGTCTGGCTTCTGTAATTGCTTCCCTGCTGAACATAGGCATTGGCAGGTCAATCCATACTCCCACCGCCTGTCTCGCTCTTTCCCTAGTAGGACAGGGCTTTGGGGAAGCGGGGCTCCAGGACACATTGGTGGGGTTGTCTATTAGTGAAGACGTATAATTACTTGGTAAGCAGGTTGAAAATTTGACCAACATTTAAGCTTTAAAATAAAAGGGGGCCAAGTAGTGGTGTACCTGGTTGAGTGCACATGTTACAGTGCTCAAGGACCCAGGTTCAAGCCCCCCCCCACTTGCAGGGGGAAAGCTTTTTGAGTGGTGAAGTGGTACTTCAAGTGTCTTCCTGTCTCTCTCCCTCTCAGTCTCCCCCTTCTTCTTGATTTCTGGCTGTCTCTAATAAATAAAGATAGTAAAAAAAAATTTTTTTAATTTTTTTTATATTTATTTTATTTATTTATTCCCTTTTGTTGCCTTTGTTGTTTTATTGTTGTAGTTATTATTGTTGTTGTCGTTGTTGGATAGGACAGAGAGAAATGGAGAGAGGAGGGGAAGACAGAGAAGAGGAGAGAAAGATAGGCACCTGCAGACCTGCTTCACCGCCTGTGAAGCGACTCCCCTGCAGGTGGGGAGCCGGGGTTCGAACCGGGATCCTTATGCCGGTCCTTGTGCTTTGCGCCACCTGCGCTTAACCCGCTGTGCTACAGCCCGACTCCCGGTAAAAAAAATTTTTAATAGAATAAAGAAGGGAGAATGGACTACAGAGACAGACAGCAGAAATAGGACCTTTTCCGTGACATACACCTGCAGTAGGCATCATACTTGGTAGTCAGTACCATTATTTAACCCTTTGACCCCAACTTCTTTTTTAAATTTTTTATTAGTGATTTAATATTGATTTACAAAACTGTAAGATAATAGATCTGTAATTTTATATAGTTCCCACCACTAGAGTTCTGTTTCCCATTCTCTGCAGTGAAGGGTTCCCTATTCCTTATCCCTCCCAAAATTCTTTATGAGGTGCAGAAGGTGGAAAGTCTGGCTTCTGTAACTGCTTCTCTGCTGGGCATGGATGTTGGCAGGGAGACCACTCCCTGCCTGTTTCTATCTTTCCCTGGTGGGTTAGTGCTCTGGAGAGGTGATTGACCCCAACTTCTAATACTTGAAGCCTACTACAACTTTGTTTTGTATAGAATGGCAATAGAAGGAGGCATGAGGTAAAAGAACGCTATATATATTTCCTTTCTTTCAAGATGAAATATCTATTTTGCCACCAGGATTGTAACAAGGGCTTGATGTTACCACTTCTGGTGGTCTCTCTCTCTCTCTTTCTCCTTTCTTCTTTTAAGATTTTATTTATTTATTAATGAGTAAGATAGGAGGGGGTGGGGGAGATAGCATAATGGTTATGCAAACAGACTCTCATGCCTGAGGCTCCAAAGGTTCAATTCCCCCATACCATCATAAGCCAGAGCTGAGCAGTGTTCTGGTGTTTCTGTGTGTGTGTGTGTGTGTGTGTGTGTGTGTGTGTGTGTGTGTGTGTCTTTCTGCATCACTCTCAAAAAAATAAATTAAAAAAATATTTTTAAAAATTTTTTAAAAAGGGGAGCTGGGCAGTAGCGCGGCAGGTTTAAGTGCAGGTGGTACAAAGTGCAAGGATCAGCGTGAGGATCCTGGTTCAAGCCCCCAGCTTCCCAACTGCAGGGGAGTCCCTTCATAGGCAGTGAAGCAGGTCTGCAGTCATCTATCTTTCTCTCCCCCTCTCTGTCTTCCCCTCCTCTCTCCATTTCTCTCTGTCCTATCTAACGACATCAATAACAACAACAATAATAACAACAAAACAAGGGCAACAAAAGGGAAAATAAATAAATATTTAAGAAGTAATTTAAAAAATTAAAAAGAAAGAAAGGTAAGAGGAGAGAGAGAAAGATCCAGACATCACTCTGGTACATGTGCTGTTGGGGATTGAATTTGGGACCTCATGCTTGAGAGTGCAGTGTTTTATCCAGTGTACCACCTCCAGGACCACTCTTTCTTTCTTTCTTTAATACAAAGGGTGAGAATAGAGAGCAAAGACAGAGACTCCATAGCATAGCACTGTTCCACCAATTGTCAAGCTTCCCATCTGCACATGCTGCCATGTAGTAGACATGGGCTCAAATCCTTGCTCATGGTAGCATACATGCTACAACATGTGAGCCACCTCCCAGCCCATGAACATTTTTAAAAGACATTTTCTTAGAAATCTCAAAGTTTTCATTGAGCTGTGTGGTGGCACACCTGGTAGAGCCTACAGGTTACTATGCTTAAGGACCCAGATTCAAATCCCTGGCCCCAAGAGGAAAGCTTCACAAGTGGTGAAGCAGTGCTGAAGGTGCCTCTGTTTCACCCTCTCTATCTTCCCCTCCCCTCTCAATTTCTATCAATTTTTTCTATCAAATAATTTTTAAAAAAAGATTTCACAGTTTTCATTTTAGTGTCAAAATTTAAATGCATCACTCTCAGATTTAGAATAGATCATGTTGGGGCCAAGTGATGGCATACCTGGTTAAGCACACACATTACAGTGTGCAAGGGCCCAGGTTCAAACCCCCAGTCCCCACCTGCATGGGGAAACTTTCATCACTGGTGAAGCAGGCTACAGTTGTCTCTCTGTCTCTCTTCCTCCCTGTCTCCTCCTCCCCTTTCAATTTCCTTCTGTCTCTACTATATATATATAATTTTTTAAAATATATATATATATTGTGTCATTAATACTGAAAGATCAGTCGTGCCCCCCTTTTTTTTTTCTTTTATCTGTCAAGAGCTATATTCACCTATTCCACATTCACCCTGAGAAGTTCACTGTTTAGATGTAAACATGGCAGTGAGCCACTAACTTCCATTGTCACTGATTGTTTTGCCTATGAGGCAGGTATCCAGCTACCACTTTGACCATTCACCTGGGAGGCAAGACAAATGATAAGAACTCTACTTGGACTGAATTTGAATCCTCTTCTATTTATTGACTGTTGAGTACTAGTTATTTTCTCTCTCTCTCTCTCTCTCAGTTTTCATCATGCAAGTTTGAGTGTAAGTATATACTGGGGAGTTGGGCGGTAGCACAGCAGGTTAAGCGCACATAGTGCAAAGCACAGGAAACAGCGTAATAATCCTGGTTCGAGCCCCCAGCTCTCCACCTGCAGGGGAGTCGCTTCACAGGAGGTGAAGCAGGTCTGCAGGTGTCTGTCTTTCTCTCCCCCTCTCTGCCTTCCCCTCCTCTCTTCATTTCTCTCTGTCCTATCCAACAACGATGACAACAATAATAACCACAACTGCAACAAAAGGGTAAATAAATAAATAATTTTTTTTAATTTTTTTAAAAAAAGAATAGTATATTATTGTGGTCCAGGAGGTGGCACAGTGATAAGGCTTTGGACTCTCAAGTATGAGGTCCTGAGACCCCGCAGCACATGTGCCAGAGTGATGTCTGGTTCTTTCTCTCTTCTCCTATATTTCTCGTAAATAAATAAAATCTTTTTTTTAAAAAAAAAAGAGAGAATAGTATATACTCCATACAATTATTGTGATGATCAAGACAGTTACCCATAGACTTCTTCTAGGAGAGAACCTGTCACAGTAAATGTTAGCTAGCCACCCTCTCCACTGACTTACCTTCTCTCTCTGAATTGCCTTCATTTTTTGGATTGCAGCTTCTTCAGCTTCTTTCTTGATTCTCATAGATTGCTCTCTTTTTAGCTAAATTGTATTGAGATCACAGAGGATAAAAACTGGTTACTATTTCTCTATACAAACCTCTGAAACACAAAATTATGCACAGGTAAATTATGGTATTGTTTCTGCTATATCTTGCCATGATTATAGACTGTTACTTCAAACTGCTTAGATCACTACTCAGATCCTCCCCATAAAATTCTCCCTTTTGTGTTTCTTCCTTGGTCTCTTGTCTTCTCCCACCCCAGCCACTCTGGGTAGAGAAACAAAGAATGTATATGTGTGTGTGTGTATGGGGGTGGGAGAGAGGGGAGTAATTTTCTAAATTATATAATTCAGAGTTCATTGTGAAAATGGCTGGGCTTCTTATAAATGTTTTTGTACTACTTACACAAAGTAAACAAATCAGAATATTTAAAATGAGGTAGAGAGGTAACTTTTTTTTTAATTGGATAGACACAGCCAGAAATTGATAGGGAAGGAAGTTATAGAAAGGGAAAGATACAGAGAGACTCCTGCAGTTCTGCTTCACCACTTGTGAAGTTTTCTCCCTGCAGGTGGGGAACAGGGACTCGAACCTGGGTCTGTGAGCACTATAACGTATGCACTCAACCAGGTGCACCACCACCCGGCCCCTGAGAGGTAACTTAAACTATAAAGTAAAATCCTTAACATGGGGTCCTGCTGACCATTAAAAAGTTTGGATAATTCTAGATTCTTTATACGTTTTACTTCCTAGTTTCTTTAATTTGTAAGAGTATTCTTTTGTGGTTGGTTTAAAGGTTTCAGGCTTTTGGTAAAGGTACCATGCTATTCTATGGTTATTAGAAAGTACTAATACTCCATTTCCTTGCCAAAAGTCAACTAGAAGAGATGGAGTCTAACCTTTTGCTGATATTTAGATTGTATCAGTTGTAGTTGTTGTTTCTGCCTGACTTCAGCCTCTGATTGGCTTCCACCTAAAAAAAAAAAAAAGTCACAAAGGTGAAACATGAATATTAAACTGAAATGTCAACCATCAGAGACTAATTAATAAATGATAAGTCTATACCAGGGACTTCTTTAATATTTTTACTCCCCTGGAAATAAGATATAACCACTTTTTTTTTTTAAATAAGACATTAAAGAAGGCATTTGCTTTGAAGAGAAACAGCCTGACAGAAAGGTGGACCCATATTGCTAAAAGAAGAGGACAGTATTACTAAAGCTTGTCATCAGTATAGGAATTCAACTTTTTTTTTTTTTAGGTTGAACTTTCACACTAAACAAGAAAGAGTGCCTGTCTTAGAAATTCTAGAACATTTCCTTTATCTTGAGTATGAACATTCCTTAACCTTGGAAAGATGATGATTGGTCATGTTTCTCTTGCTTTTCTTCTTTTGACTCTATGGCCTTATGTTCAAGTATCAAAACTCAGACAGTCCACAGGAATCTTGTCACTAGACAGGTACATAGTCTATTAGAACTTTTTTTTTCCCCTCCAGGATTATCACTGGGTTTCAAGGTCAACAAGTCCTCTGCTCCTAGAGGCTATTTTTTCCCATTTTTTATTGAATAGGAAAGAGAGAAATTAAGAGAGGAGTGGGAAATAGAGAGGAGGAAAGAAAGAGAGATACCTGCAGATCTGCTTGTGAAGATCTTTCACTACTTGTGAAGTGACCCCCCCTGTAGCTGGGGAGCCAGGGGCCTGAACTGGGATCCTTGTGCTTCCTATTATGTGCACTTAACCTGGTGTGCTACCTACCACCCAGCCCCTAAACTTTTTTTTTTTAACTTTAATGGATATGCTATTATTCCAATCAGTGCTATCAACTGTCAACTCATACAACTTATTGTTCTTTCTTTTTTTTAATTAATTAATTTTTTGCCTCCAGGGTTATTGCTGGGGCTCAGTGCCTGCACCATGAATCCACTGCTCTTGGAGGTTATTTTTTTCTCTTTTGTTGCCCTTGTTTTATAGTTGTTGTGGTTATTGTTGTTATTGATGTCACTGTTGTTGGATAGGATAGAGAGAAATGGAGAAAGGAGTGGAAGATAGACAGGGAGAGAGAAAGACAAGACACCTGCAGACCTGCTTCACTGCTTGTGAAGCTACTCCCCTGCCCGTGCAGGTGGGAAGCTGGGGGCTCAAACCAGGATCCTTACATTGTTCCTTGCACTTAGCACCATGTGCACTTAACCCGCTGCACTACTGCCCAGCCACCTTTTTAATTTCTTTATTTGGAGATTTATGTTTTACAGTGGACAGTAAATATTGTAGTTTGTACATGCATAACATTTCCCAGTTTTCCACATAAGATTACAACCCCCACTAGATCCTCTGACATCATGTTCCAGGACCTGAACCTTCCCCCCACCTATCCACCCCAGAGTCTTTTACTTTGGTGTTCTTTTTTTAGATATTAGAAACAAACAAACAAACAAAAATCTATAACTCTTAATACTGTGCATGTTTTCCCTTTAAAACCAAAGTAATTTGGGCCATAAATCCTTGCAGTTTGACAATCTCTTAAGAACTGCTTTGAAATAATTCTCCGGTGCTTTGGGGACTAAAAGTGTCAGCTCTCTGAGAGATTTACTCTCAGAAAAAAGTACAGTAAAATAATTTGCATTCACCATAGTTTTTATAATTGAACTGACAAAGACACCATAGCACCTGTTTCGCTTTGGTCTTTTAGTCTTTGTTGCAGGGGCTGGGAGAATGAGAAAGAAACACTAAGGACTCTAGATGTGTTTAGCTAATGTTACTTCCAGTATCTCTTGGGACCATTTTAATATTTTAATGAATTGAGAAAGAGAAGAACAGTTGAGAATTAGAATGAGTAGAGACATATCTAAGCAGTTGCAGGTTTTGCCCAAAATTCATCTCAAAGTTAAAACATTGTAGAATTTTCTTTACAACCCACCTAGCATCTTTGTAACCATATCCTTTAATAATTACTAGAGATAGTATATAAAGAAAGTTGCAGGGCGGAGGGTAGATAGCATAATGGCTATGCAAAGCAGACTCTCATGCCTGAGGCTCCAAAGTCCCAGGTTCAACCCCCCACACAACCATAAACCAGAGCTGAACAGTGCTCTGGTTAAAAAAATAAAAATAAAAATAAAGAAAGTTGCATTGAGACTCCTGCTCATTTTTGCTGATGGTAACGAAATAATAAAGTGCCAATTGCTCCAAATTTCAAGGTGAACTGCCTAGTTCCGTAAGCAAAATCTGTAACCAGATAATTAAAAAACAATTTGGGGGAGTCGAGCAGTAGTGCAGCAGGTTAAGTGCACGTGGTGCAAAGCTCAAGGACCAGCATAAGGATCCTAGTTCGAGCCCCCAGCTCCCCACCTGCAGGGGAGTTGCTTCACAGGTGGTGAAGCAGGTCTGCAGGTGTCTATCTCTTTCTCCCCCTCTGTCTTCCTCTCCTCTCTCCAATTCTCTCCTATCCAACAACGACGACATCAACAACTACTACAACAATAAAACAACAAGGGCAACAAAAAAGGAATAAATTAAATAAATAAATATTTTTAAAAAGTTTGGGAAGCCTTAACCTGGAAAATTCCTACAAAATGTCTTTGTGAATTTCAGTGTGTATGTGTGTAGGAACCTTTCTGTGAAGGTGAGCAATAAAGATGAATTGAGATTCAATTGGAGAGCTCCATTTGCACCTCCAAGAAAACAAAGGTCCTAGTGGACCCACACCTTGGAAAGTTAGAGTTAATGGCAAGAGGCTACAGTCAACTTCTTGTTCAGATGGATCATCAAAAAGAATTAGCTACATGGCAAACAGCCTGTTTTCTTAGAATTTGTGTGGAAGGAAAAAAAGACGTTACGTGTTCCCTGTACTTGCAATCTGGGGTGTCATGAAAGTGAATGCCTACCTAAAGTTGTCTTTAAGGGGCTTGCCATGAAGGCCACCTAGAGGAACAACAGAAGCAACAGCGATGGTCAAACACAAACCAACAGTGTAGCCCAGCACTGTCATCAATAAAGAATATCATCCCTATCAGGGGACCTGGGTGAGAGAGAACAGCAGGGAATGAAGAACTCTGAAGAACTCAACTCCAAGTAGAGGGGAGAATGTACAGTAAACATAGAGCATGACTTGAAGAAACTAGGATAGTGTACTGCAGACTTCTAATTCTCTCTCTCTCTCTCTCTCTGTCTCCTGTGTGTATATTTTGCCAGGAACTTGTGCTTATGTGATTTCACTGTTCCTAGGAAAATTTATTCATCCTTTTAATTTCAGATAAATATAGAGAGAGAGGCAGAGACAGACACCAACCACAGCACTTCTCCACCACCTGTGGAATTTCCCCCAGTGTCATGGTGATCACATGTGGTAGCAGATCTCACACCTGTAGCTTCCTATCTGGGTAGCTATTTCCCACCCATTCCCCAATCTCTTAACTCCCCTTTTTCCTTTGTCCCAAAGGGGTCAGAATCTTCTTAGAGAAAAAATTCAGCCATGTCCCTACTTCCATTGCTAGATTTCCACCCAAAATAGGCCTGGGCTGGAGCAGGAATGAAATCTTCATCTTCATTAGCAAGAGTTTTGGCCAATGTCTTGAGATGAAAATAAATTACGAAAATGATACTATTTCATGCCCAGTATTAGCTTAACAGCTTTGTGATTTGAAGAAGGTTGTTTTTCTTTTATTTTTTTATTTATTTTCTACCAGGTTTTTCATTGGGCCTTGGTGCTCGCACTATGGATCTACAATTCCTGGTGGCCAATTTCCCCTCTTTTTTTTTCTAAGTACAGAGAAAAATTAAGAAGAAAGGAGATAGAGAGGGAGAGAAAAATATAAACCTGCAGGTTCAATCCCTCACACCACCATAAACCATAGCTGAGCAGTGTTCTGGTGTTTCTCTCTGTATCTCTTTCTCTCTCTCTCTCTCTCTGTATCTCTCTCAAAAAGAAAATAAAGAAATAAATTAAAGGACCAGCTACAAAGGATGGAACTATTTTCTGATTTTAACCCTCAAGTCTGACTTGTTCAGCATAAAGGCTTAAAATTAATTAATCCCCCCAATAAATACAGTGGAATCACAGTGACGACACTATTAATTCCACCTTCTTGTTTTTCAATTAGTTTACTTTACCTGCATCTTGGAGTGAGGTGAAGGAGAGTCTCTCAAGCTACTGGGACAGCAAGTCGTCCCCAGTTAGACTAGACATGTTTGTACTAGCTAAATCTAGAATTGTGCAGTCAGCCCTGTAATTTCTCAGCCGCTGTTAGAACAACATGAGACATTCCCAGAAGGTGGGATCCCTATTGAATGATTCAAACACCAACCGGCACAGGCAGCCCAGACAATTCATTACCCCAGTAGCACGTGCTCGAGGGGCCCAAAGGTCTCTGTCTGGAATGAAAATGCAGGTGATGTTTCTCTGGAAACCTACCACTGAGTCTCCAGCTGACTCTCATCTTAGTTTAGAAATTGACTCTACATTCTTTCTTTTCATATGAGTATTCAACTGTCATAATTAATACTCTTATGATAACTTTCCCTCCATCCCCAATCAATGCAATGACAGGGCATATGCAGTCTAGATTTCTTCAGCATTGAATGCCTTAGAAGCTCTGAATTATCTAGAAATTAAGCCAAAACTCAAGTGCAATATAACTGTACCATAATACATTTGCTGCTTACCCCCCCAAAAAAAAATCAGAAATGACAATATAGTTATATATTTAAGTGTTCCAACTTTAAATTCATCCCATTCCAAAAACAGCTGAATTCAGCAACCAATAACACACAAAAACAGACACATGCAAGGTGCTAACAGGCTCCTCAGGTGACCCTGCCTTTCTCTGCTCAGACACCTGGCTTTCTGACTTACCTAGCCGCCTCGGCACCAGGCTGACTGGCTTCGCTCTGTGTTGCTCCTTCCATTTTTCCAGGCTCTCCAGCTCTTGCTCTGCAACTAAACCAGATGAAAAATTTCAAATTACCCTTGACTAGAATGTTAAAAAGGAAAATGATCCCTTGAAAACATGGCAGCCATCAGGAAACAACTAACTGCGTGTGACACAAGTGACAGGTACCCAATAAAGGAAGATGCCATCCAGGTGATGGCACACACATTATAGTGTGCAAGGACCTGGGTTCAAGCCCCAGTACCTACCTACAGCATGGATGCTTCATTAACAGTAAAATAATATTGCAACTGTTTATCTCTTTCTTTATCTCCCCCTTCCCCCCTCTAACTTCAATAAAAAAAAAAAATCTGCACAGAAGGTTCACATTGGAAAAGTGATCTGAACCCCTCAAAAACTAAGGAGTTCAGCTACTTATCCTATCCCGGTATTCTTAAAATGTTGTATCAAAGGAGCCAGGTGGTGGTGCACCAGGTTGAAAGCACACATTACCATGTACAAGGATCCAGGTTCAAGCCCCCTGCCCCCACCTGTGGGGGGCAGGGGGAGAATCTTCACCAGAAGTGAAGCTCTGCTGCAGGTTTCTCTCTTTCTCTCTCCTCTTCCCTTTCAATTTTCTCTATCAAACAAAAAGAAGAGGGGGGGGGGGAATGGCCACCAGGAGTGGTAGATTCATTGTGCAGGAACTGATACCCAGTGATAACCATGGTGAAAAAAAATTGCTTGTAAATTTTGTATCAAATTAATGTTAAGAGCTTCCTATTTAAAAATGTGTGTGAGTGGTCCAAGAGGTGGCACAATGGATAAAGAATTAGACTCTCAAGCATGAGGTCCTGAGTTCGATCCCCTCAGCACATGTACCAGAGTGATGTTTGGTTCTTTCTCTCTCTCCTCCCACCTTTCTAATAAATAAATAATCTTTTTTAGAAAGGGGGGAGCGGGTGGCAGTGCACCTGGTTGAGCGCACACGTTACAATGCATATGGACCCAGGTTCAAGCCCCTAGTCCCCACCTTCATGAGGAAAGCTTCACAAGTGGTGAAGCAGGGCTGCAGGTGTCCTTCTATCTCTCACCCTCTCTATCTCCCCATTCCCTCTCAATTTCTGGCTGTCTCTATCCAATAAACAAAGAAAGATAATAATAAAAAATTTAAAGTATGTGAAATCAGAATATAATTAAATATGAACTTTACACATACACACACAGATAACTTGTCACACACAGGAAAACACATTCCTAGAGAATTCTGGTGCTCATATTTACTATATTTTAAATGTTTACTTGGGGAGGTTGGGTTCACTGGCAGAGCAGCAATGCTCATTCCACAGATGCACAGGGTAACACCAGGGGGCGACAGAGATGCTAGCTTTTTATTTTTGTTTGTTTACCAGAGCACTTCAGCTCTGGCTTATGGGGGGGGGGGGGGTGCGGAGACTGAACATGGGACTTTGGAGCCTCAGACATGAGAGTCACTTTACATAACCATTATGCTATCTACCTCCACCTGAGATGCTAGTTCTGTTTTCCCAGGGCATGCCCTCACTCCCCACTACCTGACTGTACCAAATATTAATTTATAATATGTTTAATAATTACTGATAAAAGTAGCCTCAAAAAAAAAAAAAAATCCAAACTAGACTGACTTAAAATTCCTGTGACATGTTTGAATTAAAAGACCATCAGAAAAAAAATAAAATTAAATTAAATTAAAAAGACCATCAGAGTGAAAGCTTTGGGATTCTGTGGGTCAGTGGCTACAAGGCAGTTGTCCTTCCATCTGCATAACTGTGATCCTCATTCTCTGCACTGACTCTGGTGTGCCACACAGGGGCCACCACCTGTCTGGTGGAGACCCTTTACAACAGAGGTGGGCAACCTTTTTTCTGCCAAGGACCATTTGGATACTTATAACATCATTCATGGGCCTTACCAAATGATCAGTTAAAAAATCAGCATTTAATATTGCTATGGAAAAGCTCCTAGATTTATTGAATTTATTGAAGGGCCAGACCCGATTTAGAAAGTCTCATTCCTCTTGTGTGTGTATGTCCAACATTAAATTAAATTTTCTACCAGTGAGGTAATTAAAGAGACAACACCCTCAGTGACAGCACCATAGTTTGACATGATCAAGCATCATAACTTATCTGTGAGCTTAATATACTATAGTTGTTCTTCCAAATCTAAAGTTTAATGACTTCAGATACTAAGATTTGTTTTTCTGCAGTTTAAATATGTTTCACAGGACTAGGCAATGGCACACCTGGTTGAATACACATGTTATCATGCCCAACAACCCAGGTTCAAGCCCCTAGTCTCAGCTTGCATGGGAGGAAGCTGCATGAGCAATGAAGCAGTGCTTGCAGATATTTCTTTCTCTGTCTCTAACTCCCCTTCCTATCTCAGGTTCTCTCTGTCTCTACCCAATAAATAATAATAATAATAATAATAAAACATGTTCCACAACTACTAGGTACAAGAACCACAAAGGAAAATAATAATAATAATAATAATAATAATAATAAAGAAGGTACTGTTCCTACCACCAAAAGTTATAAGCGAGAGGTAGAAACAGCAATACATGAATAAATATAGCTGAGGAGAGACTCTAGCTACAAAATTATGGGGTCATTTTACAATTAACTTGTTGTATAACTTCTCTGTCCTGGGCTAGAAGATAGCTCACCCAGTAGAGTGCATACTTTACCAAGTACAAGGACCAAGAATCACATCCTGGCACCAAATGGGAGTACCATTAACAGCAGAGAAACTCAAGAGACAGTGGAGTGGGGAGTGGCTCTGTACTGTTACTACCTTTCTATCTGAAAAAAAAAATTATGAAAAAAAGTTGCCCAGGAGCAGTGGAATTTCATGTGTGCAAGGTTCTGGCACTACAAAAAGAAAAGAAAAAAATAATAATAGTCACAAGTTCAATAAAAATATCTATACTCTGTCATTCAACTTGACAAGAATGAGATGCATCTGTGGCAAGGAGGAGGGAGGGTATGTGGAACTATTTAAGCCCAACTGAAATCTGAAATCTACAGTCATGCCATAATTTTTGCCATTAACACAGAGAAACAAATTTAGAAGCATTTATAATAAGACGATTTTTAAACAGTTTTTTAATTTTTTTAATTTATTATTATCTTTACATATTGGATAGAGACAGCCAGAAAACAAGAGGGAGGAGGGTGACAGGGAGAGAGATAGACACCTGCAGCCCTGCTTCACCACTCGTAAAACTTTCCCCCTGCAGGTGAGGACCAGGGGCTCGAACCTGGATCCCTGAGCACTGTAACACATGCGCTCAACCAGGTGTGCCACCACTCGGCCCCAATAAAATTATTATTTTTTTTTTAAAGTTTTTTTTATATATATTTATTTTATTTATTTTTTCCCTTTTGTTGCCCTTGTTGTTTTATTGTTGTAGTTATTATTGTTGTTGTTGTTGTTGTTGGATAGGACAGAGAGAAATGGAGAGAGGGAGGGGAAGACAGAGAGGAGGAGAGAAAGATAGACACCTGCAGACCTGCTTCACCGCCTGTGAAGCGACTCCCCTGCAGGTGGGGAGCCGGGGTTCGAACCGGGTAAAATTATTTTTAAAGTATAATTAAAATTGTTAAAGTTAAAAAGAAAAATAACTTGAGCTTTGGTTTCTCTATAAAAGTCAAACAATAGGGAGTCGGGCGGTAGCACAGCTGGGTAAGCACACGTGGCATGAAGTGCAAAGACCGGCTTAAGGATCCTGGTTCAAGCCCCTCAGCTCTCCACCTGCAGGGGAGTCCCTTCACAGGGAGTGAAGCAGGTCTGCTGGTGTCTATCTTTGTTTCCTTCTCTCTTTCTTCCCCACCTCTCTCCATTTCTCTCTGTCTTATCTAACAACAACAACATCAATAACAATAATAATAACTACAACAACAATAAAAAACAAGTGCAAAAAAGGGGGGGAAGTCAGACAATAAAAGTATTACAGATCAGAGTGAATCACTTGCATTCATAAGAGAGAGAGAAGTAGGCTCATTGTTAAATGAGTAAATATACATACTCCTTTGTATCCGACTTCTTCGATTCTCATTTGGTGTTATCAAGGTGTATGCCCCTGTGCTAGAAAGAAGTGGGGAAAAGAAATGATTATCATGAGAAGTACTAAGATTTATCAGTCAGCATACAGTCTTGTTCCTAATATACTGTACCCATGATCATCACCATCAAATAAGCATCACGAAAGAGCATCATTTTTCTTAAAACTCAGGTCTGTTTTCCTAGAACTTACAATGCAGTTGTCAAAGCAAAAGAAAATGCATGTGGCCCAATGTAGAAATCAAAGGAGCTGGCAACGAATGCATAATGGCTGCTTCCTGGTAGGCTCTTAAAGACTGGCAGTAGGGCACAATGCCTCTCTCAGAGGTGCTCAGGCGAAGGACCACCCTTTGAGATGCCTCTAGATTGGCATTTCCTCTGTGCCACTCATTTTAGGTCCTATGTCCCTTTTTACATACTTACTAGGTATAAGAACCACAAAAGAAGGGGAAAAAAAAAAAAGAGTAAAGTACTGTTCCTACCATCAAAAGTTACAAGAGGGAAAAAAAGTGATAAAAGGTAGAGATCAAAGTACATAAATGAACATAGCTGAGGAGCGATTCCTTAGTTACAGAATTATGGGTTTTCTGATTGTTTTTTTTTTTGGGGGGTTGACATTTTTCAAAAATCATGTATTTCCCACAAACTGGAAATGCAGCTCATTTGTAATGTAGCACTTCCTTTTGGGGATAATCAAAGTCAAGAAGCAAAACTTTGCTGAGGAACTAAACCAGGGATGGAACACATAATGGTTATGCAAACAGACTTTCATGCCTGAGGCTCCAAAGTCCCAGGTTTTGTTTTGTTTTTTTGCCTCCAGGGTTATTGCTGGGGCTCAGTGCCTATACTGACATCCTCAAGGATGTTCAACATCCTCGAGGAAACACTCACGAAAGACATGTCTCTGATATCTGATATCTCTGATATCTGGTTACTGTAAAAAATGGCAATTAATCCCTAGCACTGCAAAAACAGTATCATCTGTTTTCCATCTACACCATGCCTCGGCCTCGCGTGAGCTTAATGTGCAGCTTGGCGATACGAGAATCCGGCATGAAGCCCAGCCAGTCTATCTTGGCGTTACTCTCGATCTCACCCTGTCATTTCACGAACATCTCATAAAAACTGCAGCAAAGGTGGGTGCGAGGAATAACATCATTGCAAGACTGGCCAGCTCCTCATGGGGCACGAGCGCTCCCACACTACGGTCATCATCTCTGGCATTATGCTATTCCACTGCAGAATACTGTGCCCCAGTATGGTTCCGTAGCCCCCATGTCCACTTGGTCGATTCCAAATTATATTCCTCCATGAAGATAATTTCTGGAACCATCCGTTCCACCCCGGTTCCATGGCTGCCAGTTCTTAGCAACATTGCCCCGCCAGATATTCGTCGGGATGCGGCATCATCTAAGTTCATTTCCCACATCTACACTCGACCGGACCTGCCAATATACGCGGATATCTTCGCCCACCCTGTCCAACGCTTGACGTCTCGTCACCCAATCTGGTCCCCTACGCCTACACTGAACTTCTCTGTTCCAGTCTCTTGGAAACAGAGTTGGCAGTCAGCTGAGGTAAAGAACAAACACCTCATCACAGACCCCTGCAAGCGTCAACCCGGCTTTGACCTAGCACGTTATGATTGGGCCCTCCTCAATCGCTATCGAACAGGCCATGGCCAGTGCACCGCTATGTTCCATCGCTGGGGAGCCAGAGACGACCCGAACTGCCCCTGCGGCTACAGACAGACTATGACCCACATAGTCAACGACTGCCACCTCTCTAGATTCAAAGGAGGTCTCGAAACTTTACATCAGGCTCAACCTGACGCTGTTGACTGGCTACGGAAGAAGGGCAAATGCTAGAAGAAGAAGTGCCTGTACCATGAATCCACTGCTCCTAGAGGCCATTTTATTTCCCCTTTTTTGTTACCCTTGTTGTAGCCTTGTTGTGGTTATTATTTTTGTTGTTGATGTCATTTGTTGTTGGCTAGGACAGAGAGAAATTGAGAGAGGAGGGGAAGACAGAGAGGGGGAGAGAATGACAGTCACCTGCAGACCTGCTTCACCGCCTGTGAATCGACTCTCCTGCAGGTGGGGAGCCGAGGGCTGGAACCCGGATCCTTACGCCTGTCCTTGCGCTTGGCGCCACTTGCGCTTAACCCACTGCGCTACTGCCCGACCCCCAAGTCCCAGGTTTAATCCCAGGCACCACCATAAACCACAGCTGAACAATGCTCTGGTATTTCTCTGTGTGTGTCTCTCTGCATCTCTCTCAAAAATAAAATAAATGAAATATTAAAAAAACAACTAAACCAGGCAAGAAGATTTTATATGTCCTTAATTACTGAAGCATGGGTTAATAAATGTCATATCTCAGTGAAACTGTCACCAATAAACCTCAGAAACTTTCTGCAAGGGGGCTGGGTGGTGGCACACCAGGTTAAGCACACATAGTACAAAGCACAAGGACAGTTACAAATATCCTGGTTTGAGCCTTTGGCTCCCCACCTGCAGGGGTCACTTCAAAAGCTGTGAAGCTAGTCTGCAGGTGTTTATCTTTCTCTTTCCCTCTCTATCTTCTCCTCCTCTCTCAAGTTCTCTCTGTTCTATCAAATGAAATGGAAAAAAATAACCGCCAGGAGCAGTAGATTCATAGTGCCCACATCAAACCCCAGCGATAACACTGGAGGCAAAAAAAAAAAAAAAAAAGTTTCTGCAAAAGATTTCTCTTGATTTGTTTTTGATTGTGGTAGAAGGGGCTCCTCATATATGTACGGCATCACTGCTTCAGGGTTAGCTTTCCCATTCTTTCTATTTGGAGGGTGTAGGGGACAGATACCACAGGACTGACCTATTGTCCATGGAGCTTTTCCCAGTGCTCTGATGCTTACTTGTGGTGCCAAGGCTCAAACCCAAAATCTTGCACATTATAAGGCTTGCATTGGATCGACCTTCCCGTGGTGCATCCCGTGAGTACCCATTCATTGGGGAAACTGATAACCCTTCCTAGCCGACTGAATCCACATGGATCCCAGTCACTTTCAAAGCCATTAACTGGCTACGGAAGAAGGGCAAACGCTAGAAGAAGAAGATAAGGCTTGCATACTCTACCAGGTGAACTGTCATCCTCCTGAGGCTTCGCTTTGATATGTAAAGAATCTAAACTGAGGACTAAGGGATCCTGGAGGCTATCAAAAGTAAGTCCCAGTTTCTGTCTTGAGGTAAAGGGCGGTAATTTGTGGTGGTTGTTGTTGTTGTTTGGGGTGGGGGGTTAATGGTTTATAGCACAGTCTTTGACACATAGACATTTGTCAGGTCCCCTTGATAGGTGTATGGGAGATAATCCCCCATCATGCACCAGGACCCCAGTGTCCCTTCATCCCATCCTTTCCCCTCTTTCCCCAGAGTCCTTTGCTTTGGTAAAATACACTACACCCAGTCCGTTTCACCTTGTGTTTTCCCTTACTATCCAAGTTTCTTAAACTCCACCTATAAGTGAAATGACTTGGTATTAAGTCTTTCTCTTTTTGGCTTATCTCACTCAACATAATACCTTCAAGTTCTGACCAACATATGCAAAGGAGATGACCTCATCATTTTTAATGGCTACTTAAGTGGCTTTTATTCCTTAAAATCTGCTGCATTGAGCCCCCTTCCCTCTTCACACCGTGGCACAGAGGAGGACAACTTCATATTAACTCGCTCTTTTGAAATCTTGCTTAAGATTATATCAAGAAATCTAGGTCTAGGTTGGGTGGGGGTAGATAGATAGCATAATGGTTATGCAAACAGACTCATGCCTAATGCTCTGAAATCCCAGGTTCAATCCCCAGCACCACCATAAACCAGAGCTGATCAGTGCTCTGGTAAAAATTTAAAAATAATAAAATAAAAATAGTCTAGGTCTTCACTAAGAAATGCAAAGTACTGGGAGTCAGGCGGTAGCACAACTGGTTAAGCGCATGTGGTGCAAAGTGCAAGGACCAGCATAAGAGTCCTGGTTCAAGCCCCCGGCTCCCCACCTGCAGAGGAGTCACTTCACAGGTGGTGAAGCAGGTCTGCAGGTGTCTATCTTTCTCTCCCCTCTCTGTCTTCCCCTCCTCTCTCCATTTCTCTCTGTCCTATCCAACAACAAATGGCATTAACAACAACAATAATAACTACAACAACAATAAAAAACAACAAGGGCAACAAAAGGGAAAATAAATAAATAAAATAAAATAAATTTTAAAAAGAAAGGAAGAAATGCAAAGTACTATCTACTAGGGGCTAGTAATTACTTGTGTACCCTGTCAGCAGCAGGTATAACAGTGAACACCATGAAGAGATCAAAGAGACTTCCCTGCATTCCTACACATGAACTCTCCTGTACACCCATGCCTGCCTTCAGAGTCACAGGCCATTCTTCTAGAAGGTGCCTCCCCCCTCAAAAAAAAAAGAAATAAGAAACTTTTCCTCTATGAAAAACTGCTCAGTTTAACTTGCTATTGCCACATGTGATAGACCCAGTTTTGTCGCTTCAAATAGAGGATCAGAGATACTACATTAAAGTAGAAATCAAGAGGCTTGAAAACATTCACAACTTAAGAGAACAAAAAGTATGCTTGATGCAGTAGTTGTCTACACCAAGCTTCTGCACTATGCCAGGCACCAAGTAATTGTTCAATCAATACAGACTGAACTTGAGCTGAGGTGAAGGCATAGACCCAGTCTGGATTAGGGGTGGCTCTTCTATGAGGTGATGTTTCTGGTCTCCAGACTCAAGCATGCTCCATAGATCAAAGATAAAAGAATAGCAGCAGGTTTCAGCCTACATGTGCATTCAGTTCCAGGAAAATATTATGGATAAACAAAATCAGCTTGAAAGTGTAAATTAAAAAAAGAAAAAAACTCAGATGCTCTTAGAAGTCTCTCCTCAGCATGGGACGTATAGCTTCAAAGAACAAATTAGCAAAGATTGAATGGGAAAGGCCACAAATGCAGATTAACAGAAGCCATTTCTCCCTTATCTCATTATTTTTTCCTAGCAGCCAGCCTTCAGCCAGCTTCAAACTGGGCTTTAATTTTAGACTTGTAAATGGGAGGTGTGCAACCACCCTCGCATGCAAATGGGGCTGCCTGGATGCCAGATTACCGAATATGTATCAGCAGACATTGCATGTGTAGCCTAGCATGCACACAGTGCTCTGAATACAAAATGAGGAGAGTGCAGCTAGAAATTAATCCCCTGTCTACTGCATAGTCTTTGTTCACCCTAGAAAAAAAATTTACACTCTGCAATTGCTATTTCTTAAAAAAAAAAAAAAATTTTTTGAGGGGAGTCGGGCGGTAGCGCAGCAGGTTAAGCGCACATGGCGCAAAGCACAAGGACCGGTGTAAGGATCCCTGTTCAACCCCCGGCTCCCCACCCGCAGGGGAGTCACTTCACAAGTGGTGAAGCAGGTCTGCAGGTGTCTTTCTCTCCCCACTCTGTCTTCCCCTCCTCTCTCCATTTCTCTCTGTCCTATCCAACAATAACAATAATAACTACAACAATAAAACAACAAGTGCAACAAAAGGGAATAAATAAATATTTTTTAAATGCTATAAAAAATTTAGACTTGCCATTCTGGGTGGGGGTAGTACCTGTAAATCTGAATATGTTGCAATTCAAATTCAGCAGTCATTAAGATGAGACACAAGATAGTGAAAAGACACACATTACCAGGCATATGGACCTGTGTTCTAGCCCCTGCTCCCCACCAAAGGGAGAGAAGCTTCACGAGCAGTAAAGCAGGTCTGCACTTGTCTCTCCTCTCCTCCTGTATCCTCTCCCTTCTCAGTATGTTGTATAAAATAAAAAACTTAAAAGAAGAAAAAAGAAAAGTGGGCTCCAGGAGCATATAGGCACTAAGCCCTAATGATAGCCCTAGTAGCAATAAAGAATAATAATAATAATAATAATAATAATAATAATAATAATGACAATGAATGAGATAAGTGAATTTAAATGCCAAGCAAAAATAAGTGTAGTCTCCACGAGCAGGTATGGCACAGACTCCTCACCATGCCAGGGAGTTGCCTACAGTACAGATCACTGTTCTGAAACTTGAACTTGCATGTGAATCACCTGGCTCTTGCGAAAGTACAGTTTCTCATTCCTTAGGTCTGAAGTGGGTACAATGACTTATATTTTTACCAACCACTACCTCCCCTGCCAGTAATACTGATAGCCTTGACCACTGATAGCGATGAATCAAGTTGAAGAGAATCTAGGAATTAAAAAATCAATGATAAAGACACAAAGACTAGATGGGGCAATAGTCCCCAGATTATATGCTTTATCATGTGCGAAGATCCAAGTGTGTGTATTCTGGGCCACACAGAGCATCTACATCAGTGAAACAGTCTTCTCTCTCTCTCTTCATCTGGCATTTTCTCCTTCTCTGCCTCTGTCTGAAATTTCAGGTTTCCAGGACCAAAACCCCAGCCAAAAATAAATAAATAAATAAATAAATAAATATAAATTAAACTTAAATTAGGGGTTGGGCAGTGGCACACCCAGTAGAGCGCATGTTACCATGCACAAGGATCTAATTTGAGCCCCTACTCCCCACCTGCAGGAGGAACACTCCACCAGTAGTGAAACAGGTCTGCAAGTGTCTACCTTTCTCTCTCCCTCTCTATATCCCTATCCCCTTTCAATTTCTCTCTTTGTCAACTTAAAAAAGAAAGGAAGGAAGGGAGGGAGGAGGAAGGGAAGGAGGAAGAAAAGGGGACTCTAGGAGAAGTAGATTCATAATGCTGGCGCTGAGCCCCAGTGACAAGCCTGGTGGTGAGAATGAAAGGAAGGAAAGAAAGAAGAAAATCTTACATTATACGGCAAAAGCCACAAGAGTGATTAAACAGTAACAGGCTGAGCCTGAAACTAAAACCAACAACTTTTGTCTTAGAACAGTTAGGTGTCTCCCCCTAACTTTTTTTAGTTAAATAAAGGAGTCCAGAAAGCAGAGCACCTGTCAGTAATACGTGAGGCTCTGGGTTTGATCCCTGGGATCACCTGGAACTCCTGGATGGCACAGTGGTGCTATGAACTTACACATTCTCTCTGTATTTATCTCTCACTATCTCATTCTAAAAATAGAAAAAAGAAAAGTTGGCCTAGAGGAGACTGACTCAGTGGCAACATGCATTTGTGAGTCTCCACACCACACACAATATATATATATATATATATATATATATATATATATATATATGCATAAAATAATTATCTTTTGTATTGGATAGAGACAGCCAGAAATCGAGAGGGTAAGACAAATTGAGAGACAGAGAGAGACCTGTAGCCCTGCTTCACCACTTGCAAAGCTTTCCCTCTGCAGGTGGGAACCAGGGACTCGAACCCGGGTCCTTGAGCACTGTAACATGTGCGCTCAACCAGGTGTGCCACCACCTGGTCCCCTCAGCCTCTTTTTTAAAGGAAGATTATTTTTCCCTTTTGTTGCCCTTTTTTATTGTGGTAATTATCATTGTTGTTGTTACTGATGTCGTGGTTGTTGTTGGATAGGACAGAGAGAAATGGAGAGAGGAGGGAAAGATAGAGAGAGGGGGAAAGAAAGACACCTGCAGAACTGCTTCACTGCCTGTGAAGCGACTCCCCTGCAGGTGGGGAGCCTGGGGCTCGAACTGGGATCCTTATGTAGGCTGGTCCTGCGCTTCGCACCACATGTGCTTAACCCACTGCACTACCGCCCAACCCCCTTAAAGGAGGATTTTTTAAATTTTTGTTTATTTACTCATTTATTGCTAGACACAGAGAAAAAAAATGAGAGGAAAGAGAGAGATAGGGTGTCCTGAAGCTTTCCTCCTGCAGATAGGGATCAGGGTCTTGAACCTGGGTCCTTGTGCATTGTGTTCTGTGCATTTAACCAGGTGTACCACCACCCAGCCCCTAACTTCCATCTTCTTGATAGACTTCTAAACAAAGTAATCTTGGTCTGGGAGGTGGTGCAGTAGATAAAACATCAGACTCTCAAGCATGAGGTCTCAAGTGCAATCCCAAACAAAGTAATTTTAAGAGCACCTACTGTGATCTTTCATGTTAAAGGCTTATGAAGAATAAGAAAATATTAAAACAAAAAAAAAGAAAAAAGAAAAACAGAGGGTCCAGGTGGTGGTGCACCTGGTTGAGTGCACATGTTACAGTTTGCAAGGACCCAGGTTCGAGCCCCCATCTCCCACCTTCAGGGGGAAAGCTTCACAAGTGGTGAAGCAGTGCTGCAGGTGTCCCTCTGTCTCTCTCCCTCTCTATCATCCCTTCCCTCTCAATTTCTGACTGTCTCTATCCAACAAATAAAGATTAAAAGATTAAAATAAAAAAAAAAAACAGACTTGAACCACTTTTGACATCTATTAGCATTAGAGAAAAGGAAAGAGAACCAGAGCATCTCTTTGGCACAATACTAAGGATTGGATGTAGGACCTCATGTTCTTGGGTCCAAAATGCTAACCACTGCAATAACTCCCAGGCTACTATGTTAACATATGGTTTTTATGTATTTTTTAGTTATAAACCATTCACAAAATCACCAAAGCACACCACAAAGATATCCAAAGATTCTAAATGGGATGGTAAAAGTAGTCAGAGATCTAAAGAGTCACAGAAGCTTGTGAGAGGAAGAAAATTTCAGTGAATAAGTAGCAAGTTGAGACTTGAAAATAGCATTTAAAAAAATTTTTTAAACATTTTATTTATTTATTAATGAGAAAGATAGGAGGAGAGAGAGAAAGTACCAGACATCACTCTGGTACATGTGCTGCTGGGGATCAAACTCAGGACCTCATGCTTGAGAGTCCAATGCTCTATCCACTGCGCCACCTCCCGGACCACAGGATTTTTGTGTTTTCTACTTGCGTTTTCTTTTCTGATCTTGTTTTTCAACTTCTGCCTGAGAGTGAGATTATCCCATATTCATCCTATTGCACCCAAGTAAAAGACTCTGGGGTGGGTGGGTGGGGAGAATACAGGTCCATGAAGGATGATAAATGACATAGTGGGGGTTGTATTGTTAAATGGGAAACTGGGGAATGTTATGCATGTACAAACTATTGTATTTACTGTTGAATGTAAAACATTAATTCCCCAATAAAGAAATAATTTTTAAAAAAAATAGGGAGCAATGTTCAGCAAGGAAGCAATTATAGAAGCCAGACCTTCTACCTTCTGCAACCCTCAATGACCCTGGGTCCATGCTCCCAGAGGGATAGAGAATGTGAAAGCTACTGGGGAGGGGACGGGATATGGAGATTGGGTGGTGGGAATTGTGTAGAATTGTACCCCTCTCACCCTATGGTTTTGTTAATTAAAAAAAAAAAAATAGGGAGCAGGTTGGTGGTGCACTGGATTAAGCACACATAGTACGAAGTGTAAGGATCCAAGCAAGGATCCTGGCTTAAGCTCCTGGCTCCCCACCTGCGGGAGGGTTGCCTCACAAGCAGTGAAGCAGGTCTGCAGGAGCCTATCTTTCACAAAGAAATGGCCACAGGAGCAGTGGATTCATAGTGTAGGCACCGAGCCCCAGTGATAACCTTAGAAGCAAAATAATAGTAATAATATTATAACTAAAATTTTGAAAAAAGAAATATTTAAGAAAATCTGTTTTAAAAAAGAAAAGAAACAGAAAGGCAGAGAGAGAGACTCCAGCACCAAAGCATCCTTCAATGTGATGGGAACCAGGCTCAAACTCGAGTCTCGCAAAAATAATAATAATAATTAATTAATTAATTAATTAAATCTTAAAACAGGAAAAAGTTTCTTTTCTTTTACTTTCTTTTTTCTTTTTTTTTTTTTTTAACCAGAGCACTGCTCAGCTGTGGCTCATAGTGGTGTGGGATTGAATCTGGGGCTTTGGAGCCTCAGGCATGAGAGTCTCTTTGCATAACCATTATGCTAATCTGCCCCCACCCCAGGAAAACATTTCTTTGCTAAGAGAAAAAAATTTTTAAGATTTTATTTATTGACTGATGAGAAAAATAAGAGAAAGAAAGAACCAGACATCTCTCTGGTACATGTGCTGCCGGGGATTGAACTCAAGACCTCATGCTTGAGAGTCTAATGCTTTATCCACTGCACCACCTCTAGGACCACTGCTAAGAGAAATTTAAGACATGTAAATCAATATGTGTGTGTGTGTGTGTGTGTGTTTAAAAAATAGAAATAAAGAAAAAAATTAACAGAGAATTTCCAAGTTCTCTCTTAGGAAAATGCTAGAAAATATTTGGAAGAAAACCAACCAGTTTGTAAAAAAAAAAATCAATATTAAATTTAATGAAATGCTTTCAACTAAAAGCTTCTGACTTCAGCAGTCTTATCAGGGCTCTGTTCTGGCTCCTACGCTATTTAATATTTACATCAATGACCTCCCAGAAACTTCTTCAAGGAAGTTCATCTACCCTGATGACATCTGCTGTGCAACTCAGGCATCCAAGTTCGACATCCTCGAGGAAACACTCACGAAAGACATGTCTCTGATATCTGATTACTGTAAAAAATGGCGACTAATCCCTAGCACTGCAAAAACGGTATCATCTGTTTTCCATCTACACCATGCCTCGGCCTCGAGTGAGCTTAATGTGCAGCTTGACGATACGAGAATCCGGCATGAAGCCCAGTCAGTCTATCTTGGCGTTACTCTCAATTGCACTCTGTCATTTCACAAACATCTCATAAAAACTGCAGCAAAGGTGGGCGCGAGGAATAACATCATTGCAAGACTGGCCAGCTCCTCATGGGGCGTGAGCGCTCCCACACTACGATCATCATCTCTGGCATTATGCTATTCCACTGCAGAATACTGTGCCCCAGTATGGTTCCGTAGCCCCCATGTCCACTTGGTCGATTCCAAATTATATTCCTCCATGAGGATAATTTCTGGAACCATCCATTCCACCCCGGTTCCATGGCTGCCAGTTCTTAGCAACATCGCCCCGCCAGATATTCGTCGGATGTGGCATCATCTAAGTTCATTTCCCACGTCTACGCTCGACCGGACCTGCCAATATACGCGGTATCTTCGCCCACCCTGTCCAACGCTTGACGTCTCGTCACCCAATCTGGTCCCCTACGCCTACACTGAACTTCTCTGTTCCAGACTCTTGGAAACAGAGTTGGCAGTCAGCTGAGGTAAAGAACAAACACCTCATCACAGACCCCTGCAAGCGTCAACCCGGCTTTGACCTAGCATGTTATGATTGGGCCCTCCTCAATCGCCATCGAACAGGCCATGGCCGGTGCGCCGCTATGTGCTATGTTCCATCGCTGGGGAGCCAGAGACGACCCGAACTGCCCCTGCGGCTACAGACAGACTATAACCCACATAATCAACGACTGCCACCTCTCCAGATTCAAAGGAGGTCTCGAAACTTTACATCAGGCTCAACCTGACGCTGTGGACTGGCTACGGAAGAAGGGCAAACGCTAGAAGAAGAATCAGAGTTCTGTGTTGTGTCTGCATATCTGCACATTACATATTGGCCATGGGTTGACCTACCAGCCTTTTCCTAAGACTAGTGATTCAAGTATGACATTCTCAGACTTAAATCTAAACATAATGCCAGGCTTCAGGACAGTGTCACCAGTACTAAATATTTCATCTTAGAGAATTCCTTAGCAATCTCCTTAGCAATATTCTATTGGCTTAAAATGCCAAATATGAAACATAACATTCAGAAGACAGCAAGTAATTAAGCTTCTTTTCCTTGTATTGCTGTAAGAAAAGAAACTTGTCTGAGGATTCCCTTTTTATTTTTTAACATCATGTGGCAGAGCATAATGCCTTAACAGATACAGATAGTCGGCCCTTATCTCTTAGCTTTTCCTTGACACAAGTAACAAGTATAACTTATTCATGTTTTCAGCCAATTAGTTTCCACCCACACCAAGGCCCTCTGCTGTTTTAACCTTTGTGCCATCTCTTTCAACAGCCTGACTCTCACAGCTGCTGATCTAGACAAGGCCAGCCTACCTATATTTAGTATTCTGGTCATTTCCTGATTAAGCAACATTCAAGCTACCGAAATAAATGTATATCTTTGGAAATGAGTTTCCTTAATTATCTCATTGAAATTTAGCGACATATCTCCACTTGCAAGATTATTTTCCTTTCCAGCTACCCACAATGAGATAGAGGAAGGGAAAATAGATAAAGGCAGCCCAAGACACAGAGAAAACCATTTTTCCACACCCAGATAACAGATAAAGGAAAGCTTTACATAAGAAATGGCTTCCTTGTGAATTCTCTGTGAAACACCACTACCACTTCTCTTGGGTACGTTCTTGCACAATTGTTAAAATTTTTTTGTCAATAAACACTCTGAAAAAAAAAGTTAAGTTGAAGTTATAAAAAAACATCTTGGCTGGCTACAAGTCTTAAATAAATACATCCCTTTGGTATGTACAAACTGCAGCAGATGTAATTCAGATGTCTAATTAGGAACAACACTGGTATGACCAAAAAAGAAAAATAGTCAAGAACAATAGTTCAGAAAGAGGCAGAGAATTAAGGTCCAAACAATATAATTTTAGGTGGAATACTGGACTTATGAAGTCTACTGTCCTACAAAGAAATTGGTTTGAGGTTTTCATAATTAGAGAAAAACCTTTTTCTTGAATGAAACTAGGGAAAAAAGCTTTTTATTATATTTTTATTTTTTATTTCCTTAGTCAATGGTACTTAATAGAGATTTGTTTTCTAGATATGGTTTTCCATATTGTTTTTTGCAACCTAATCTTCAGTGCAGGAACCTGAAGCCTTTTGTTTCTTACCAATGTGAATCAAACTTCTTGAGATAATTGAGTGTCTGAGGTATTTTATACAAAGATCATCTTCCTAGGGAAAACAAAAAAATGAAAAAAATGACACCAGCCAGAGTGAACCATCTTAGCTCCTAAGCCTGTGATGCTAGCAGTCTGCATTAGTGGTGTGGAAGGGCTTGTGAAGTCTCTTTGGTCTCAGACTCTGCCAAGTCCATGGCATAAAAGACGAGCATGAAGACAGTTCTGTAACTCACAATTTCTTTTTTTAATAATAATTTATTTATTCCTGAGAGAGATAGGAGGAGAGAAAGAACCAGACATCACTCTGGTACACGTGCTGTGGGGGATCGAACTCGGGACCTCATGGTTAAGAATCCTATGCTTTATCCACTGTGCCACCTCCCGGACCATGTAACTCACAATTTCTATTAGAAGGATCGACAAATACTCAGAGGGAAGAGATAAATAAGAATACTAGGGTGGGAGAGGGAACATAATGGTTACACAGAGACTCTCATGCCTGAGGCTTCAATGTCTCAGGTTCAATCTTCTGTACCTCCTTAAGTTAGAGTTGAGCAGTGCACTGGTAAAAAAACATAAAAAGTAAATAAACAAACAAGAAATCAACAGGTCACTAACACTTTTGTTCATAGAATGCCATTATTTAAAGGAGAAAAAGAAGCACATGTGACCAACCACCCACCCAAATAGACCCATGGCTTAGTAAAACAATATATTTATGCCAGTTAGAAAAAGTATCCTTCAGGTAGGGGTAGATAGTGTAAAGAATTATACGGAGACTCTCATGCCTGAGGCTCCAAAGTTCCAGGTTTGATCCCCTACACCACCATAAGCAAGTGCTAAGCAGTGCTCTGGTAAAAAAACAAACAAAAACAAACAAACAAACAAAAAAACCTAAAGGCACATACCTAATATCCCAAGTCTACCACATAAACCAAAGCTGACCAGTGCTCTGTGTGGGCTCTCTCTCTCTCTCTCTCATTCTCTCTCTCGTTCTCTCTCTCTCTGTGTCATAAATAAATATCTTTTTGGAGAGTGGGTGGTGACAAACCTGGTTGAGCACACGTTACAGAACAAGGACCTGGGTTTGAACCCCCAGTCCCCATCTGCAGGGGGAAGCTTCTTGAGCAGTGAAGCAGTGCTACAGGTATCTGTCTCTCCCTCTCTATCACCCCCTTTCCTCGATTTTTGGCTGTCTGTATGTATCCAATAAATAAATAAAGATGATACCAAAAAAATTTTTTATTTATAAATTATATCTTTTAGAACCAAGGTGATAGCTCACCAGGTAGGGCATATGCTTTCATATTGAATGTGGCTCAGGGTTGAACCTTAGCAGAATAAAGAGGTACTGGTGTTCTGCCATTTCCTCTTCTGTCCTGTTTCTCTCTCTGAATGAAGTGATCCAGAGGGATGAAATTGCACACAGAGATCTCAACTCTGACATAAAAAAAGAGCCCTTTTTTCACGTGGAGGTAAGTCACATTACAGCACGGAGTTTGATATATGCATTTCAGTCGCAAAATATCATATTTAGCCAGGGAAATCTGTGAAAGGACCAACCTACACAATCATACAAGATAGACCTGAAATATAAAACAGGTCATATGTAATCATGTAGAAATACACAGATACACTAGAGAAAGAGAGAGACAGGCTGGGCATATGGGTCCACCTGACAAGGTCCATGTCCAGCAGATAATCAATTACAGAAGCCAGACCTTCCAGCTTCTGCACCCCTTAATGACCCTGGGTCCATACTCCCAGAAGGGTAAATGTTAGGGCAAGATGACCATAGGATTCTGAACTCCAATTCTATCAGGATCCAGAGAGAGAAAAGAAAAAAATTAAAATAATTTTAAAAGAAGGACATTCAGAAGTAGTAGGTGTGGCTTAGAAGGGAAGAGAAGGCAGGGCCATAGGAAAATGGGCAAATATATATAAATATAGACAGACAGATAATTATAGAAATAATAGTCAAGGGAGTTAGATGGTAGCGCAGCCAGTTAAGCACATGTGGCACGAAGCACAAGGATCAGCAGATCCTCATTCGAGCCCCCGACTCCCCACCTGCAGGGGAGTCCCTTCACAAGTGGTGAAGCAGGCCTGCAGGTGTCTTATCTTTCTCTCCCCATCTTTGTCTTCCCCTCCTCTCTCCATTTCTCTCTGTCCTAACAACGACAACATCAATAACAACAACAATAATAACAACAATAAAAAAACAAGGGCCTGAGATCCCCAGTTCAATCTCTGGAGCCACTATAAGCCAAAACTGAGCAGTACTCTTCTCTCTCCCTCTCTTTCCCTCTGTGTGTGTGTGTGTGTGTGTTTCATAAAAAATAAAGTGATGAGGGTAGGGCGGTAGCGCAGAGGGTTAAGTGTACATGGCACAAAATGCAAGGACTGGCATAAGAATTCCTGTTCAAGCTCCCGGCTCCCCATCTGCAGGGGAGTCGCTTCACAAGCAGTGAAGCAGGTCTGCAAGTGTCTATCATTCTCTCCCCCTCTCTGTCTTCCCCTCCTCCCTCGATTTCTCTCTGTCCTATCCAACAACAATGACATCAATAACAACAATAATAATAACCACAACAACAATAAAACAGAAGTGCAACAAAAGGGGAAAATGGCCTCCAGGAGCAGTGGATTTATATCCACTAGGCCCCAGCAATAACCCTGAAGGCAAGTAAATAAATAAAATAAATAAAGTGATAAGTCTTTTTTAAAAGATGATTAGCATTTGCATATAATCATCTATATGTTTTTACTAATAATGGAAACAAAGCTATGTCTATATATCTATATATATGATTGTACTGATTAATGGGAGACAAAAGAGAGGACTAGAGCAGCACTCTAGTACATGTGATGCCAGGAGTCAGAGTGAGGACTTCAGGCTTCTGAGTCTAAAATTTTATCTACTATACTACCCTGGACCACTAAATCCATATATCTTAAGAACTGTTCTTGGGTGGGGGTAGATAGCATAATGGTTACGCAAAGAGACTCTCATATCTGAGGCTTCGCCCTCCTAGGTTCAATCCCCCAGACCACCATAAACCAGAGATAATCAGTACTCAGGCAAAAAAAAAAGGGGGGGGGAGTCAGGCGGTAGCACAGCAGTTAAGTGCAGGTGGCACAAAGCACAAGGATCAGCATAAGGATCCTGGTTCAAGCCCCTGGCTCCCCACCTGTAGGGGAGTTGATTCACAAGTGGTGAAGCGGGTCTGCAGGTGTCTGTCTTTCTCCTCCACCCACCTCCCCATCTCCCCGTTTTCTATCCATTTCTCTCTGTCCTATACAACGACAACATCAATAACAACAACAATAATAACTATAACAATAAAACAACAAGGACAACAAAAAGGGAAAATGAATAAATAACTATTAAAAAAAGAACTGTTCTTCAAGGCTACTTAAAAGGAGAAAGCCAGGTGACCTAACGGTGTTATATCTAAATCTCTGCATAGAACACCTAAAAATATAGTCTATCTTTTAGTTTTGATTTTTGAAATAAACATATACTCATATTAAAAAATGCAAAAGAAAAGTAACACGTTTAAAAATCACTCATAATCTCACTCCTTAGAGATTACCAAATGCAGTCCTATTTGGACATATTTCAGTTCAATCTATAGCCTATGCATACTACAGCACAGTTATCACGTCTTAAGTGAAACTTCCTTTATTAATAAGTACTTTTTCCAGTTATACATGTAATAAGCTTAATATTTGTTATATAATATTTCATAACATGGATGCATCACAATAGAACCACTCAACCAGTTCATTTAAGTTGTTTATTATAACTAAGTAACCTTCAATCGTAAGACATAAAGCTTTGCAGTAATCATTATCCAGAAGAGACCTCTAATAGTCCTCTAAAATCAATACTCTGAATAGGAATGTGGACTGCATTTAAATTTCTCTTTCTTAAGTCTCCCATTTGCATTTCCCAAACATGGCAAGTGTCTGTTCTTTTGCTGCCTGATGCTCAACTCTTAAACCTGGAGAAAGCCAGGCCCTACCTACCTTTGTTTCCATCCTCTCCTTGTTAGTACCACTCCTGTATTATTCAGGTTGACATTGTGTCCGATTAAAAAAAAAAAAACTATAGTCTTCAACCTTCTTTATAGTTGAGTATGATCATGTGGATAAGTCTGGAGACTCAAGATATAAGTCAGAACCACTGACAA
Organism: Erinaceus europaeus; assembly: GCF_950295315.1. Classification (NCBI taxonomy): domain Eukaryota; kingdom Metazoa; phylum Chordata; class Mammalia; order Eulipotyphla; family Erinaceidae; genus Erinaceus; species Erinaceus europaeus. Next base: position 74,418,345 of record NC_080168.1, read on the forward strand.
GTTCTAGGGAAGCTCCTTTTAAATAGAGATACACAGGAAAAGCTTTCCACTGCCTTCTTTCCTGGAAGACTGAAGTGTTAGCTGACATCTGGGCAACTGCATTGTCAATAAAGCAGCCTCAGTATGGGAGGCATGCATCAGAAAGAGCAGAGCAGAAGGAAGAAATCTGGTGCCCAGTGACTACAAAATCCCCGTTATTGGGTAAAAATGTTGGACTCCAAATCCCAATTCTCTTACTTCCTGACTACAAATTTGAACTGATTTTTTTTTTCAAAATTTCACCTGTAAATGGAGATAACAGTCGTCTATCCTTTAAAGAGTAGACATAAAATCCATAATATGGGCAAATATCATCCAATCCAACAGAGAAGAAGAGAAGAAACGAAAAGGGAAAGGAGAAGGGATGGGACGGGGAAAGAGGGAAGGAGGGAGAAAGAAAGTAGCTGTGGAAGGAAGGAATGAAGGAAGGAACAAAAGGAGAAAGGAGAAAACATGGCAAGATTGAGTTGAAGTCACTCTGCCTGACTACTGGGCCAAGACTTCTATCTTCTCTCTGAGCTCCCGGTCCTCAGAATTTCAGGTCTGGAGTACAGTCTGCACCAATAGCTCCCTTTTTAGGCCTTTGTGAGGATACCACCACCAGCTTACAAATGGCAGATGTTGGGTCTTCTCAGCCTCAAAAATCATGTGAATAGAAGCAATTACAGAAGCCAGACCTTCAACCTTCTGCATCCCACAATGACTGTGGGTCCATACTCCCAGAGGGTTAAAGAATAGGAAAGCTATCAGGAGAGGGAGGGGATGGGATACAGAGTTTTGGTGGTGGCAATTGTGTGGAATTGTACCCCTCTTATCCTATGGTTTAGTCAATGTTTCCTTTTTATAAATAAAATTTTTTTAAAAAATCATGTGACTATAATTTGCCAAGGTTTTATGACTTATTGGAGAGCCCTGACTAAAACACCAAGTAAAAAGTCTTAAAGAATGTATAGACTGCCTCACAATCTAGATTTGAAGATATGATGATTGGATAGTAGGTTATACATCTTTGGGAAGAGTACTGCATAAAATGTTGTCCAAGATTCCATGATTAGAGCAAGATTTATTTTATTTTATTATTTTTTAATATTTATTTATTTTCCCTTTTGTTGCCCTTGTTTTTTATTGTACTTATTATTGTTGTTGTTATTGATGTTGTCATTGTTAGATAGGACAGAGAGAAATGGAGAGAGGAGGGAAAGACAGAAAAGGGGAGAGAAAGATAGACACTTGAAGACCTGCTTCACTGATTGTGAAACAACCCCCCTGCAGGTGGGGAGCCAGGGGTTCGATCCTTACGCCGGTCCTTGTGCTTTGTGCCATTTGTACTTAACCCGCTGCTCTACCACCCGACTCCCAAGCAAGATTTCTTTACACAACAAAATAATAAGGTGGTATGAAAAACAGCATCTGTCTCTACGATAGCAATACTATTTTAAAGTAATGACTAGGAAGAGAGCTTACCTCCTCTTGCCTGTCACAGATCATTGGCAATAATGCTCAAAGGGCATGGTGGCTCTAAGGCTTTCTATTTGGCACAAGAAGTCAAAGGGCAAGGACAGTAATAGAGGACATATGTGTAACTTGGACTGGATGTATCATATTGCACCAAAGCAAAGGACATTGGGGACAGAGGGCAAAGAACAAGATGAAGGGACATTGGGGTCCTGATATGTCTCTGAGACACCAATCAAGGGGAGATGAGAGGCTGTGTGTATGTGTTAAAGACTGTATTGTGAACCATTAAACCCTCCCATAAAATAAATAAATATAACATTTTTTCATAATCACTCATCTGTCCTGTACTCATGTAACAACTGCCTTGTAAATCATTGTTTCTCCCAAGAAACTGATTAAAAAGAAAAATCATATAACAGAAATAAATATGCCTTTGTATCATACCATCTGAAGAGTTTCTTTTTTTATCTTTTGTTTATTTATTGGATAGAGACAGTCAGAAATCAAGAGGGAAGAGGGAGACAGATAAGGAGAGAAAGAGAGTCACCTGCAGCACTGCATTAGCACTTGTAAATTTTTCCCCTTGCAGGTGGAGATTGGGGGCTTTAACCAGGGTCCTTGCACATTGTAACGAGTGCTCAACCAGGTGCGCCAACACTGCCCCCCTGAAGAGTTTATTTCTAAGTGTTGGAACTGCAGGGGATGTTTAAAAGGTGAAATATTCAGAATAAGGGGTTCTTGAAACAAGTCTTTTTTTTTTTTTTACAAGATTAGGTAGCACAGGAATTTGCTGTCTCTGATTCTATAGCAAAACACACTAGAAAATACTAGCCCTTCAGTTTTAATGATAGTAAATGTCTTCAGCTTTTCATAGGATTTTAATGGATTGTCTTTTAAGTATTCTTGGGGGGGAGGGGAAGATTTTACAAACATTCAGAACAAAGGAACCATCTTCCCTTGATTCTCTGATATAGAACAAACACTTCAGTGAAGTCTTCTTTTGATGATTTTTTTTTTTCCTGGTAAGCTTTTGTTTCAGATTCAAATATATTCTGAATAGATGCAATTAACCTTAACAATATGTATAACCTTCCAGCACTACTGACTTTGAAGTAAGTAACCTCACTGTGTAATTGAACTAAGTTTCTTTTTTCTCATTTCTGTTATGTCTCTGCTGATTATTATAGGTATTATGTGTTTTCAAGCCTTCATCATCCTGTTGATTTATTGTTTCACTGTTTCAACTGTCAAAGACTTTTTGAAAAATACCCACTCATTTTTGATGATATTATATTTGAACAAAAATGATTGCTCCCCAAGATTTGGCAGACTGCAAATGATTACCATACTGAGGAGTGAAATCTAATGCATAAAAGTTGGAAATTCATTCTAAACAGAACCATAATTTCTACACTACTGCATGAACTGAAAGGAAAATTTGATCTAACCAGATTAAAATGCCTTTTCTTTTCTCCCACTCCAACATCTTCTTCTGCCATACATGGAACTATACATTTCACGCTGTGGGTGGTTGCCCACTAATGGGTCATGAAATCTGTTTAATGAATTTATTTTTAATGAATATGAACATAAAATGTCAGAGTCTATCACAGATAGCAGGGGTGAGAACTGCTTTGTGAAATGTGTTTAGTTGTCTATATCCTTTTATATACCCTTACATATATTAGCATTCCCTTATTCTAGCTTTGAATAGAAATTCAAAAGATCGGTGGGAGTCACTTCACAAACAGTGAAGCAGGTCTGCAGGTGTCTATCTTTCTCTCCCCCTCTCTGTCTTCCCCTTCTCTCTCTACTTCTCTCTGTCCTATCCAACAATGACGACATGAATAACAACAACAATAACAACAACAATAAAAAAATAAGGGCAACAAAAGGGAATAAAATATTTTTTAAAAATTAAAAAAAAAACTATAAATGAATGTCACATGACAGTATCACTATTGTGGGGGAAGTGAGACCAAGGTATTTCTCCCCCATCATGTCTGGTTCACCATGGGGTGTTCCACAAAGAATTTGGGAGACCACAATCTCAGACATACTAAACTTATTTTTCCCCTTTTGTGCCCTTGTTATTCATTGTTGCTGTTATTTTTTTTAATTTCTTTATTGGGGAATTAATGTTTTACATTCAACAGTAAATACAATAGTTTGATGTTGCTGTTATTACTGTTGTTATTGCTGTTGTTGTTGTTCTTGGATAGGACAGAAGTGGAGAGAGGAGGGGAAGGCAGAGAGGAAGAGAGAAAGACGAACACCTGCAGACCTGCTCCTGCTTTACCGCTTGTGAAGGGACCGTCCTGCAGGTGGGGAGACGAACCTCGAACAGGGATTCTTACGCCAGTCCTTGTACTTAACCCGCTACTCTACTGCTCGCCCCCCCCCAACTTTTATTCAGGAAAAAGAAAACACATGTGTAGACATGCCAGCCATTCAGACAAAATGGCATGCACTGGTTCAGGCTTAGCTCTTTTACAGACTCTTTTATTATTACTATTGCTGTGGTTATTATTGTTGTTGGATAGAACAGAGAGAAATGGAGAGAGGAGGAGAGAAAGAGAGACACCTACAGACCTACTTCACTGCTTGCGAGCAACTCCCCTGCAGGTGGGGAGCTGGAGGCTTGAACCGGGATCATTAGTCCGGTCCTTGTACTTTGCGCCACATGTGCTTAACCCACTGTGCTACCATCTGACTCCCATTTTATAGACTTTCTAAGGACCCTGCCTTCTCTTCCATTCTAAGCCATGCCTACATCTATTACTACACTTCTGGTGGTCTTTCCCCCCCCCCCCCCTTTAAGTAAGGGAAACAAAGAGCCTGACTTCCACTCAGATGATCTCCAGATTCTCTTCTTTCAGTGATGGGGCAAAATCAAAGGTTTCCGGTCAAAAAGTTCCAGGTCCTAATCTTTCCCGTGCATAACTAGTTTGCAGAATCCCTGTGTCCTTGATCTGAAAAACTGGCAACTAATAAAAATTAATTAGCATTGCTTCTCGGCCTTTTGGTTAAGATCAAGTGTAAAAATTAATTAGCTATACTGTCACTCTGTCCATTTTCCATGTCATGTTCAGAATTTAGACTTTGGTAGATGGACTCATGTGTGAGTGTTGGTTCTTTTATTTAAAAAGTCATGAGCTAGGGCCAAAGAGATAGCATAATGGTTGTGCAAAAAAGTCTTTCATGCCTGAAGTACTAATGGTCTCAGATTCAATCCCCAACACCACCACAAGCCAGAGCTGAGTAGTACTCTGGCAAAATAAATTAATAGTCATGAACACTTGAGAAATCACTGCATTTAAGCTTTCAAGACTCAGCTTTCTCATCTGTAAAATGGCTATTTTATCTGTAAAGTAGTTATTATGAAGAAAGAATTTAATACTTGTGGCATGCATAGTGACATCTTGGGGGGAGAGAAGAGCTAGGTTCCTCTAGTGGGCAGAAAGCAGAGATGGGAGAAAAATCCAGAAAGTTAGCAGAAACCCTCTTCCCACCCTGGGGAATTATAAAGTATCACCATAAGAAAGAAGAAGCTAGGTTGATTTACCAAACTCATATGATACAATAGAGAAAAATAAAAATGTTCCCCATCATATAAAAGGCTGGGACACATGCAGGCTTTTGATTTTTCTCCATCATTGGTGAAAAAAGGCATTTGGGGCTATTTCCATAGCATAGGATTGAGAGTTGGAGACAGAAGTGTACAAGTTATTGATGGTTCTCTTGGTATTGATTCTAGTCTCTAGGGTGCCTAATCTAACTACTCAGGGTCACAAGTAATCTATTTTATGTTACCACTATATTATAAATACTTCACATTTTTTTCATTTCAAAATAAGTCAAAAAGTAATAATAAGAAAACAGTCAGAGCTCTACTGATTAGATTGATTGTAGGATCTGGCAATTATTGAAACACCTTCTCAGTTCAGTGAGCCATGTCATTATCATTAAGAGTTAAATACTTTGCTGTTGTACAAACTTTTAAGAGCTTCTTCCCTTTGCTTAGAAATTTGAATTACTCTCTAAATGAACCATCATCTATACTAAGCCATCAAGAAGCTTTCTCATTACATTCAAATCACAGATTTTCTCTTCCAGTGTACTATTATTTCATAGTGCCAAAAGAAACTTTGGCATTCCATTCTCCATGCTGCCATGCTATCTAGCACCTGTGGACTTCCCTAAGTTTGTGGAAGCTTATAGTCATTTTAAGGTTGTCTTCTGTGACTAGTTTGGAGTTAAATATGGTGATTCAAATAAAAATGACTTATGAAGTGTTTAGGATTTATTTTTGTAAGAGAATTAGCAAGAGCACCTTTTTATATATGTGGTGTCAGGGATCAAATCTAGGAACTCATGAATGTAAACCTTGCACTCAACTGCTGAGCCACTTCCCCAGCCAGAAGAAGTTTTTTATAATCCTTCTGAGAAATCAGATATGACTCCAGGTAGCCTGGGAGGTGGTACAATGGATACAGTGCTGAATTTCCATGCATGATATTCTGAATTCAAGCCCCAGGATCACATCTGCAGAGTAATGCTTTAGTCTTTTTTTGTCTCTCTCTCATAAATAATGCCTTGCTTTATTTTTCTTATATTTGACAGGACAGAGAGAAATATAGAGAGAAGTGGGGGGGGGGGAGGAGAAAGACACCTGCGACATGGCTTTACTTTTTGTGACTGGGAGCTTGAACCTAGGGCCTTGTGCATGGTAATGTGTGTGTTCAACCAAGTGCACCACAACCAGTCTTCAATAAGTCTTTTCTAAAAAGGAAATAACCTCATAATTCAGAATGTACATAACAATTATTAGTTATGTTTATAAAAATTGAAATACTCCTAAAAAATGTGCTTGGGATCTTGATGGGGATAGCATTAAATTTGTAGATGGCTCTGGGTAATATATTCATTTTGATGATGTTAATTCTTCCAACCCATGAACATGGAATATCTTTCCACTTCTTTGTGTCTTTTTCAATTTCTTTGAGTAGTGACTCATAATTTTCAGTATACAAGTCTTTCACTTCTTTGGTTAGGTTTATTCCTAGATATTTTATTGTTTTTGTTGCTATAGAAAAAGGAACTGATTTCTGGATTTCAATTTCTTCTAACTTAGTGTTTGCATAGAGGAATGCCACTGACTTTTGAATGTTAATTTTATAGCCTGACACCTTACTGTATTGCCCGATGATTTCCAAAAGCTTCTTGCTGGATTCCTACATCAAATTAAAAAGCTTCTTCACAGCAAAAGAAACCACTACCCAAATCAAGAGACCCCTCACAGAATGGGAGAAGATCTTTACATGCCATACATCAGATAAGAGTTTAATAACCAACATATATAAAGAGCTTGCCAGACTCAACAACAAGACAACAAATAACCCCATCCAAAAATGGGGGGAGGACTTGGACAGAATATTCACCACAGAAGAGATCCAAAAGGCCGAGAAACACATGAAAAAATGCTCCAAGTCTCTGATTGTCAGAGAAATGCAAATCAAGACAACAATGAGATATCACTTCACTCCTGTGAGAATGTCACACATCAGAAAAGGTAACAGCAGCAAATGCTGGAGAGGGTGTGGGGTCAAAGGAACCCTCCTGCACTGCTGGTGGGAATGTCAATTGGTCCAACCTCTGTGGAGAACAGTCTGGAGAACTCTCAGAAGGCTAGAAATGGACCTACCCTATGACCCTGCAATTCCCCTCCTGGGGATATATCCTAAGGAACCCAACACATCCATCCAAAAAGATCTGTGTACACATATGTTCTTGGCAGCACAATTTGTAATAGCCAAAACCTGGAAGCAACCCAGGTGTCCAACAACAGATGAGTGGCTGAGCAAGTTGTGGTATATATACACAATGGAATACTACTCAGTTGTAAAAAATGGTGACTTCACCGTTTTCAGCCGATCTTGGATGGACCTTGAAAAAATCATGTTGAGTGAAATAAGTCAGAAACAGAAGGATAAATACGGGATGATCTCACTCTCAGGCCGAAGTTGAAAAACAAGATTAGAAAAGAAAACACAAGTCGAACCTGAAATGGAATTGGAGTATTACACCAAAGTAAAAGACTCTGGGGTGGGTGGGTGGGTGGGGAGAATACAGGTCCATGAAAAATGATGAATGAAATAGTGGGGGTTGTATTGTTAAATGGGAATCTGGGGAATGTTATGCATGTAAAAAAAAAAAAAAAAGAAGAAGAAGAAGAAGTAGAAACGCAAAGCAAAAATTGACTGAGTTTGGAGTATGGCACCAAAGTAAGAAAGCAGAAGTACACTAGAGTTTGCAGTGAGTACCTCCCTAATACTTCCTCTCCACTTTTCCAAGCTTTAGGTCCATGATTGCTCAACAATTTGTTTGGCTTTGTATGTTAACTCTCTTTTCAGTCACCAGGTTCCAGGCGTCATCAGGATGCCGGCCAGACTTCCCTGGATTGAAGACACCACCAATATGTCCTGGAGCTCAGCTTCCCCAGAGACCCGCCCTACTAGGGAAAGAGAGAGGCAGACTGGGAGTATGGACCGACCAGTCAACGCCCATGTTCAGTGGGGAAGCAATTACAGAAGCCAGACCTTCCACCTTCTGCAACCCACAATGATCCTGGGTCTATGCTCCCAGAGGGATAGAGAATGGGAAAGCTACCATGGGAGGGGGTGGGATATGGAGATTGGGCGGTGGGAATTGTGTGGAGTTGTACAAAAAAAAATAAAAAATAAAAAATAAATAAAAAAAAAATTGAAATACTATAACAATGATTATGTTAGTCTATAACCTACTTCGTATTCTAGTATGTTATGTACACAATGCTCTCTATAGGAGTTAAAAAAAAAAAAAAGCAAAACCAGGAACTAGTCATTAGCAAGTGATCTTAGCAAACCATCCTCTACTTTCACTTTCCCTTGAGAGTCTGAGGATGAAGAACAGGAAAAGTATTTGTTACTAGGGTTGTCTCCTTCTCTGGAATATGTGCACATTAATATTCTGAATTTGTGGTCCAGGAGATAGTGCAGTAGATAAAGCACTGGACTCTCAAGCATGAGGTCATGAGTTCAGTACCTGCAGCACATGTACCAGTGATGTCTGGTTCTTTCTCTCTCTTTTGCTTCCTATCTTTCTCATGAATAAGTAAATAAAATCTTTAAAAAATATATTTGGGGGAGTCGGGCTGTAGCGCAGTGGGTTAAGCACACGTGGCACAAAGCACAAGCACCTGCGTAAGGATCCTGGTTCGAGCCTCCGGCTCCCCACCTACAGGGAAGTCGTTTCACAGGTAGTGAAGCAGGTCTGCAGGTAGACTTCCCCCTCTCTGTCTTCCCCTCCTCTCTCTATTTCTTTCTGTCCTATCCAAAAACGATGACTTCAGTAACAACAACAGTAACTGCAGCAATAAAACAAAAAGGGCAACAAAAGGGAATAGATGAATAAAAACATATATATATATATATACATATACACATACACATACATATACACATACATAGATATATATTCTGGGGGGTCGGGCAGTAGTATAATGGGTTAAGCGCACATGGCACGAAGCACAAGGACCTGCGTAAGGATCCTGGTTTGAGCCCCTGGCTTCCCACCTGCAGAGGGGGGGTCAGTTCACAAGCGGTGAAGCAGGTCTGCAGGTGTCTCCCCCTCTTTCTCTCCCCCTCTCTGTCTTCCCTTCCACTCTCCATTTCTTTCTGTCCTATCCAATAACAACATCATCAGTGACAACAATAATAATAACCACAACAATGATAAAACAACAAGGGCAAAAAAAAAAGGGGGGGAGGAATAGCCTCCAGGAGCAGTGGATTCATGGTGCAGACACCAAGTCCGAGCAATAACCCTGGAGGATATATATATATATATATATATATATATATATATATATATATGATAGAACTCAGAAAAAAAATTTTTTTCTGAATTCTAGCTAAATGAGTGTGGTTTGCTAAAAAAAAGAGTCCAGCCCCATCAGCTGGGGTCCTATTCAGGGAGTCCTGAGATTCCCAAATAGGCATGATGGGCCTAGACCTCGAATAAATCCCTCTCTTCATTGTTACCAGTCATCTCTATCAGGAACAATAAAATTGACCCCTTTGTGGGCCCCCATAGGACCTTGCCCTCAACTTGGATCAACAATGGTAGAGAATGTTCCATCCTCCGAAGGGAGGATGGACAACATACTCTATGCTACACCTGAGGAAGATGGGTCCTGATATTGGGGCAGCTTGGAATGTTCCTACTGATGACCACAGAATGTGAGCTCAGATCTACAGGGATGCAGAGGTCACTTAGGCTCCTAAGCTGAATATGGGCCCCAGATCACATTAAATCAATGGGGTTTACAGTCAACAATATGTATACACCTTTCCCATATTTAGGAGCTACTCTCTTCCCTATCGAGCTTTCTGGTCCTTTTTCCAGCCATGATATCATCTCCCCAGACTATAACTAGGATCCACCTGCATATCAGATTTCAGACTGAGGGGAAAAAAAAGAACTAGTATAGCCACAGGCTCTTTGAAATATAACTAAAATATGCCTACTAGCTATCTACAGAAAGGAGACACCCCCTAACTCTTCATCTACACTACTCCAGCCTTTAGGTTTATGATTAGTCAACAACTTATTTGGCTTTATATGTTAACTATTTTCAACCACCAGGCTCCAGATGCTACAATGATGCCAACCAGACTTCCCTAGACAGACAACCCCACCAATGTGTCCTGGAGGCCCGATTCCCCTGCCCCACAAGGGAAAGAGAGAGGTAGGCTGGGAGTATGTATTGACTTGTCAATGCCCATGTCCAGCTGGATAGCAATTACAGAAGACAGACTTTCTACTTTCTGCACCCAACAATGACCTTGGGTCCATATTCCCAGAGGGTTAAAAAATAGGAAAGCTATCAGGGGAGGGGATGGGATACAGAGCTCTGGTGATGGGAATTTTGTGAAGTTGTACACCTCTTATCCTATGTTTTTTTCAGTGTTTCCTTTTTATAAATTAAAGAGTCCAGCCTGAATAAATAAGCATACGGACTCAGTGGGCCTTGCATCTTACAATGCTTCTCCCTGGTAGACACTGAAAGAGTAGTCCCCCAGAGATTATATGGGGCCAGAAGGGTGTTGCTCTCAGATTTGAGGAAGTAGATCTCTCATCCTGAATGTACTTGTCTCTTGTTTCTGAGCAAACTGTCATCTAAATAACTAACAGCTTTTATTTGGAGTCAACAAGTTAAAACAAACAAAAAATATAATTGTGAGAACTACTGATCTTAGAATAAGAAAAATAGAGAATTCCCTGAGTCCCAAGGGAAGGGGTTTTTCCAGTACATATGTACAGCACTCCAACAGCAGACACAGTTGTACAGTCATAGTGGTTCAGGTATGTGGTAGCTTTAAAAATTGTGCCATACTGACTCCTCCAAACTGCACTCATGGGGGGGAATTCCTATGAAGGAGAAAAGGGGAGCATGCAGGAGTAGCCTGGGAAAGTTTTCAGCACATGGCCTGAAACCTATTAGAGAAAGACAAGGAGGATTGTGTAGGAAGAGCCTCAACTGCCAGACCATTCTAGAAACCCTTAGGTAGATGAATGGAGAGTCATCTGCAAAAGCTGCCCAGTAGAATTAGTCCCATGGGGGTCAGGAATGGGTGCTGGCTGGGAGGAATACAGAGGTGGAAGTGTACCCTCAAAGCAAGTTGAAGGTAGTAGTTGGGACTGTAAGTTGACTATATCCCCACAGTAAGTTATTTCGAAGAACTTGTGCAAAGGGCTAGGGAGATTAACATAATGGTTATGCAAAAAAGACTTTGATGCCTAAGTCCCAGATTCAGTACCCAGTGCCCCCATTGTAAACCAATGCTAAGCAGTGCTCTGGTGAAAACAAAAACAAGACAACTGAATAGCACATTTTCCAGGCTGCCACAGAGCCCACTTAAACTTCTGTGGTATAATAAAATAAATATTTTGTTTGGTCCATAGTACAGAATTCCAAGTGATAAGAGTGCCATCAAGAGCCAGTACAATTATCTCTGTATAGTTGGGGGTCTCCAGGATAAGAGCTAATTTGCCATAAAAACCAACCAGGTGGGGGCCAGGCGGTGGCACACCTGGTTAAGCTCACACATTACAATGTGCAAGGACCAAGGTTCAAGTCCCTGGTCCCCACCTGCAGGGGGAAAGCTTCACGAGTGGTGAAGCAGGGCTGTGAGTGTCTTTCTCTCCATCTCTATCTCCCCCTCCACTCTCAATTTCTCTCTGTCTCTATCTAACAAATAAATTAAAACAAGTTTAATTTAAATTAAATATATATATATATAACTGTGTGATTAGAGATGGAAACGCTGCCTGACCTCACCTCTCTAGATCTCTACCCCACTAGGGAAAGATAGAAACAGGCTGGAGTTATGGATTGACCTGCCAACACCCAAGTCCAGTGGAGAAGCAATTACAGAAACCAGACCTCCCACCTTTTGCACCCCCAAGACAACTTGATCCATACTCCCGGTCAGGGAAAAGTGATAGGAGGAAGAGGACAAGAGGGCTCTGAACTCCAGTTCCATCAGGTCACTGAGAGAGAGGATGAAAGGAGAGAGATATTTGGATGTAGTAATAGGGTTATGTGTGGCTTGGAGGGGAAGAGAGGACTGGACCTGGAAGAAAAAGGGGGAAAATACGTACAACTGTAGACAGATAGTTGTAGAGATGACAGTTAATCCAGTCTGCAACATTGGGAGAACCTTGGTAGCTTGCAATGGAGGGACTTGGGATTCAGAACTCTGGTGTAGGGGTGGTGTGGAATTATACCCCTATAGACATGTAGTTTTATAAATAAATATTGAATCATTAATAAAAAAATTTAAAAAGTGGTCCAGGAGGTGGAGCAATGGGTAAAGCATTAGACTCTAAAGCATGAAGTCCTGAGTTCAATTCATGGCAGCACATGTACTGGAGTGATGTCTGGCTCTTTCTCTCCTCCTATCTTTCTCATTAATAAGTAAATAAATAAAATCTTTTTGTTTTTTGTTTTTTTTCTTTTTACCAGAGCACTGTTCAGCTCTGGCTTATGGCGGTGTGGGGGATTGAACCTGGGACTTGAGAGCCTCAGGCATGAATGTCTCTTTACATAACCATTATGCTATACCCCCACCCAATAAATAAAATCTTTAAAAAATTCAGACTATTGTACGTTACTGTTGACTGTAAATGTCCTAATAAAAAAATTAAAAAGAGAAAGAATGAAAGGAAGAAAGAAAAGAAGGAAGAAGGAAGAGAGAAAGGAAAAAACAGAAAGAAAGAAAGAAAAAACAAAACACTGCCTGACCTTATAACCCCAGTATTTAACACGGTATATTTCTTCTACTTGGCTGTTCTTGAGCTGTGTCCTTTACAATAAACTAATCTTAAGAATAGTCTGTGACTAACAAAAATGTATCATGACTTTTCTGACAACCCACTAGTAAATGGTTGACCCTGGGGAAGCGGAAAGACATAGAAACCCCCCAGTTTGTAGTCAGTCTAGTAGAAGTCCAGGTAGTATAAAGATCCTATTTGTAGCTGTGGTCAGAAACAGGAGCAGTCTTGTGAGACAGACTTTTCACTTGGTGGGGGTCTGTGCTAACTCTGAGTAGTTAGTGTCAGAATTGAATTGCAGTTAGCTGCTGCTGGAATGATGTATTTGATGTCAGAAAACCACACAATTCCTAATTACCCTATAAATTACAGCTCAAACGGCACCTCTTGGGAAAGTGTTTTCTGCTCCAAAGACTAGTTCAGGCTCTGGCCTTCCTATGTACACTTAAAGCTCATACAAAGAGTTACTGAGTAATTAGCTAGTAACTGTCCCCATCAATTAGACGATAAGCTTGTAAGCGCTTCTATTCAGTAGTTATTTGTCCCTGTTAATTTTATAGTTAAATATTTAAAACTGTTACATAGTTGTGTGGATTTAAGGAGATAGTAAAAGTAATGTACTTCTAATTTTTTTGTTGTTGTTGTTATCAGAGCACTGTTCAGCTCTGGCTTATGGTGGTGTGGGGGATTAAACCTGGGACTTTGGAGCCTCAGTCATGAGAGTTTCTTTGCATAACCATTATGCTATCTACCCCCACCTGGTAATGCACTTCTATACACTAGGCACTCTGTTTTCTATTATAATTGCATCGTAATTTCTATTATAATTGCACTACACTTCTCCATGAGCCATGAACATGTTGAGGTAAACTGAGCTCATATATAAATTATGCCAAAGTAACCTGCCCAGCAGCCTGAGATGTGACCTAGTCACAGAGTACAGGACTTGTGGGCATGATGTCCTGAGTTCAAATCTCTGCTGCTACATATACCAGAGTGATGCTTTATTCTCTCTTTCTCTCGCTCATTAATGAAGAAATCTTCAAATTGTATTATAAGACTCCACATTGTGGGTTCATTTTCATATTACCTCTTTCTCCCTTTCAAATAATGTCCAGTTAAAAGATCACATCCAGCTCGAAACCCAAGGACCAGTGTAAGGATCCCAGTTGGAGCTCCCTGCTCCCCACCTGTAGAAAAGTCACTTCACAAATGGTGAAGTAGGTGTCTGTCTTTCTCTCCCCCTCTCTGTCTTCCCCTCCTCTCTCCATTTCTCTGTGTCCTAACAACAATGGCATCAATAACAACAACAATAATAACTACAACAACAGTGAAAAAACAAGGGCAACAAAAAGAGAGAGAGAGAAAAAATATATATATATATAGAGAGAGAGAGAGAACTGGGGGGTTGGGGTGGGGGGACCCAGTGATAGCACAGCGGGTTAAGTGCAAAGCTCAAGGACCGGCTTAAGGATTCCGGTTCAGCCCAGACTCCTCACCTGCAGGGAAGTCACTTCACAAGCTGTGAAGCAGGTCTGCAGGTGTCTGTCTTTTTCTCCCCCTCTGTCTTCCCCTCCTCTCTCCATTTCTGTCTTATCCAACAACGATGACAACAATAGCTACAACAATAAACAAGGGCAACAAAAAGGAAAATAAATAAAATATAAAAAACGTTTAGGAAGTCGGGCGGTAGCGCAGCGGGTTAAACGCACGTGGGGCAAAGCCCAAGGACCAGCGAAAGGATCCAGGTTCAGGCCTCGGCTCCCCACCTGCAGGGGAGTCGCTTCACAGGCAGTGAAGCAGGTCTGTAGGTGTCTTTCTCTGCCCCTCTCTCTGTCTTCCCCTCCTCTCTCAATTTCTCTCTGTTCTATCCAACAACGACGACATCAATAATAACTACAACAATAAAAAAAATTTAATTAAAAAAACACATCCAAATATGGCTACAGACAGATATTAGGAAGAAGTGATCTCTAGGGGCTCAGTGGTGGCATACCTGGTAAAGCATACTTGTTACAATGCTCAAAGACCCAGGTTCAAGCCCCCTGCTCCCACCTGCAGGGGGAAAGCTTTATGAGTGGTGAAGTAGTGCTGCATGTGTATCTCCCTCTCCCTCCCTCCCTACCCATTCCCTCTCAATTTCTTTCTGTCTCTATCTAATAAATAAAGAAAATAACAGAAGGATGAATATGGGATGATCTCACTCTCAGGCAGAAGTTGAAAAACAAGATCAGAAAAGAAAACACAAGTAGAACCTGAAATGGATTTGACATACCGCACCAAAGTAAAAGACTCTGGGGTGGGTGGGTGGGGAGAATACAGGTCCATGAAGGATGATAGAGGACCTAGTGGGGGTTGTATTGTTATATGGGAAACTGGGGAATGTTATGCATGTGCAACCTATTGTATTTACTGTTGAATGTAAAACATTAATTCCTCAATTAATTAATTAATTAATTAATTAAATATAAAGGGGAGGGGGAAGGAGAGGAGGAGAGATCTTTGTACTAATATCATCAGCAAGAGCCCACTGCCCAAAACTGAGAAAAGTCAGGTAGGAATTTCTCCCAGAAAAGCGTATACCTTACTCTTATATTTACCTAGATATACATTAAGTAAACATAAGATGTTTACAACAATAAAAATAATGAAGGGGGGGTAAAGGAGAAAGATCATTCAGATTAGAAGTTTGTATGAGTTCCTTCTTTTTTTTTTTTTTTTGCTACAAAGATACAGCATGTTTTATTTATAAAATTACCCTAAATATAAAATTTATATAGACATTCTCCTGTCATAAAAAGATTATGCAAGGTCTCCATTGCTACTCAGTTTAAAAGAAGTATTTTAAAAACATAGGAAGCCCCCACCTGCAGAGAGGTCGCTTTGCAAGTGGTGAAGCAAGTCTGCAAGTATCTGTCTTTCTCTCCCCCATCTGTCTTCCCTTACTCTCTCAGTTTCTCTCTGTCCTAAGTAACAACAGCAACAATAACAGCAACAACAATGGAAAAAAGATGGTCACCATGAGCTGTGGATTCCTGGTGCCAGCACCAAGTCCCAGGGATAACCCTGGAGGAAAAAAAATAACAAACAAACAAAAGGAATCACTGGGCACTAAGTCCCCAATGCTAAATTGTATGACATCTCAGTAGGGGGGGGGACTGGGGAGACAGCATAATGGTTATGCAAAAGACTTCCATATGAGACTGAGGCTCCAAAGTCCCAGGTTCAATCCCCAACACCACCATATGCCAGAGCTGAGCAGTGCTCTGGTTGCTCTGTGTGTATCTTTCTCTGTCTCTTTGTCATGAAAATCAAATAAAATATTTTTTAAAAGAAGCAGTGTGGGAGAATTCAGACATTTACAGCTATTAGTTTATAAAATGAAAATTTAAGGAGCTTTATAGCTCCTTAGCAACTAGGTTATCTGAACTCATTAATTTTTAATTAATCTTAATTTAAAAGATTGTCACTGGATAACCTAGAACATAGCCATTTTGCATTTCATGAAATAAAAAATGTGATATTGTAAGTAGAAGTGACAGATGGAATAGCTTTACATGAAGGAAAAAAAAAAAAACTCCAAGGGCATTCTCTCAGTGATTCTGTGCACTGTGTTATAGTTGAAAATTAAATGAAAAAATCTCTCAGTGGTCAGGTGGTAGCACAGCAAGTTAAGCGCACGTGGTGCAAAAGTGCAAGGACCTGAACAGTTAGGATTCCAGTTCGATCTCCAGGCTCCCTACCTGTAGGGGAGTCACTTCACAGGCAGAGAAGCAGATCTGCAGGCATCTCTCTGTCTCTCTTCCTCTCTATCTCCCCCTTCTCTCTCAATTTCTCTCTGTCTCTATCCAACAACAAATAAAAAAAAATGAAAAAGAAAAATCTCTCAGTGGAAGAAAATCTTTTCCTGAGTCCCACACTCAGTGACAAAGTACTAAAACTCAACTCATCTCAGTTACTTCAGTTATAGGACAGTCAATTCCCAAAGATAGTTTTTCAGGTTGCAAATAGTGATCTTGGTCAAATAGTCAGTTCAGGCACAACCCAGAACATTTAGCAAGTAATTGACCCCTGCTCAGAAAAAAGCCAAAAATCATACACAGGAGTAAAGATAAGTAGAACCTGAAATGGAATTGGCATATTGCACCAAGTAAAAGACTCTGGGGTGGGTGGATGGGGAGAATACAGGTCCATGAAGGATGATAAATGACATAGTGGAGGTTGTATTGTTAAATGGGAAACTGGGGAATGTTATGCATGTACAAACTATTGTATTTACTGTTGAATGTAAAACATTAATTTCCCAATAAAGAAATAATTTTTTTTTAAAAAAAGGAGTAAAGATGACTGTAACCCCACAGGAATCCTTTGTGATTTCAGCCCCCAACCCCTGAAAAAACACAGGAAATTGAGGGCTTTTTTTTTTTTTTAACTGTGTGACTGGCATATGGATAATTAGGGACAAGGCAAAACAATAACAACTAACAGTGACTGGGAAAGAAAATATGAGTTAGTAACTACTAAATTTTTTGAATTCAAATACAGTCACAAATTTAGCCTTGCCTTAGAATCTATGAGAGATCCTCAGGAATCACTTTCTTGAAGTGCCTTAAAATCTATTTATAGGGGGGGCCTGGTGGTGGTGTACCTGGATAAGCGCACACATTACCAGGTGCAAGGACCTAGGTTCAAGCACTTGTTCCCCACTTGCAGGGAGAAAGCTTCAGAAGAAATGAAGCCTGTTGGGGCCAGGTGGTGGCACATGGCTTGAGCGCACATGTTACAATGTACAAGGACCCAGGTTCCAGCCCCTGGTCCCCACCTGCAGGGGAGAAGCTTTGCAAGTGGTAAAACAGGGCTGCAGGTGTCTCTCTTTCTTTCTCCCTCTCTATCTCCCTCTACCCTCTCAATTTCTGACTGTCTCTATCCAATAAATAAAGATAATTTAAAAATTAAAAAAGAAGAAGCATATCTGCAATTCTCTCTCTCTCCCTACCTCCCTCTTCCCTCTACATTTCTCTGTCTTATCAAATAAAATAAATAAAGTTTTTAAAAAATATTTTTTATTTTTTTATTGGGGAATTAATGTTTTACATTCAACAGTAAGTACAATAGTTTGTACATGCATAACATTCCCCAGTTTCCCATATAGCAATACAACCCCCACTAGGTCCTCTGAATCCTTCTTGGACCTGTATTCTCCCCACCCATCCACCCCAGAGTCTTTTACTTTGGTGCGATACGCAAAAAAAAAATAAATTTTGAATCCTTCAGAGGGAAGGGGTTGTATTGTTATATGGGAAACTGGGGAATGTTATGCATGTATAAACCAATGTACTTACTGTTAAATGTAAAACATCAATTCTCCAATAAAAAAAAAGAAAAAAAATTTTTTAATTAATAAATTTTAAGGGAGCTGGGCGGTAGTGCAGCTGGTTAAGCGCACATGGCGCAAAGCACAAGGGCTGGTGTAAAAATCACGGTTTGAGCCCCTAGCTCCCCACGTGCAGGGTGGTTAGTTCACAGGCGGTGAAGCAGGTGTTCGGGTGTATATCTTTCTCTCCCCCTCTCTGTCTTCCCCTCCTCTCTCGATTTCTCTCTGTCCTATCCAAGGACAACAATAACAAGCGCAACAACAAGGGCAACAAAATGGGAAAAATGGCCTCCAGGAGCAGTGGATTTATAGTGCAAGCACTGAGTCCCAGAAATAACCCTGGAAGCAAAAAAAAAAAAATTAAGAAAAATTAAAATAAAATTTAAAAAAGAAAAAATTATTTATATGTAGGTAGGTGTTTTAAATCATTGTGTTCTTATAAGGTACAAACATTCCACTTAAGGATGATAGCACAGTACTTGTTAAATAAGTATTTGTTATTTGTTATAAGTATTTATTAAATGAATTTATAGTTATCAGCACTCGGCATTCACATGACACTGTTTCATACACATATACACATACGTATACACATACACATACTCACTCATTGGAAAAGAAGCCATGAGAAGTCGGCATGACCTTTATTTTTAAGTAATGAGGGAACTGAGGCATAAAATAGCTAAACACCTTGTTGAAGTTGAATGAGCTAATAATGGCAGAATCAAAGCCAAGTCTGCATGACAGCAAGACCTAGCCTCCTATGCAAGTGAAGAAACGCAAACAAAGCTAAATGTCAACACTTTACCATATAAAGTCACATGCCTAGGATGTGATTTTGCCCAGTGGATAAAGTGATAGACTCTCTAGCGTCCGGTACAGTGTGACCCCCAGCATCACAGTATGTTAGAGCAATGCTCTGATTCTTTCTTCCTTACTTTCCCCTCTCCCTTACTAAATAAAAACAAGTGCCTTTTAAATTGCATATTAAAAGTGAACAAATAACAATGCACTATTAAGCATTTAACCTAATCCTTAATCTTTCATCAGAAAACACTTCTAATTTCCCTCTCCAAAATGAATCAAGACATCTTAATGGATCTTTGTTGTTGATTTTATTGAGATGCTATTTGCTGTCCAGCCATTTTCCTTGGTTCCCCTCTTCTCTGAAAAAAAGAGTAAAAGTAAATAGTAGAAATATATAGATGAGTTTTGTAAAAGATAGCCAAACTCTATGTATTCTCTAACAGTCTATTTGCAATTCTTAGAAATCACAAAAATAGTATGCTGTGAAGTCACCAGTTATCAGTGCCTTGATAATTATCTAGAAAACTGCACCTTTCTGAGAAATCTGCCCAAGCCAGATTCTAGGAAGATTTAGTACTAGGTAAGAAAACAGATTTAGCGTGGGGGTACATAGCATAATGGTTATGCAAAGAGACTCTCATGCCTATGGCTCCAAAGTTCTAGGTCCAATCCCTTGCACCACCATATACTGGAGCTGAACAGTACTTTGGTCCATGCCCCCCCCAAAAAAATCTATTTATCGTTACCATGAGACTGCATGTCCATGGCCTCTGCTATATTAAATGCTACATGGAAATGTAGATTATTTGAAATTGATGAACTAGACTGAGACATAGCTCCCTTGGGTAGTACACCACCTAGGTTAAAGCCTTGCCTTCACCACATATCTCTTTCACTCTCCCTTCAGCCTCTCTACTTCTAATAAGAAAGAAAGAAAGAAAGAAAGAAAGAAAGAAAGAAAGAAAGAAAGAAAGAAAGACAGAAAGGAAGAAAGAAGGAAAGGAAGAAAGAAAGAAGGAAAGGAAGAAAGGAAGAAAGAAAGAAAGAAAAAAGGGAAGAAAGAAAGAAAAAGGAAAGAAAGAAAGAAAGAAAGAAAGAAAGAAAGAAAGAAAGAAAGAAAGGAGGGCTGGGCAGTGGCACACCCAGTCAAGTGCACATATAACCATGTACAAGGGCAGGGATTCAAGCACCCTCTTGCTACCAGCCAGAGGGATGCTTCACAAAAGGTGAAACAGGTCTATAGGTGTTTCTCTCTTTCGCTCCCTCTCTATCCCTCCCTCCCTTCTCAATTTCTCTCTGTCCTATCCAATAAAATTGAAAGAAAGAAAAAAAAAAAGGAAAAATGTCCGCTGGGAGCTCCAGCAATAACCTGGGTAGCAAAAAAAAAGTTAATGAGCTTCTGTGGTGGTGTAATACCTGTTGTTCTAAGGAGACAAACTGCTGCTGCAGTGTCTACCTCAAATCACCAAGATCATCCACCAGACCCAAGAATAACCCTAAGCTGAATATTATTCAAAGCTTGGTATTTATGGGATCTTGAAAAAATAAAGGGATGAAAGAAAACCTCTTGTCTATATATAACCTTGGTCACAAGGTTATACATATTGCTCCTTAGCAACCAGAGTTTGTCTTTCAAGTAGGTAGAAGTTGATGAGAAAGAGAAGTGAAAATGAAACCATTTTGACAACTTAAGTTCACAGAGGCAGCACTTCAAAAGCAAAGATGTCTTTACAAACTATACTGTTGCTCTAAAGAAACTCATTCCAGTGGTCCAGGTAGCACCACTGATAATACATTTGGACTTTCAAGCATGAGATACTGAGCTCAATCCCCAGCAGCACATGCGCTAGAGTGATGTAAGGGTAATTCTCTCTCTCTCCTCTTACCTTTCTCATTAATAAATAAATAAAAGCCTTGAAGGAGAAGAAGCAGAAGAAGCAGCTCATTCCATAAGGCAGTGGAAAGTAAGGGCTGCTGACACTTCCTGTAACAATTGTTTCAAGGACACCCACTGCAGACCCAACCAAGAATAACTGTCATTGCCTGCTCCTTTATGGAGCAGCCACTTTGCCAGGGACTAGACACACTGCCATCAATCAGCCACACCCAGGCTCTCTCCCGAAGTCTTCAGAGACTCCTTGGTCCAGAAGCTCCATGAGATGCAAGCAGGCTTATAAAAAGAATATTTGGGAAGTCGGGTTGTAGTGCAGCGGGTTAAGCGCAGGTGGGAGCACCAGGACCAGTGTAAGGATCTTGGTTCAAGCCCCTAGCTCCCCACCTGCAGTTCTGCAGGTGTCTTTCTCTCCCCTTCTCTGTCTTCCCCTCTTCTCCCCATTTCTCTCTGTCCTATCTAGCAACGACGACATCAGTAACAACAGCAATAACAGCTACAACAATAAAAAATAAGGGAAACAAAAGGGAATAAATAAATATTAAAAAAAGAAGAAGAAGAAGAATATTTGGACCTCCTTCCACACAGCAGATTCCCTCTTTCCCCTTATTCGTGGCAACTGATGTAGAGGGATATCATTAAGAGCACCATGTTTCGCTAGTGGTGAAGCCATACTGCAGATGTGTCTCTTTCCTCTATCCCCCCTCCACACTCAAATTCTGTCTGTCCTCCCAGAGAGAGAGAAAGAGGAAGCAACAATGTATTCATCATGCAGGCACTGAGACCCAACAATGCCCGTGGTGGCAATAAAAAAAAAGTTTAATAATTCATTATTTACTAATTACACAGAGATAGAGAGGGAGAAGGTGAAAGATACCACAGCACCAAAGCTTCCTCCACTATGATGTAGGTTAGGCTCAGACCTATGTTGCACACATTGCAAAGCAGCACATTATCCAAGTGATATTTTGCTGCTCCCCACACACACAATTTTTTAAAATTAAAAAATAGGTGGGAGGGTCAAGATGGTGGCTTGAAGGTAGCAACCAGACATGTTCTCCAAAAATCTGATTCAAATGCTGGAGATTCCAAGTGGGAGCAGGATTTCCAAACCTGAAGGAGATAAAGGAGGAGGAGGAGACAAAGAGGAACCATGGTAAAATATTATAACTCATCTATAAACCAGCAAAAAGGAGCTGAAAAGGACAAAGGAAAAGCAAACCCCACCAAATTGCAGATGCTACCATGATGCCAACCTGACTTCTCTGGGCAGACAATCTCACCAATGAGTCCTGGAACCCCACCTCCCTAAAACCCTACCCCACTAGGAAGAGATAGAAACAGGCTGAGGTGTGCTAGCTTCAGAAGCACATATACTAAAATTGGAATGATACAGAAATTAGCGTGGCCCCTGTGCAAGGATGACATGCAAATTTGTGAATTGTTCCATATTAAAAAAAAAAAAAAAACGGCTGAGGGTATTGATCAATCTGTGCTCACCCATGTCAAGTGGAGAAGCAATTACAAAATCAGACATCCCACCTTCTGCACCCCATAAAGATCTTTGGTCCATACTCCCAGAGGGCTAAAGAACAGGGAAGCTTCCAATGAAAGGGATGTGGTACTCTGGTGGTGAGAACTGTATGGAATTGTACCCCTTATCCCACAATCTTGTCATTATTAAATCAGAAAGAAAGAGAGGAAGAAAGAAGAAAGAAAAGAAAGGAAGGAAAGAAAGAAAGAAAGAAAGAGAGGAAGGAAGGAAGGAAGGAAGGAAAGAAGAAAGACAGAAAGGAAGGAAGGAAGGAAGGAAGGAAGGATGGAAGGAAGGAAGGAAGACAGGAAGAGAAAGAGAAAAAGAAACACACTTCTGCCATCTTGAGGCCTGTGCGGTGGGGACAAGGTTCAAACCTGTCACATGACAAAGCAGCCCATTATTTAAGTAAGCCGTTTCACTGGCCCTACTGGACATGTAAAGCTACTGGACATGTAAAGGTCTACTGGACATGTAAAGCTACAATTATGGCTAGGAGGCTGTGGTCCAAAGCCATCATTGCTGGCTATAAGCGGGGCCTCCATATCAAGGGGGAACCACAGAGCTCTTCTTAAAATCAAAGGTGTTTATGCTTGAGATGAACTAGAAAACTACCTCAGCAAGAGATGGGTTTATGCATACAAAGCAAAGAACAACACGGTGACTCCTGGTGGCAAACCTAACAAAACCTGAGTAATCTGGGGAAAGGGGACAGGTGCTCATGCCAACAGTGGGATGGTTTGTGCCAAGTTCTGCAGCAACCTTCCTGCTTAAGGCCACTGGACACAGACTCCGTGCCATGCTATACCCATCAAGGATTTAGATTTACTGAAAAATAAATGAAATCATAAATTTGGAAAGAAAGAAAAAAATTTTTTTTCAGACAAACTAAGGGTCTGGGGGCCAGCCAGTGAGCACCCAGTTGAGCATAGTTTATAATGTGCAAGGACTGGGGTTCAAGCCCTAGCCCCCCACACACACATACCTGCAGGGGGGAAACTTCACAACTGAGTAAGCAGATTTCTCTATCTCTATCCAATAAGCATACAAACAGACAGACAAACTAAATTAGGACTCTGAAAGCACTTAGAAAATTAATAAGAAGCCCAGGTGGTTCCTACATACCCATTTCTTTAACTCTACAAACAGCCTTCAGTCATGTTCTTAAAAGAAAGAAGTGCTATTAAGTCACTAATAAAAAATTAATTAATTAGTGTCCTGGAGCTCAGCTTCCCCAGAGACCCATTCTACTAGGGAAAGAGAGAGGCAGACTGGGAGTATGGACCGACCAGTCAACGCCCATGTTCAGCGAGGAAGCAATTACAGAAGCCAGACCTTCTACCTTCTGCAACCCTCAATGACCCTGGGTCCATGCTCCCAGAGGGATAGAGAATGGGAAAGCTATCGGGGGAGGGGGGGAGGGGGTGGGATATGGAGATTGGGCGGTGGGAATTGTGTGGAGTTGTACCCCTCCTACCCTATGGTTTTGTTAATTAATCCTTTCTTAAATAAAAAAATTAAAAAAATAAATAAATAAAAATAAAAGAGAAAAAAAATTAATTAATTAAACACAAAGCAGGGCAGTGGATAGATAGCATAATGGCTATGCAAAGAGACTCATGCTGAGGCTTGAAAGTCCCAGATTCAGTCCCTAGCACCACCATAAACCAGAGCTGAGTCGTGCTCTGGTATAATAATAATAATAATAATAATAATAATAATAATAATAATAATAAATAAAAATAAAATATTTTCATGTCTGAGGCTCCAAGATCCCAGGTTCAATCCCAGGCACCACCATAAACCAGCACTGAGCAGTGCTGTGGTTAAATAAATGAACTCACTCAGCCATTTAGCCAAGAGCTGCAGGCTGGCTTTGAGTTGGAGTATTTTTAAATGAGTCTTCGTTTTTTTAGAGCCCCTGCTAGTGGGTCCATATGGTGTCAGACTCTTAAGTCTACTCAGAACTGGGGCTCCCAGTGGGGCAAGTAGAGATACTTACAGCCTCTGCTCCTGGCTTCCCCGGGAAGTACCCTGCGGGACGTCCTCCAAAGCTTGCTTGGGACCCTGCAGCTGAGCTGGGTCCCGGGGCTGCATAGAGGGTTTCTGGGCCAAGAAGGAGGAGCCGGGCCCCGAGCCCACCACCTTACTGCGGGTGGACATGGTTCAGAGACGCACATCCAAAGGCAAGGTGAGGGCTGGCAAGCTCAGAGTCTAGAAGTGCAGTTCCCAGGGGGGAAGGGGCAGCAGTTTTAACAGCTGAGTTTCGATTCCTAGCTACCAGCTGCGGACTGAGCCCGCCCAGAGCTTCTCGGTTCCCAGGGTCACCAAACCGCCCTTTGACCCACCCCCCAACGCCTGCATCTTGAATTAAGTTGGTTTAGCTGCTCTAGGTGAGTCAATTTAGGAGCTCCCAAACAGCTCAGAGGGTTGTGACCAGCCTCCCCTGGCATTTGGCGAATTATCAAGGAGACTAGAATTGTTAAACGGATAACTCTTACATTGGGGCCACTACTATATATTGGAGACTGTAAACAATGTATTCATCCTCCGACGCCAAGATCAGGTCGATAATTAAAATCAACTTAACAAAAAAAAAAGTGCCTTTGATCAGTAATGGCTGGTATGTGGTGTCTGTGTGGATACTTTCAAGTTAAGGGATATGGAAAGTGAAATCAAAAGCAAAACACAAAAGGAAGCTGAGAGGCATGCTGGGCTGAGTCCTCAACACTGCTAAGCAATTGATCAGACTTTCAAGAAATATTGATTAAATCCTTGTTCTGTGCCAAGACTCTGTCCTGTCGAGAGAAAGAATTTATTTAATATTTACCAGAGCACTGCTCAACTCTGGTTTATAGTAGTTTGGGAGACTGAACCTGGGACTTCTGAGCCTCAGGCTTGAGGATCTTTTGCATATTAATCCTGGCCCTCTTTTTTTTGGTTTTTTTTTTTTTTTTTTAAATATAGATTTATAAGATTCTGTATCTTAGTTCTGGGAGCAAGTCCTGGTATCTCTCTTTTTCCACTTAATTGGGGGTTAATGAATTACAGTACAGTTGTTGACACATAAGTACAACCTCTCATCTCTCCATAAGGGTTGCAAGACATTCTCTCCAGCAACCTAAATCTCTTTCTTTCATCATGACTCAGAACCTAGCACCCCACTATCCCAACCCTCCAACCCTCTCCTTCCCCCACAATCCTTTACTTTAGTATAATATGCCACACCCTTTCTGCCCTTGCTACTTTTTTTTTTTTTTTTTTTGCCTCCAGGGTTATTGCTGGAGCTCAGAGCCTGCACTAGGAATCCACTCCTCCTGGAGGCTATTTTTTTCCCCTTTTGTTGCCCTGGTTGTTTTATCATTGTTGTGGTTATTAGTATTGTTATTGTAATAGTTGTTGTTTAGCTTTGTGAATGAGTAGAAGACTGAAGCATTCAACAAGAAGAGAGATAGGTTTGGGTTGGAAGTGAAAGAATTTTATTTAGGAACTTCCAGGATCTGGTTTAGAACTCAGAAATGTGGATCTATTTCTTTTTCTGGGGCTTTTTTTTTTTCTTCCCCAACTGGGAAATCACTTTTTTTTTTTTTTTTTTGCCAGAGCACTGATCAGCTCTGGTTTATGGTGGTGCAGGGTATTTAAACCTGGGGATTTAGAGTATAAGGCATGAGACTCTTTTTACATAACCATTATGCTATCTACCCCCCCCCCCCCGCCCCTGGAATTCTTTTTTCTTTTCTTCTTTTTGGCTTAGTTTATTCTTTTTTATTATTATTTTATATTTTTTTCTTTACTGGGGGATTAATGGTTTACAGTCAACAGTAAAATAGTCATTTGTACATGTGTAATAATTCTCAGTTATCCATATAACAGTTCAACCTCCATTTGTGCTCCAGGACCTAAGCTTTCCACCACCACCACCACCCCCAACCTCAGAGTCTTCTACTTTGGTGCAATACACCAACTCCAGTCCAAGTTCTGCTTTGTGTTTTCCCTTCTGTTCTTATTTGTTCTGGAATTCTGATTTCAAAGGAGAAAACAACCAATTTAGTAACTGAATTAAATTCAAAGTTTGAATAAGGGAGAAACCAAATAAAAAAAAAAGTGGACATCCTCGCCTAGTTTCTAATAGCACTAGTTTGCATTTCTACCAACAGTGTAATGGAGTTTCTCTTTCTCCATATTCTTCCAACATTTCTCTTCTCATTTTATTGATGGAGCTCAAGAAATTGGGAGTGGAAGGGAAATTTCTCAGCATAATAAAGGCTGTAGATGACAAACCCATGGCTAACATAGTGCTCAATTAGGAAAAATTGAAAACTTTCCCTCTAAAATCAGGAACTAGGCAAGAATGTTCACTTTCACCACTCCTATTCAACATAGTCCTAGAAGTCTTTGCCAAGAAAGAGATATTAAAGGAATCCAAATTAGGAAGGATGAAGTTAGATTATCATTATTTGCAGATGATATTCTGTTATACCTAGAAGACCCCAAAAACCCTGCCAAAAAAAAAAAAAAAGGAGGTAGAGGACCTTTACAATGAAAACTGTACACCTGAGGAAGATGGGTCCAATATTGGAGCAGCTTGGAATGTTCCTACTCATGATCACAGAAATGTGAGCTCAGATCTACAGGGATGCAGAGGTCACACAGACTCCTAAGCTGAATATGGGCCACAGACCAAATCAAATCTCCAGTCAATAATATTTATACCCCTTCCTCATATTAGGGAGCTACTCTCTTCCCTATCCAGCTTTCTGTTCCTTTTCCAGCTATGACATCATCTTCCTAAACAATAACTTGGATCCACCTGCATATCAGATTTCAGGCTCAAGGGAAAACAACAACAATGACAACAACAAAAGAAACCTAGTATAACCACAGGCCCTTTGGAATAGAACTAAAATATGCCTACTAAATCTGCAAAATGGAGCCCCCCCCCCCAATTCTTCATCTGCACTATTTCAGCCTTTAGGTCCATGATTGTCCAACAATTTGTTTGGTTTTGTATGTTAACTCTCTTTTCAGCCACCAGGCTCCAGGTGCCAGCATGATGCCAACCAGATTTCCCTGGACAGACAACCCCACCAGTATGTCCTGGATCTTTGATTCCCCAGAACCCCGCCCCACTAGGGAAAGAGAGAGACAGGCTGGGAGTATGGATCAACCAATCAACACCCATGTTCAGTGGGGAAGCAATTACAGAAGCCAGACCTTCCACCTTCTGCACCCCACAATGACCCTGGGTCCACAGTCTCAAAGGGTTAAAGAATAGGAAAGCTATCAGGGGAGGGGATGGGATACGGAGTTCTGGTGGTGGGAATTGTGTGAAGTTGTACCCC
This sequence comes from Erinaceus europaeus, assembly GCF_950295315.1. Taxonomy (NCBI): domain Eukaryota; kingdom Metazoa; phylum Chordata; class Mammalia; order Eulipotyphla; family Erinaceidae; genus Erinaceus; species Erinaceus europaeus. Next base: position 74,446,166 of record NC_080168.1, read on the forward strand.
TCTTATCCTATGGTTTAGTCAATGTTTCCTTTCCTTTTTTTTTTTTTACCCAGAGCACTGACCAGCTCTGGTTTACAGTGGTGCAGGGGATGAAACCTGGGACTTCGAAGCTTCAGGCATGGCAGTCTGTTTGCATAACTGTTACGCTATCTACCCCTGCCCAATGTTTCCTTTTTATAAATAAAAAATTAAATTAAAAATAAACAATAATAATAAAAAGAAATGCAAACTATAGTGGTTTATCTATCGGGTGGGGGTAGGGATGGGGACACAGACCTTTGGTGATGGGAGTGGTAAAAATAAATTTAAAAATTTTTAAATGTTTTATACAGACAAAAAATAAAATTTTTCCCATAAGGGCTGGGAAAAATTGTAGTGTTATGTAGGAGACTTGCATGTGAAATAGAAAAGAAAAAGAGAATGTAAGGCAAAGAAAATGCTAACTAACCAAATTGTAGAGAGAAAAGCAGCCACAGATAACTGAAAAAGGTCTAAACTTTCTCTACCTCCCAGAAGTATATCTTATCCTGACATGTCATAAAACTTCTAAACCCTGTAGACTAACCTTCCCCCTTTTCCACAGCTATGTAGGGAAAGATACCAGTAACTAAGGAAACCAGACCCTGAGCAATAGGTATAGTCCCACCTCGTTAACCTTGCAGACTCTGCCTCTGTGAGATGCTTTCTGCTCTCAGCTTGCAGCCCCCTATATAAGCTGTACCTTCCCTTTGTTCAGCCCAGAATTCTTTAAAAGCACAAGCTCTTTCTGTGGCCAGTTAGCATTAATAAAGTTTCCCCTCTTTCCTAATCCGCATGGCTCTCCAGTCTCTAGTCTAGTTTGCCACATCAGGTCTCAGGTTCAGTCCCCTGAGTTAGAGTTGAGTGGCATTCTGGTAAAAGAAAGACAGAAGGGAAGGAAGGAAGGAAGGAAGGAAGGAAGGAAGGAAGGAAGGAAGGAAGGAAGGGAGGAAGGGAGGGAGGGAGGGAAAGAGAAAGAGGAGGAGGAGAAAAGAAAAAAGAGAAGGAGAAGGAGAAGGGGAAAAAAGAGAAGGGGAAAAAAGAGAAGGAGAGAAACAAAAAAAAAGTCATCTTTATTTATTTTTATTTTTTTATCTTTATTTATTTATTGGATAGAGACAGCCAGAAATAGAGAGGGAAGGGGGTGATAGAGAGGGAGAGACAGAGAGACACCTGCAGCCCTGCTTCACCACTCGCAAAGCTTTCCCCATGCAGGTGGGGACCGGGTGCTCCAACCCGGGTCCTTGCACATTGCAACATGTGCACTCAACCAGGTACACCACCGCCCGGCCCTGAAAAAAGTCATCTTTAATTCAAACAAAAAATATTTATTGAATGATTAGCATCTGCCACTCATCCTGTCAGACTCCAGAACTATGGTGGAGACCAACAGAAATCTTGTTGTATTTATTGTTGTTGTTGTTATTGATATCATTGTTGTTGGATTGGACAGAAAGAAGTGGAGAGAGGAGGGGAAGACAGAGGGAGAGAGAAAGATAGATACCTGCAAATCTGCTTCACTGCTTGTGAAACAACTCCCCTGCAGGTAGGGAGCCGGGGGCTCGAACCAGGATCCTTAAGCCGGTCCTTGCGCTTCACACTTTGTGCGCTTAACCCACTGCACTACCACCTGACTCCTTGTTACTTAAATTTTTTAACCTGAATCTGCTCATCTCAAGTTTAGAGTGGTGCTGGGGATTAAATTTGGGAGCTCAGAGCTTTTCTTTTCTTTCTTCTTCTTTTTTTTTAACCAGAGGACTGATCAGCTCTGGTTTATGGTGGTTTAGGGGACTGAACCTGGGACTTTAGAGTCTCTTTGCAGAACCATTATGCTATCTACCCCTGCCCTATTTCTTCTCCTTCTGGTGACACTGTCTACTGTCATTGAAGGGAAATATTAATGAGAAATGTAGAAATGTGTTGTCACCAAGTGGCAAGTGGCTGGATTTCTTTTCAAATTTAAACTTTAGAAATAGATAATAACTTCTAATTCTGGTCTCTATGGAGCAGCTATCAAAGACCTCTGCCAAAAGCATGGATAAAAGGAATTTCCCTCAATGTAGGTAAACTGCTGAAGATCTGTCAGGCTGTAGGAGAGAGATCCCCGAACAATTTTTTGAGTCACAAGAAATGAATCAAACAGAAACTCTCCACAATGCTGCCCACTTTTTTTTTTTTTTCCTTCCCCAATCACTGTGCTTTTCTAGAAATACCACCTTTTAGGGAACTTCCAATTGTTCAGATACTTTAATAATTTAACAATTTTGTGTAAGAATTTATTGTCTATTATGAACATAAGTTGGAGAGGGGCAGTGGTGCTGGGGAGACACCATAATGGTTCTGCAAAAGACTTGCATGCCTGAAGCTCTGAGTACCCAAGTTCAATCCCCAGCACCATCATAAACTAGAACTGAGCAGTGCTCTGGCCTCTCTTTCTCTTCCTCACTAAAATAAAATACATTAAATATTATTTAAGGTAAATAACTTAGCAAGAATCACCTAGGTAAGACACTGGTGCAAAAGGAAAAGCAGAAGGCCAACCCTTGAGTCCTAGAAGAATCATTTAGACTTTTGTGACCTCAGGCACCCACTGAAACTCTCTGAGCTCAGTTTCTTCATTAGTGAGATAGAAATACCAATCATAGTAACACCCCTATCCAATCTACCTTTAGGGGTTTTTGAGAACAAAATGAGATAGCAGATGTGAAAGCAGCTCATAAATTGTACCTTGATACAGTGTAAGTGGTAGGGTTTTTTTTTTCTTTTCCTTAACTGTCAATGCAAGGGTTGTATTTATGTTTTCTAATAATACTTAAATTTGTCCTCAAAGAATTCCCAGCTTCTGTTCCAGCAACTCTTGACTCCCAGTTACTAAGACATTACAGAATTACCCTGATGGTGTTTCATCTTGAAGTGTTTTTCAGAACAGAAATAGAGCAGTACATAAAGTCTTACCTACCCAAGTGCATGACTCCGAAGTGCACCCCTAGTAAAGCTGGAGCTCTGATGACATAACTGGAGGTAAGGAGTACTCCTCAGACATTCTGGGACACTATTTCATCACTTATTTCATTATTTTTTTGCCTCCAAGGTTATTGTTGGGGCTCAGTGCCTGCACCATGAATCCACTGCTCCTGGAGGCTATTCTTTTCCCTTTTGTTGCCCTTGTTGTTTTATCCTTATTGTGGTTATCGTTGTTGTTGTTGTTGGATAGGATAGAGAGAAATGGAGAGAGGAGGCAAGGACAGAGAGGGGGAGAGAAAGACAGACACCTGCAGACCTGCTTCACTGTTTGTGAGGTGACCCCTTGCAGGTGGGGAGCCGGGGGCTCAAACTGGGATCCTTAGGCTGGTCCTTGCACCATGTGTGCTTAACCCACTGTGCTACCGCTACCGCCTGACCCCCCCCCCACTTATTTTATTTTATATACCATTAAGGTTATCTCTAAGGCTGGATGCTTTCTTGACACTTGCACTCCCAGTGGCCATTTTCTTTCTATCTTTCTACTCTCTCTCTCTCTCCCTCTCCGTCTCACTCTCTCTTTCCCATTCCTTCCCTCCCTCTTTTCCTATTTGCTCTTTCCTCCTCTCTTTCCCTCTCCTCTCTCTCCCTCTCTCTCTTTCTCTTTTCCTTTCTCTACCCCCTTCCTCCCTCTTCCCCCCCTCATAGAGACTGAGAGAAGTAAAGAGAATAGGGACGAGAAGAAGAAAGAGAGGCACCTGCAACATTACTTCACCATTCATGAAGTTTCTCCCCAGCATGTGGGGACTAAGGGCTTGAACTGCTAGTCCTCATGCAAGGTAACATGTATGCTCTACCAGGTACACCACCTCCTAGTCTCAGTTTTCACTCCCCCCACCCATGTTCTCTGGAAGATGACCAGAGTTCCATGTTTAAGGTAAAAGCTTAGGTTTCTCCTATTTGGCTTGATTTGAAGGAGCCATATTAGAAATTTCCATGGGGGCCAGGTGGTGGCACACCTGGTTGAGCGCACATGGACCCAGGTTCGAGCTCCTGTCCCCACCTGCAGGGGGAAAGCTTTGCAAGTGGGGCAGCAGGCCTGCAGGTGTCTCTCTGTCTCTTTCCCTCTCTGTCTCCCCCTTCCTCTTGACTTCTGGCTGTCTCTATCCAATAAATAAATAAAGATAATAAAATATAAACAAATAAATAAATAGAAATTCCCATGGTCTTTGCTCCCAGGGTATGGTGTGGGGTTGGATATAACACATGGCACAAGTTGGAGTTCAAGTAGCTCTCTAAGTTTATGATTTCTCTCCTTAAAGTGCTGAAGACAGTGCCTGGCAATGGTTGAAATAAGGGCATAGTGGGGGCTAGGTGGTGACGCACCCGGTAGAGCACTCATCATCGTGTACAAGGACCCAGGTTCAAGTCACCAGTCCCCATCTGCAGGGAGGCATTTCATAAGCATTGAAATAGTGTTGAAGTCTCTCTCTCACACACATACCAGATTACTGCTTAGCTCAGGCATGGAGTCTCTTTGCATAACCATTATGCTATCTCCTTTGCCCTCTCTCTCCCTGTCACTCCCTTTCCTCTCAGTTTCCTTCTGTATTCTAAATAATTAAATTTTAAGAAAATAATTGAATGCAGTCTGAAAAAAGGGACCAGGATCTATGTTACCTATAAAGGGTTTGCCTTTCAAACTTAGGTTGTCAGACAGACCTGTTTTCAGATCTTGGCTCCACCACTTACTTACAGCTTAGAGGCTTGAGCTGAATTACTAACCATTTTGGGGCTTTGGTTTCTTCAACTGTAAAAGGGAAATTAAAGTCACAAAAGGGGTCATTTTAACATAATGGTACTGAAACTTTGGTGGTAAGTGTTGACACACACACACACACACTGAGAAATTATACTTCCCAAATCTCATAACAATGTTAGTAAACCTTTTTTTTGCTCCAGGGTTACTGCTGGGGCTCAGTGCAGGCATTACCAATCCACTGCTCCTGGAGGCCATCTTTTTCTATTTTATTGGATAGGAGAGAGAGAAATTGAGAGGGGAGGTGGAGATAGAGAGGGGGAGAAAGATAGACACCTGGAGACTTGCTTCACCACTTTTGAAGAGACCACCTGCAAGTGGGGAGCCAGGGGCTCAAACTGGAATCCTTGCAGGTCTTTGCACTTTGTATTATGTCCACTTAACCCAGTGCACTACCACCTGTCCCCTAAATTAATCATTTTTAAATTTCTATAAAGATTTATGAGAAAGTGGTCCGGGAGATGATGCAGTGGTAAAGCTTTGGACTCTCAAGCATGAGGTCCCAAGTTTGATCCCTGGCAGCACATGCGCCAGAGTGATGTCTGGTTATTTCTCTCTCCTTCTATCTTTCTCGTAAGTAAATAAAATCTTCAACAACAACAACAAAAAGATTTATGAGAGACAGAGAGAAAGAGAAGCAGAGCATTGCTCTAGCACATAGGGTGCCAGGAATAGAACTTGGACCTCATGCTTATCATGAGCCACTTTGCCACCTCCCAGACTGCAATAAATACATAGTTTTAAAAATTATAATTATTTGAAAAATCTATACACTTAACAGAACATTAACATTAATTATTAATGTGCCTTAAGGAGCAGCTTCTATTTGCTTTTTGTCAAGAAAGATATTAAACAGAAGTTGGCCTAGAGGGGTCAAAAATAGGCAAAGTATAAGGAGACTTCTGGAACTTCTTTTTTTTTTTTTTTTAGATAGAGGCAGAGAGAGAGAGAGACTACAAGCACCAAAATTTCCCTCAGTGCAGTGGGGACTGGGATAGAGCCTGGGTCACACACATAACAGAGCAGCATACTATCCAAATGAGCTATTTCACCAGCTCAAACATCTTTAAAAAAGAAAGAAAGAAAAAAATTTATTTATTTACTAATAAGGGGGAAAGAGAGAGAGCCAGAGCATCACCCTAGCATATACCATCCCCAGGATTGAACTCAAGAGCTCATGTTTGAGAGCCATATATATTTGTCTTTCTCTTTCTCTCTTTTGTTCTTCTAAGACTTTATTTATTTATTAGTGAGAGAGATAGGAGATAGAGAGAGAACTAAAGCACCACTCTGATACATATGTTGCTGGGGATCAAACTCCAGTTTCATGCTTGAGAATCCAGTGCTTTACCTATTGTGTCATCTCCCATACTGTCAGCTTCCAGTGTTTTATCTACTTGAATATCCAAATACTGTATAGCTTTGGTAGATCCTTTTTCAGAATATTAGGCTAAGGGCTGTGGAGATTGTACAATGGTTATGCACAAAGATTTTCATGCCTGAGGCACTAAAGGCTGAAGGTTCAAACTTTAGCACCACCATAGACCAAAGCTGAGCAGTACTCTGGTAAAATAAATAACTAAATAAAAATTAATCAATTAATTTAAAAAGAGCATTAGACTAAGACCACAAGGCTGTATGCAAGAAGAACAAGTTGGCTTTTTAGTAGTTTGTAATAAAGTAGATGTTGTATGGTGCAACTGGGGGATCTTCAGATGGTTCATGAGGAAAGGATAATGAAATATGTACTGTTGGGAAATTGTGAGGATGTGGTAGAGCCTGGCAGGGCTTGACCTGAAGAGTGTGTCTACCCTGTCTGTCTCTCTCTCTACGGAGAGGTTGAGCAAGGAGGGATAGGAGTAACCCCAAAGGTTTGCCCTGTCTTATCAGACTCCCTGCCTCACAAAGCACCCCTTATTCCTGATACTATGGCCATTAGATAAAAAGAAAGGGGGAGATGTCGGGAAATTGTGAGGAGCCTCACAAAGCACCCTGCATTTTTCTGCCTCCAGGAGCCTGGCATTCCTTAAAACATTAAGCCAGCTCCCTGCTCCACCCTGCATTCCTGATATTATGGCCTATCTACATAATCATTGTTTTGCCTGAAAGATCCCTACCCATTCCATTCCTTTAATCTATCTCCTTTCTATCCTCAAGACTCTCCCTGCCTGCAGGGTATTATTAATCCTACCAGTTAAAACCCTCTCAAGAGTGGCTAAGGAAGTTCCTACCTTTCCAGCCCCTTTTTGCCTTTCTCTATCCCTTTCCTAGCTATTTCTGTTTCTGGCTTACCACTTCCGGGTCTGCCCTTTAAAAGCCTTGGCTCTCTAATCAATAAAGAAATTACATTGTCTCACCACCATGAGCTTGGTTCTTGAGTCATCTCCCTCACATCGCTGAGTGAGTAGCAGCCCAGGCTGGCTCCAGTCGAGTTCTCTCCAACCCAGAGAGTATGCGCTTGGGAAGAGGCACTCCCATGCTAGCCCGGTAATGTACACTGGATGTACTAAGATGTAGGCTATTGTCGTGAATTTAATACTTAAAACTTTTCAGGTCCAGAAGATGGTGCAGTGGATAAAACATTGGACTCTCAAGCACAAGGTCCTGAGTTCAATCCCTGCAGCACATGTACCAGAGTGATGTCTGGTTCTTTCTATCTCTCTTTATATCTTTCTCATTAATTAATATATAAAATATTTTTTAAAATACCTAAAACTTTCTGGAGAAATGTGAAAAAGGAAGGATATCAAATATATTTATTAATGTAAGAAATTCCAAACTGTTTAGGTAGTGTTATCAGAATTCCTTCCAAACACTTCTCCCATCTGCCTGTCAGAATCTAGTAGCATTTGAACCCAGTGCAGCTGTTTCCCAGGGATCTCACAAGAACTAGATGGGCATTGTGGCCTAGTGTTGTGAAGAATAAAAGTGTGATGACAAGCAAACCCATTTCCACCATAAGTTGTCAGTGGCTATAATGTGGGAAGAACAAGCAAAATGCTAGAAAGTACAACTTGTACTGTGTTGATATCAGACAGAGGTTTGGTAGTTCAGTTTTGTTTAGAATAATTCAATAGGCTTTGTTTTTAAAAAAAATCACATATACATGCAAAGTCTGGTCATAAAATAAAAGTTGAAACCCAATTTTAAAAAGATTTTTTAGTTGTGTTTATTGGAATGCATATATATATATATATATATATATATATATATATTACAAAAGACCTCAGATTTTCAGACATTATTTCCCTTTTAGGTGTATTTAATACAAGAAAATTCTGCTTCTAAGTTATGGAATGCCAATCTTGAGTTTTAAACTTACTAGAAAGAAAATAAGTGAAACTATAGCACACACCCTATTATAAATTGTAATAAGTGGATTAGTTCTTGAATATCATGAATAGTCTGTGCTTTAAGCCAGATGTTTAGTTCTGCCCAAACTGTTCACTCATGATGCAGTGCTCTAAAAAGATGATGGACACTAATATTTAGGAATTTTAAGCAAGAAAGTTGTTAATATAGTTACTTCCATGATGGGGTAGAGGGCAGATAGCATAATGGTTATACAAAGAGACTCGTACCTGAGGCTCCAAAGTCCCAGGTTCAACAGTGTACTCTGTTAAAAAAAAAAAAAAAAAAAAAAAAAAAAACAGAAAAAAAACTTCATGATGTTGAAAGAATTATTTAATGCATATAAATCTCAGTTTCCTTCTCCACAAAACCTCTTATCTGTTTATTTTTAAACAGTTTTAGAGTTAAATCTGATCATTCTACACTGGAAATCAAAAAGTAATATATAACAAGTTAAAAGTGCCATACTATGTAAATTGGCAGATAATGCTGTAGCATGGATTAGTGAGATGGTAACATTGATACAGCTAATGTAAGTATATTCTATATAAGGTTAAAAAGAAGTTAAAAAATTTACATATGGGGCTAGGAGGTGGAGCACCCAGTTGAGAACACACATTACCATGCAAAAGGACCCGAGATCCCTGCAGAGGGGAACTTTATAAGCCATAGTGCAGTGCTATCTCTTTTTCTGGCCCTCCCTACCTCTCCCTTTCTTCTCAATTTTCTGTCTCTGTTAAAAAATAATTTTTTAGTAAAATAATAATAGCCACCAGGAGCAGTGGCTATTCATAGTGCAGGCACCATGCCACAGTAATGACTATGGTGGCAAAAAAAAAAAAAGAAAGTTAACACAGGATTTCTTTAAAAAAAAAAAAAAGAGTAATGCTGGATTTTCAATTTCAGAGATAAAACAAGCAACTCAAAATATGGCATAATTGTATACACATTTACTTAGACATCCATTGAGTTCCTGTTATATGTCAGAACAATATATATGTTATATATTGTTAGACACTTTTACGTGTATTGTGTTAATGTCAGAAGCAAGTTTGAAATCCTCTCTACTGCTCTCTTCACTATAATAGTTACTCTTTTATCATGCTGGACATTTTAAAGGAGACCTTATCAAACAAGAAAGTGAAGATAAAAAGGTGTTGCTTTATTCCATTCAAGATATAGCAGAACACAAGTAGGGTAGCTTATAAACAGCTCACAGTTCTGAGAGCTGAAACTCTTGAAAGAAAGAAAGAGAGAGAGAGAGAAACAGAGAGAGAGGAAGGAAGGAAGGAAGGAAGGAAGGAAGGAAGGAAGGAAGGAAGGAAGGAGGGAGGGAGGGAGGAAGGAAGGAAGGGAGCAATGAAGGAAGAAAGTCCAAGATTCTGACACCTGGATGGTTTGATGAAGACCCCTTTCCAAGTCACAAACTTCTAGTTCTATCCTCACATTGCAAAAGCAATTAGAGAGTTCTCTTTTTAACCAGAGCACTGCTCAGCTCTGGTTTATGGTGGTACCAGGGAATTAACCTGGGATTTTGGAACTTTGGAACTTCAGGTATGAGAGTCTATTTGCATAACCATTATGCTGTGCAGGGCTAACATCCCGGGCGAGAGACCAGGAACTCATGGCAGTGTGGTAATACAATTTTTTATTCAGGCGGACTGGGTGTGAGCACAGCGGGTTAAGCCACATGGCACCAAACCGCAATGGCCACCTCCCTTTCTGCATGCTAGCCCTTCTCCAGGTCAGGAAGCAGGAAAGAAAAAGAGAAGAGAGCAAAACCAGGAACAGAAGTGGGTTTTATGGGATAAAGCCGGAAGTGGCTGGAGATGGCTAGGAAAGAGGGTGGAGAAAAGAAAAAGGCATGCTGGGAACTTCCTTAGCTACTGTTGCTATGGTTTTAGCCGGTGGGAATAATGTACCCTGCAGGCAGGGCGGGTCTAGAGGTAGAAAGAAGATAGATCAGGCAAAACAATGGTTACGTAAATAGATCATAGTGTCAGCAATGGAGGATGGAGCAGGGGGTTGCCCGAAGATGCTGTCTACCCCTGCCCTATGGAATTTCTTTCAAAAACTCATTAGTCCCATCCTTGGCCTTCCTTGACTTTCTGATAATTCTTATAATTGCCTCTGAAAACACATGGCCTTTCCCTAGTGTGTCTATGCATCTCCAAATCTCTCTCCCATGTAAGGACATGGAACCACCCTTATTCAGTCTGACATCTTAACTCACATGTCTACAAAGGCTTCATTTCCACATAAGGCCACACTGACAAGTACAGGAGTAGGTCTTCAGTGTATCTCTGTGGGATGCAATTCAGCTCAAAACCAAGAGAGAGTAGGCTCAAACCTGGGTGTGCATGGCAAAACAGGTGCACTATACAGGTGAGCTATCTTGCTGATCCCCACAACAAAAGTTTTTAAAACTGCTACCACTAAAACATTTTTTTTAAACCAGAGCACTGCTCCTGTCTGGCTTATGGTGGTGGTGGGAGGGGGTGGGTGGGGCGGGGATTTGAACCTAGAACTAGAGAGCCTCAAACATGAGAGTTTGTTTGCATAATCATTATGCTATCTACCCATTTTCCCCACCACTAAAATATTTAAATGCAAATTGTAGACACTTAGCTCAATTATTCCTAAATACTTCAATATGTATTTCCTAAAAATACTTTGCCACATCGTCATAATATATCAAAAAAAAAATGAAGAAAGTAACACGAATGCATACTACCAAGTAAGCCACAGTAGTCTTTCAAATTTGACCAGCTGCTCTCCAAAATCCTTCATAGGAAAGCAAGCCTGCTGACAAAAACCAAACTTCTTCCCTCCCACTTCCATTTCTTCATAATCCAGGATCCAATCTAGGACCTTTTGGCAGCCCTGTCTCTAAACCTTTTCAAGCAATAACCCTTTATACTTTTCACTTGTTTCTAATATCCTTGACATTCTCTTTGCAAAATTTCTGTCTTCATGTTCTCTTGAGATTCTGATAAAACTCTGCATTTTTGGACAGGAATGCCACAGCCGAAGTACTCTTGTTTTCAATGTGCATCATACTGGGAAGCATTGATAGCAGATTGTCTCATCATTGGCAGTGTGAACTATTATCACATGGCTAAGATGTTACATACTGGGTTTCTCTACTGCAGAGCTCATGAATAATCAATAAGCAATTGATATGCAGTTTGTGAGGAGATACTTTGAGACTATGTTAATATCCAAGTCCTCATCAAACTTTTACCTACCGATTTTAGCATTTAACATCTCTTTTTTTTTTGCCTGAATCATTTTATTATTGCAAAACAGGAATATCTAGCTCCATCATCCCTCTGACATTTGTTAGCAGACTTTCTGCTTCAAGAAAGAACTTTTTCTTTTCCCTCATTTTCATTTATATATAAGGACTCATGGATATTTATTTTATTCCTTGGGTCACAATCTATCACTATCGTTACTCATTTTGACTGTCACATGTAGCTCACGAAAGTCACTTCTTGCTAGCCCTTGTGTCCTTTAAACATACTTCCAAGTACATTTTAGTACAAATGAAGCTCTAGACTTTGGGAATAAACGTAAGGAAGCCTTATTTTATTTTATATTTAAGACTTTATTTATTTGTTAATGAGAAAAATTGGAGAAGAGAAAGTACTAAACATTACTCTGGTACATGTGCTGCCAGAGATTCAACTTAGGACTTCATGCTTAAAAGTCCAGTGTTTTATCTGCTGCTGTGCCACCTCCCGGACCACTGGAAGCCTTATTTCAAAAGGAGCAGGAGGAATAGAAGGAGAGCTTCCACATGCTATAACTCACCACTTTCTACAGACTTCACTGAAAGCACTTTGTTTTTTCATTTGTCTTCTCTTAATTTTTATTTGGAGAGATGTTTGTATGACAGTTGTTATCTTAGCGGTATAATATCACATCTCCCCCAAATATATACAGACATACCTCACTTATCACTGAAGTGCCATCTCCTCACCATAGGCTATAATAACCCCATTCTTTTTATTGTTTTTAAAGATTTATTAATTTATTCCCTGTTGTTGCCCTTGTTGTTTTATTGTTGTAGTTATTGATGTCGTCATTGTTAGGACAGAGATAAATGGAGAGAGGAGGGTAAGACAGAGAGGGGGAGAGAAAGATAGACACCTGCAGACCTGCTTCACCATTTGTGAAGTGACTCCCCTGCAGGTGGGGAGCTGGGGGCTTGAACTGGGGTCCTTATGCTGGTCCTTGCTTTGTGCCATGTATGCTTAACCCGCTGCACTCTTTTTACTTTTTTATTTGTTACCAGAGCTCTGCTCAGCCTTGGTTTATAGTGGTGCCAGAGATTGAACCTAAGGCCTCTGTGTCTCAAGCATAAGAATCTGTTAGATATCAGCTGGGGCCCTATTCAGAGAATCCTGAGATTCCCAAACAGACATGATAGGCCTAGACCTCGAATAAATCCCTTCCTCCATTGTTACCAGTCATTTCTATCAGGAACAACACAATAGACCCCTTTGTTGGCCCCCATAGAACCTTGCCCTCAATTTGGATCAACAATGGTAGGGGGGATGGACAACATACTATATGCTACACCTGAGGAAGATGGGTCCTGTTATTGGGGCAGCTTGGAATGTTCCTACTGATGACCACAGAATGTGAGCTCAGATCTACAGGGATGCAGAGGTCACTTAGGCTCCTAAGCTGAATATGGGCCCCAGATCACATTAAATCAATGGGGTTTACAGTCAACAATATTTATACACCTTTCCCATATTTGGGAGCTACTCTCTTCCCTATCCAGCTTTCTGGTCCTTTTTCCAGCGATGATATCATCTCCCCAGACTATAACTAGGATCCACCTGCATATCAGATTTCAGACTCAGGGAAAAAAAAAACAAACTAGTATAGCCACAGGCCCTTTGAAATATAACTAAAATATGCCTACTAGCTATCTACAAAATGGAGACACACACCCCCCCAACTCTTCATCTGCACTATTCTAGCCTTTAGGTCCATGATTGGTCAACAATTTGTTTGGCTTTGTATGTTAACTCTCTTTTCAACCACCAGGTTCCAGACTTTCCTGGACAGACAACCCCACCAATGTGTCCTGGAGCTCTGATTTCCCAGAGCCCTTCCCCACTAGGGAAAGAGAGAGACAGGCTGGGAATATGGATCGAACTTTAACACCCATGTTTAGCAGGGAAGCAATTATAGAAGCCAGACCTTCAACCTTCTGTATCCCACAATGACCAAGGGTCCATACTCCCAGAGGGTTAAAGAATAGGAAAGCTATCAGGGGAGGGGAGGGGATACAGAGTTCTGGTGGTAGGAACTGTGTTAAGTTGTACCCCTCTTATCCTATGGTTTAGTCAATGTTTTCTTTTTATAAATAATTTTTTTTTAAAAAAATCTGTTAGATAAACCACTATGCTATCTCCCAGACTCCCTCTCATTTTCCCTATTTGTGTCCTCAGATCTGCTGATACAGACCCAGGTTTATTGTTTAACTAGTTCTTACATTCCACTTTCAAGTGATAGCTCTGGGGTCTGTCTTTCTCCTTCTAACTTAGTTAACTTAGCATAGTACCCCATAGTTTCAACTATGTTGCAGTAAACTTTTTTTTTTCCTCATAGCTGAGTAATATTTCACTGTGTATTGATACCACAACTTCCTTATCCATTTCTTTGTCATTAGGCACTTGGGTTGTTGTCATTATCCACTTTTGGTTGTTGTGCATAAATCCCTTCAAATAAATGTGTGTTTTGTTTGTTTTGTTTTGTTGAATAGATGCCTGAGAGGAATTGCCAGATTATATGTATTGTCTGTTGTTAATAGTTTGAGAAATCTCCATACTGTTTTTTGATAGGGACAAGGCCAATTTACATTCCCCAAAATAGTGTAAAGTCTTCCTTTTCTTATTGTATTGTATTGTATTGTATTGTATTGTATTGTATTGTATTGTATTGTATTGTATTGTATTGTATTGTATTACCAGAGCACTGCTCAGCTCTGGCTTATGGTGGTGTGGGGGTATTAAACCTGTGACTTTGGAACCTCAGGCATGAGAGTCTGTTTGCATAACCATTTTGCTGTCTACCCCCGCCCAAGTGTTCCTTTTCTTCTAAATTCATACCAGTACTTGCTTCTGCCCTTGTTTGTATAGGCCATTCTATAGGTGTGATGTGGTATATTATCTTGATTTTCATTTCTTTGATAAGAAGTGATAATGAGTGGTTCAGGAGGTGGCGCAATGGATAAAGCACTGGACTCTCAAGCTTGAGGTCTCAAGTTCAATCCCCAGCAGCATATGTACCAGAATGATAGCTGGTTCTTTCTCTCTCTCCTCCTATCTTACTCATTAATAAATAAATAAAATCTTAAAAAAAGAAAAAATGGTGCGGGTGGTGGTGCAGTGGATAAAGCATTGGATTCTGAACCATGAGGTCTTGAGTTTGATTCCCGGCAACACATGTACCAGAATGATGTCTGGTTCTTTCTCTTCTCCTATCTTTCTCATGAATAAATAAATAAATTCTTTAAAAAAGTGATAATGAGCTTTTTCATATACTTGTTTGCCATCTATATATCTTCTGTAATGATGCCTTTGTTCAGATCTTCTCCTTTTCTGGAGGGAGTTGTTTGTTATTGTATTCTGTGAGTTCTCTATATCTTGGTTATTAGCCCTTTGTTCAACATATAGTCATCAAATATGTTCTCCCATTCAGTATACTGTCTTTTTGTTTTGTGATAGATTCTTTGGCTATGCAGAAGCTTCTCAGTTTGCTATAACCCACTGGCTTGTTTTTGCTTTTTTTTTTTTTTTCCTGTTATTAGACTGGAGTCTCCAAAGACACCTCTAATTATTTTTTTTATTAATGATTTGATAAGGATTAACAAGATTGTAAGATAACAGGGGTACAATTCAATACAGTTCCTACTACCAAAATTCCTTACCCCATGTCCCATCCCCTCCATGGAAACTTTCTATTCTTTATCCCTCCTGGAATATGGGACAACATTCTTTATGGGGAGCACAAGGTGGAAAGTCTGGCTTCCGTGATTGCTTCTCCACAGTACATGGACGTGGGCATACCCCAGTCTGTTTCTGTCTTCCTCTAGTGGAGAAAGGCTCTGGAGAGACACCTGCAACTTTAATATCATGAAATGTTTTGCCATTTTTCTCTATGTGTTTTACGGTTTCCTCTATGTGTTTTCCTCTATGTGTTTTATGGTTTCCAGTCTAGCATCTTAACATTTGATCAATTTTGAGTTAACTTTTATGTATGTTGAGATATAATATACTCTAAATTCTCATCATTCTTCTGTTTCATTTTTCTGTTGGTGGTTATCCAATTGTCCCAAAACCATTTATTGAAACAATTCTTTTTTTCTCTATCCTTAACTCTGGGCCTTTTTGTTATAAATTACTCATATATGTGAGGGTTTATTTCTGGGCTCTTAATTCTACTTAATTTATTTGCATGCCTATTTTTATTCTAGTAACTCACAGTTTTGATTACTATGGCTCAGTAAAATAATTTGAAGTCAGAAAGTGTGATACTTTCATTTATGCTTTATTTATTTATTTATTTTCCTTACCAGAGCACAGTTCAGTACAGGGGATTGAACCTAGGATTTTGGAGCTTCTGGCATGAGAGTCTCTTTGCATAACCATTAAGGTATCTACCCTCACCCTATTTTGGTCTTGTTAAACCCTGAACAAAGAACCCAGCAAAACTCTCCTTAGATTTCTGATCTGTAAGTTAATAAATGGCTTTTAATTGATTCCACTGAACTGTGATGGTTTGTTATTGCAATCATAGAAAACAGAAATAGAGTCACTGGTATCAATATAAAAACACATGTTTAAACTAATTCTAATTGAATACTGCTGGGTCTTTCTAATTTTCCCTTCTTCTATCTCTACATTGAAAAAAAAAAAACTTGAGTAACCTGATTCTTTTTATCTTCAAGATACTAATTTGCTCAATCCCATTTACATGAAGCTCCACAGCACATGGTGTTGGTAGGGGCAGGGGCTGTTGTCACTAGTTCTGTTTTTTTACCCCTGACTCTCTCACACACTGGGTAAAGTAACTCCTAGACTCTTGGCCTTCCTATTCATAGTGTCCAAACTAGAGAAGTCACCCCAGACCCTTGCCATCTTTCCTGTAGTCCAGAGGGTTTATGTTTAGGTATCTGCATTTTCATTGTTTGGGCATTATTTTAGAGAGCAGTTCTCCCTTAAGCAGTAGCACCACTTTTGACTGTAACAGAGCTATTGTTGCCATCATCATGACATAGGATTTATAGTACATTGTACTACTATGTTGTGACACAGCCCATGAACAGGACTTTGGGACATTAGCACATGGTTGAGGCTGACCTTGAGAACACAAATAGCATATGGCTGATGGACTTATGTAAACCAAGTGATTACATAAACCAAGTGATTTAACATCCAGGCAGCATAAGTCCAGCCTCCCCCACACCCCTCCTGCTTGTGGGCAGGCCAATTTGGCTTCCTAGGACCCGCCAAGCTACCTCTCCTGGGAGATAACACGTGGAGCTAAACTTTGATAATTTATGGATTCAAAGGCCTGGCCTACTCTTTTGCCTATAATTGCCTATCTTGCTGTACTGCCTTGTAATAAACCTTGATGGTCTAAACCCTGTGATAAACCACACCCCCATGAAGTCTTTATTTATTTTTGTTAATTACAACATCACTGAATTAATGTTCTGAGGGGAATTCCATATGAAGACTACACTGCTTGCTTTCCAACCACTGCTTTAGTGACGGAAAGCACAGAAGAGTCACACACCCAGAGAGGCAGCTGAGACTTCATTTTGCCTAAAAATCTTCAAGATATGATAGACTCTCATATCCAATTTTCGAGGGTGTTTGTTTTGTTTGATAGAAACAGAATTTGAGAGGGAAGAGCAGATAGAGAAGGAGACACCTGCAGTACTGATTCACCACTTGTGAAGCTTCTCCCCCTGCAGGTAGGGACTGGAAGCTTGAATGTCGGTCCCTGTATGTGGTAATGCAGGCACTCAGCTAGGTGTGCCACTCCCAGCACTTCCTTCCTCCTGCCTGAAGCCCCTTAGAAACACTTTTGAATTTATGCTAGTGAAGTGGGAACAGCCTTTGGGTGGGGTTGTTCAGATCCACTCAGAGATTTCTCCTTTCACTAACTTCTCCAGCAAAAGTCACTCCTATCACTCTGAAAAGCCCAAAGGCTTTTTAGCAATTTTGTGCCAGGAACTGAGGACAAAGACCAAATATATTTGTTATCATGCAACAGCTGGAAATATATCTTCCATGTGTTTTACCTCCTTTTGGGCTAGATTTGGGAGAATGTAGAACATAACACATTTTAATTATAATAGGAAGGTAATGCCTGGAACTTGTTTTGCTATCTAGTAGAAAAACACCTCCTTCTCTCAACTATAAAGTTGGCTGAGCAACAAGGACAAAATGATTATATATTCACCCTAGTCTTTCAATAAAGGCAGAAGGAGTTTTCCATTTCAAATTTGCTTTGTTTTTGTACCACATGTGGGTTAATTAGATAAAACCATGTCATATGCCAGATTCAATCAGCCTGAAAATAATCAGAAAACCGGTTTGGCATTGTTTATGCTGTTTTGGCTCAGAGAGACAAAAGCCCCCAATGTAAATTGGCTCTAGAAAAATAACATATGTGTACTTGTGCCAGCTTTCCTTTCATGGGATTATCTCTAACTGGCACCTGAGCAGTGGATGCAGCTCTGGGTGACCAGTAGACAAATCGACATGATGTAGCTGCCCATTCTCTATGATCAGACAGTGGGCATGCCCATGAACAACACTGAGTCTGCTATCTTTGACACATGCCAAAGCCAGCTTGGCAGCCGTCAGTAGTCAGTCAACTGGAAATACATGAAGTTTAAAACTGAAAATATTTTGGGGGGGGAGGGGTTATTCTTTTCTGACTTCCCTTAGGTTTTCTTTTTTCTTTTTCTTCTTTTTTTTTTTTTTTTTAGTCTCTTATAAGACTAGAAATAAAGTCCTGAAACCACTCCTTGGTTGTCTCTTCTTGTAGGTAGTTCAGTGAAATGTCATTAAAAGGAAGAAAGAGCATTTTTATAATTTCCTGTTGAGTTCCAAAGGGTATGTATTTTAGCAAATATCCAAGTAATAGGAGTGAGGAATATTTTTTAAATTTTATTTATTTATTTATTTTTGGCTCAAGGGTTGTCACTGGAGCTTGATATCTGCTGGGGCTCAGTGTCTGCACTACGAATCCACTGCTCCTGGAGGCCATTTTTTCCCCTTTTGTTGCCCTTGTTGTTTATCATTGTGGTTATTGTGAAGTGACACCCCCCCCTGCCTGCAGTTGGGGAACCAGGGGCTTGAACCTGGATCCTTGAGCAGGTCCTTGTGCTTCTCACCATGTGCGCTTAACCTGTGTCGTTATATACCTTAAAAGGGGTTGGAAGTGGGAGCTGCTGCGACTCTTAAAGGGATTCACAGCGGGAGCTGGGAACTAAACAGTACAAAGTTTATTAGGGTGAAATAGGCAAAAGACAAATTAAGCACTTATCATAAAGGGTTAAAAGTATACTAGCTCCATGAGGTCTGAGTATAGTTATCAAAACTTTAGCCCCATTACATAAACAATTATCAGCTCTGGTAAAGGTTGCTCATGGCTGTAGAGGGGTCTAAAAGTTCACCAGCTAGCAGAGTCAACTGTGTTCAGTTCCCAGGAGAAGTAGCTATGCCAGGATACCTGGTGCACCTCTGCTGAAATACCTCTCACCAGGAGAAGAAACCTCAGCCAAAGAGCAATGTGCTCAAAGTCCCTTGCTTTTATACATTCTCTTCCTGAAGTACCTCTTCAGGGTGATGTGACCTCATTTGTATGCTAATAGTCCCAAACTCCTGTTGGGGTCACAACTAACCAGCTGAGCTACTGCCTGGCCCCAGGAATAGTCTTTTTAAAAACTTAACTATTGAGGGTGGGGGTATAGCACAATGGTTATGCAAAGAGATTTTTATGCCTGAGGCTCTCAAGACCCACACTGCCATAAGCCAGAGCGGAGCAGTGCTCTGATTAAAATAAATAATAATAGTGGTCTGGGAGGTGGCACAGTGATAAAGCTTTGGACTCTCAAGGATGAGGTCCTAAGTTTGATCCCCAGCAGCACATGTACCAGAGTGGTGTCTGGTTCTTTCTCTCTCCTATCTTCCTCATTAAAAAATAACTAAAATATTTTAATAAATAAATAAATAATAATAGGAGTCAGGCGGTAGCAGGGGGGTCACTGCACAAGCAGTGAAACATGTCATTAATGTTCGGGGCTCCAGCAGGGCGGGCTACCTTCGCGGCGGTAGACAGAGATGACCAGAGACACACGGCTGGGCAGAGAGGCTTTATTCACGAGTGGGCAAACATGTGCTCTCCTGTCTTTCTGCTCTGGTGGCAGAGAGAGACCCTTAAACTAATCACCACACAGATCTGTCCTGCACTCCCTCACGCAGCTGCGCCAAGAACTCTGGCACTCTGTAGGAGTTCTGGGGGTGGGGAGAAGGGCACCCGCGAAACTAGCAAGGACCAAACCAATTCTCCTGGCGGGCAGAGAGCAAGACCAAACGAATGTGAAACATACAACAGAAACAGGTCTGCAGGTATCTATCTCTTCCTCCCTCTGTCCTATCCAACAATGACGACATCAATAACAACAACAATAATAGCTACAATAAAAACAAGGGCAACGGGATCAACTAGGAATACCAAAGGAGACCACCTGGGACCGAAACAAGACAGGACTTGAATGACCACAGAAACCCACTAAATCACCAGTGAGTACAAAAACGTATGGCTGGTGACAGAGAGGAGAGAGGAGCGTAAAGAGATTAAGTGACTGCTAACAGTCCAGCAGTTTATCAGTTGAGAGACCACCTCCAGTATGCTCCACCAACAAGGGGACAGCTGAAGGGAGGAGAGGACTCCCCAGACACTCACCAAATGCAACTCTGAGTCTCCATTGCTACTGCCCTCAGAATCTGGAGCAGCAACAGGGAGGGACACGAGGGGACAGAGATCTAACCAGGAAACTCAGGAGAAAACCTATACCTCCGTGGTATAGCTGAGAGGCTGTGAAAGTCTCTTTGCATAACCACTGGATTATCTCTGCCACACCCTGCTTTATCTCTTGGTCAGGAGTCAGTGATTAAGCTTCTTCTAGCGTTTGCCCTTCTTCCATAGCCAGTCAACAGCGTCAGGTTGAGCCTGATGTAAAGTTTCGAAACCTCCTTTGAATCTGGAGAGGTGGCAGTCGTTGACTATGTGGGTCATAGTCTGTCTGTAGCCACAGGGGCAGTTCGGGTCGTCTCTGGCTCCCCAGCGATGGAACATAGCAGCGCACCGGCCATGGCCTGTTCGATAGAGATTGAGGAGGGCCCAATCATAACGTGCTAGGTCAAAGCCGGGTTGACGCTTGCAGGGGTCTGTGATGAGGTGTTTGTTCTTTACCTCAGCTGACTGCCAACTCTGTTTCCAAGAGACTGGAACAGAGAAGTTCAGTGTAGGCATAGGGGACCAGATTGGGTGACGAGATGTCAAGCATTGGACAGGGTGGGCAAAGATATCCGCGTATATTGGCAGGTCCAGTCGAGCGTAGACGTGGGAAATGAACTTAGATGATGCCGCATCCCGACGAATATCTGGCGGGGCGATGTTGCTAAGAACTGGCAGCCATGGAACCAGGGTTGAACGGACGGTTCCAGAAATTATCCTCATGGAGGAATATAATTTAGAATCGACCAAGTGGACATGGGGGTTATGGAACCATACTGGGGCACAGTATTCTGCAGTGGAATAGCATAATGCCAGAGATGATGATCGTAGTGTGGGAGCGCTCGCGCCCCATGAGCAGCTGGCCAGTCTTGCAATGATGTTATTCCTCGCGCCCACCTTTGCTGCAGTTTTTATGAGATGTTCGTGAAATGACAGGGTGCAATCGAGAGTAACGCCAAGATAGACTGGCTGGGCTTCTCATATCGCCAAGCTGCACATTAAGCTCACGCGAGGCCGAGGCATGGTGTAGATGGAAAACAGATGATACCGTTTTTGCAGTGCTAGGGATTAGTCGCCATTTTTTACAGTAATCAGATATCAGAGACATGTCTTTCGTGAGTGTTTCCTCGAGGATGTCGAACTTGGATGCCTGAGTTGCACAGCAGATGTCATCTGCGTAGATGAACTTCCTTGAAGAAGTTTCTGGAAGGTCATTGATGTAAATATTAAATAGGTAGGAGCCAGAACAGAGCCCTGGGGGAGGCCACTTGAGACAAGTCTCCATCTGCTAGACTTGTCACCCAGATGCACCCGGAATCTTCTGTTTTGGAGAAGAAACAATATAGTGTTGGCCACCCATGGAGGCAGGCATCTTGAGATCTTGACTAGGAGACCACAGTGCCAGACCGTGTCATAGGCTGCTGTGAGATCAACAAAGAACAGCACCTGTCTTTAAATTCTTCTGGAATCCATTTCAATGTAAGTTGAGAGGGCCAGGGCTTGTTCGCAGGTAGATCTTCCTGGGCGGAAACCAGCTTGGGTGGGTGATAGGAATTTCTCTGTAAGAGGAGAAATACGTGACAAAAGCAGCCTCTCAAGGAGTTTGTAACACACGGAGAGGAGAGAAATTGGTCTATAGCTGGCGGCCAGTGTTGGGTCTTTCTTTGGTTTCAAAACTGCTATTATCTTCACACAACGCCAAATTTTTGGCATAGATTCAGATTCCAAGATGTGGGACAGGAATGAAGTGAGCCACTTCTTTGCCATGGGGCCCAAGTTAAGAATGAGTTCTGGGGTGATGTTATCATAGCCAGCAGCTGTTCCTGGTTTAACCCTCTTCAAAGCGTCTTCCAGTTCAGACAGTGTAAAGGGAGAGAGTTTTGGAGATGGACAAGATAAACGGAAGTGGGATGACCACTCATGGGAAATTTCTCTTTTCCAGACTAGGTCGATCTTAGCACGTCCAACTTGAGTTAGGTGACTGGCCACTGAGTTTGGAGATACGGGAGGATGGGAGACGGGAGGGGGTTGGCTACCGGGACCCAGACTATGAAGAAGCTTCCAGGCCTTCCTACTTGAGTGGGTGAAGTTCAGACTTTCCGTGAGTTGTTGCCAGAGGGCTTGTCGTGCTGCATCCAGGGAGGCAATGAGATGGTCAGCCACATCTGGGTCGCCCGACTCATCATATTGCTTTAGTAGTTGCTCGCATTCAGCATCAACAAGGCGTATAGTTAGCACGTCTCCCACGAGGAATGGCTTGGGAAGCTGCTTTGAAGATGGCTTGGTGGAAGTGCCTGTAGGAATCTTCAGAGGGGATAGAGTTAATTGGAATTGCAGGAATAGATTTGTTGGTAAGATCACTGAACAGATGCCAGTTTGCTTTCCGAAAGTTCTATCTTAGTTTCTCCGAGCACAGAATCAGTGGGAGCTGGAGACCAATGTGGATGATAGTTGAGCGGTGATGACTGTGCGGGAAGATCTTGAGAACGTGTCTCATAGCGTGAAAGGCTTAGCCGTTGACTGTGCTAATCCAGCACAGGTCAGGTGATGAGTCTTTATTCCATCTAGCACTGTGAGGAGAGCCTGGTGATTAAGCTGAAGCCTATTGATAGTTTAAAAGCCCTCAGGCTCCCATAGCCTACAGGGAAGAAAAAAAAGAGGCTTTTAAACCACTGAACTCCAACTCAGGGATTTAAATACTATTGAAACAACTGTTAACTTCTACCGCTGTGAACCCTTTAATTACATTACTTAGACACAAGTCAATCCAGGCAACAGTGATCAGTAATTTGAAAAGTACTGATAAAGGGAACTCATAACATAATACATAAAATGGTTAAAACAACAAGAAATATTGGAGAATCAAACCAGGACAAGAGTCCAGCTAAAAGACCTCCAGAGGGTGAAGCACAAAATAATGAGTTCAACATCCAAACATTAGCTAAGGAAATAATAACAGGAGTGAGTAAAGAATTTGAAAAAATTGTAATCAGTAATACAGGAACAACAAATGAGAATATGGAAGAAAATACTAATTATCTTATGGTTATTAGAGAGCTGAAAGCTGAAATTGCTGAGCTAAGAATGCAACTAGCTGAACAAGCTAAAAAAGTATCAGAGCAGGGCAACAAAATAGATGAACTCCAGAAAACAGTAGAGGGCAGAGAGAACAGAATCTATGAGGCTGAAGACAGATTTAACAAGATTGAGGATGAATTAGAGACAACTAAAAAAGAAGTAAGAGATCTCAAAAAGAGATTAAGAGATGCTGAAAACAACAACAGAGTCCTAAGGGATGACTTCAAAAGAAACAATATATGCATTATTGGCTTACCAGAGGAAGGAAGAGAAGGAGAGGAAGAAAGCATTTTCCAGGCCATAGTAGCTGACACAAGCTATAAAAACATTTGAGACACAGCTAATGCATTACTAAGAGGGAAGTTCATAGCTATACAAGCACACATTAGGAAACAAGAAAAAGCACAAATAAACAGCCTGATAGCACATCTTAAAGACCTAGAAGAAGAACAACAAAGGAACCCAAAGGCAACCAGAAGGACAGAAATCACTAAAGTTAGGGCAGAAATAAATAACATTGAGAATAAGAAAACCATACAAAAGATCAACGAAAGTAAATGTTGGTTCTATGAAAGAGTGAACAAAATCAACAAACCTTTAGCCAGACTCACAAAACAAAAAAGGGAGAAGACCCAAATAAGTCGGATAGTAATTGAAAGAGGAGATATCACAACAGACACTGCAGAAATTCAACATAACATGCGAGGCTTCTAAGAACAACTATTTGCCACCAAGCTAGAGAACCTGGAAAAAATGGATGATTTCCTAGATATCTACCAACTTCCAAAACTAAGTCAAGAGGAAGTGGGTAACATGAACAGGCCCATCACAGCTAATTGAAATTGAAACAGTTATCAAAAATCTCCCCAGAAATAAAAGTCCTGGACCAGTTTTACAAATGAATTCTACAAAACCTTCAAAGAAGAACTAATACCTCTTCTTTTAAAAGTCTTCCAGAAGATTGAAGACACTGGAATAGTCCCTGCCAGCTTCTATGAAGCCAACATCATCACTCTTGTACTAAACACAGACAAGGACACTACAAATAAAGAAAACTACAGACCAATATCTCTGATGAACATAGATGCGAAAATATTGAACAAAATTCTAGCCAATCGGATACAGCAGTATATCAAAAAGATTGTTCATCATGACCAAGTGGGGTTTATCCCAGGCATGCAAGGTTGGTTTAATATACGTAAGTCAATCAATGTGATCCACCACATCAACAAAAGCAAGACCAAAAACCACATGGTCATATCAATAGATGCAGAGAAAGCCTTTGACAAAATATAATATCCCTTTATGATCAAAACACTACAAAAAAAATGGGAATAGATGGAAAATTCCTCAAGATAGTGGAGTCTATATATAGCAAACCTACAGCCAACATCATACTCAATGGTGAAAAACTGGAAGCATTTCCCCTTAGGTCAGGTACTAGACAGGGCTGCTCACCATTACTATTCAACATAGTGTTGGAAGTTCTTGCCATAGCAATCAGGCAGGAGCAAGGAATTCAAGAGATACAGATTGGAAGAGAAACCAAGAGACCCCTCACAGAATGGGAGAAGATCTTTACATGCCAAACCAAGAGACCCCTCACAGAATGGGAGAAGATCTTTACATGCCATACATCAGATAAGAGTTTAATAACCAATATATATAAAGAGCTTGCCAGACTCAACAAGAAGACAACAAATAACCCCATCCAAAAATGGGGGGAGGACTTGGACTGAATATTCACCACAGAAGAGATCCAAAAGGCCGAGAAACACATGAAAAAATGCTCCAAGTCTCTGATTGTCAGAGAAATGCAAATCAAGACAACAATGAGATATCACTTCACTCCTGTGAGAATGCCATACATCAGAAAAGGTAACAGCAACAAATGCTGAAGAGGACGTGGGGTTAAAGTAACCCTCCTGCACTGCTGGTGGGAATGTCAATTGGTCCAACCTCTGTGGAGAACAGTCTGGAGAACTCTCAGAAGGCTAGAAATGGACCTACCTGATGATCCTGCAATTCCTCTCCTGGGGATATATCCTAAGGAACCCAACACATCCATCCAAAAAGATCTGTGTACACATATGTTCTTGGCAGCACAATTTTTTTTTCTTTTTTCATTAATTTCTGCCTCCAGGGCTACCGCTGGGGCTCAGTGACTGCACTACAAATCTACTGCTCCTGGCGGCCATTTTATTTTCCCTTTTGCTTTCTTTTTTCTTTCTTCCTTCCTTCCTTTCTTTTTTTTTTTTTTTTGCCTCCAAAGTTATTGAAGGAGCTTGGTACCTGCTCCATGAATCCACTGCTCCTAGAGGCCAAATTTTTTCCCTTTTATTGCCCTTGTTGTTTTATCATTCTTGTGGTTATTACTGTCGTTGTTGTTGGATAGGACAGAGAGAAATGGAGAGAGGAGGGGAAGACAGAGAGGGGGAGAGAAAGATAGACACCTGCAGACTTGCTTCACCACTTGTGAGGAGACCTCCCCCCCCGCAGGTGGGGAGTTGGGGAGTCGGGGACTCGAACCCAGATCCTTACCAGTCCCTGTGCTTCATGCCATGTGCGCTTAACACACTGCGCTACTGGCCATAGTAAGGATTTTTTTTTTTTTTAACTAGGGCACTGTTCAGCTCTGGCTTATGGTGGTGTGGGGGACTGAACCTGGGACTTTGGAGCCTCAGGCATAAGTGTTTGCTTGCATAACTATTATGCTATCTACCCTCTGCCCCATAGTATTTTAAATAAAGAAAAAAATACTCAATTTTTATTTATTGATTTTTTTTGAGAAACTATAAGTTCAAGTCTAGGTTAGACACTAGGGTTAATAAAGATGAGTATAGCACAATTCCCACCTAGAAAAACTCCTTGCCTAGTGGGAGATTTGATGTATAAATACTTTGGTGTGGTAAGTGAAAAAGATAGCGCTACTGGAATTAGAAAAGATGGCAGTGGGGCACCTGGTTGAGTGTATGCATTCTTGGGCAGCACAATTTGTAATAGCCAAAACCTGGAAGCAACCCAGGTATCCAACAACAGATGAGTGGCTGAGCAAGTTGTGGTCTATACATACAATGGAATACTACTCAGCTGTAAAAAATGGTGACTTCACCATTTTCAGCCGATCTTGGATGGACCTTGAAAAATTCATGTTAAATGAAATAAGTCAGAAACAGAAGGATGAATATGGGATGATCTCACTGTCAGGCAGAAGTTGAAAAACAAGATCAGAAGAGAAAACACAAGTAGAACCTGAAATGTAATTGGCATATCGCACCAAAGTAAAAGACTCTGGGGCGGGTGGGTGGGAGAATACAGGTCCATGAAGGATGATAAATGACGTAGTGTGGGTTGTATTGTTAAATGGGAAACTGGGGAAATGTTATGCATGAACAAATTATTGTATTTATTGTTAAATGTAAAACATTAATTCCCCAATAAAGAAATAAATTTAAAAAAAAACAAGGGCAACAAGAGGGAATAAATAAATAACTATTTTTTATTTATTTATTTTTTTAATTAATTTATTTATTTTTTATTTTTTTATTTAAGAAAGGATTAATTAACAAAACCATAGGGTAGGAGGGGTACAACTCCACACAATTCCCACCGCCAAGTCTCCATATCCCACCCCCTCCCCCGATAGCTTTCCCATTCTCTATCCCTCTGGGAGCATGGACCCAGGGTCATTGAGGGTTGCAGAAGGTAGAAGGTCTGGCTTCTGTAATTGCTTCCTCGCTGAACATGGGCGTTGACTGGTCGGTCCATACTCCCAGTCTGCCTCTCTCTTTCCCTAGTAGGATGGGTCTCTGGGGAAGCTGAGCTCCAGGACACATTGGTGGTGTCTTCAATCCAGGGAAGTCTGGCGGGCATCCTGATGACACCTGGAACCTGGTGACTGAAAAGAGAGTTAACATACAAAGCCAAACAAATTGTTGAGCAATCATGGACCCAAAGCTTGGAAAAGTGGAGAGGAAGTATTAGGGAGATACTCACTGCAAACTCTAGTATACTTCTGCTTTCTTACTTTGGTGCCATATTCCAAACTCAGTCAATTTCTGCTTTGCGTTTCTACTTCTTTTTTTTTTTTTTTACATGCATAACATTCCCCAGATTCCCATTTAGCAATATAACCCCCACTATTTCATTCATCATTTTTCATGGACCTGTATTCTCCCCACCCACCCACCCACCCCAGAGTCTTTTACTTTGGTGTAATACTCCAATTCCATTTCAGGTTCAACTTGTGTTTTCTTTTCTAGTCTTGTTTTTCAACTTCGGCCTGAGAGTGAGATCATCCCATATTCATCCTTCTGTTTCTGACTTATTTCACTCAACATGATTTTTTCAAGGTCCATCCAAGATCGGCTGAAAACGGTGAAGTCACCATTTTTTACAGCTGAGTAGTATTCCATTGTGTATATATAACACAACTTGCTCAGCCACTCATCTGTTGTTGGACACCTGGGTTGCTTCCAGGTTTGGCTATTACAAATTGTGCTGCCAAGAACATATGTGTACACAGATCTTTTTGGATGGATGTGTTGGGTTCCTTAGGATATATCCCCAGGAGGGGGATTGCAGGGTCATAGGGTAGGTCCATTTCTAGCCTTCTGAGAGTTCTCCAGACTGTTCTCCACAGAGGTTGGACCAATTGACATTCCCACCAGCAGTGCAGGAGGGTTCCTTTGACCCCACACCCTCTCCAGCATTTGCTGCTGTTACCTTTTCTGATGTGTGACATTCTCACAGGAGTGAAGTGATATCTCATTGTTGTCTTGATTTGCATTTCTCTGACAATCAGAGACTTGGAGCATTTTTTCATGTGTTTCTCGGCCTTTTGGATCTCTTCTGTGGTGAATATTCTGTCCAATTCCTCCCCCCATTTTTGGATGGGGTTATTTGTTGTCTTGTTGTTGAGTCTGGTAAGCTCTTTATATATGTTGGTTATTAAACTCTTATCTGATGTATGGCATGTAAAGATCTTATCCCATTCTGTGAGGGGTCTCTTGATTTGGGTAGTGGTTTCTTTTGCTGTGAAGAAGCTTTTTAATTTGATGTAGTCCCATAGGTTTATACTTGCCTTAGTCTTCCTTGTAATTGGATTCGTTTCATTGAAAATGTCTTTAAAATTTATGCGGAAAAAAGTTCTTCCAATATTTTCCTCTAAGTATCTGATAGTTTCTGGTCTAACATCCAAGTCCTTGATCCACTTGGAATTTACTTTTGTATTTGGTGAAATACAGTGATTCAGCTTCATTCTTCTGCATGTTTCAACCCATTGTTTCCAACACCATTTGTTGAAGAGACTCTGCTTTCCCCATGTAATAGTCTGGACCCCTTTGTCAAAGACTAGATGTCCATAGGTGTGGGGCCTCATTTCTGGGCTCTCAATTCTATTCCACTGGTCAGTGTGTCTGTTCATGTTCCAGTACCAAGCAGTTTTGATGACAATGGCCCTATAATATAGTTTGAGATCTGGCAGTGTGATGCCTCCGGTTTTGTTCTTTTTTCTCAAGATTGTTTTGGCAATTCTAGGTCGTTTCTGGTTCCAGATAAACATTTGTAGCATTTGTTCTATTCTCCTAAAAAATGTGCTTGGGATCTTGATGGGGATAGCATTAAATATGTAGATGGCTCTGGGTAATATATTCATTTTGATGATGTTAATTCTTCCAACCCATGAGCATGGAATATCTTTCCACTTCTTTGTGTCTTTTTTAATTTCTTTGAGTAGTGACTCATAATTTTCAGTATACAAGTCTTTCACTTCTTTGGTTAGGTTTATTCCTAGATATTTTATTGTTTTTGTTGCTATAGAAAAAGGAACTGATTTCTGGATTTCAATTTCTTCTAACTTAGTGTTTGCATAGAGGAATGCCACTGACTTTTGAATGTTAATTTTATAGCCTGACACATTACTGTATTGCCTGATGATTTCCAAAAGCTTCTTGCTAGATTCCTTAGGTTTTTCCATGTATACTATCATGTCATCTGCAAATAAGGAGAGTTTGACTTCTTCTCTTCCAATCTGTATGCCTTTAATTCCTTGCTCCTGCCTGATTGCTATGGCAAGAGCTTCCAACACTATGTTGAATAGTAATGGTGATAGTGGGCAGCCCTGTCTAGTACCTGATCTGAGGGGAAATGCTTCCAGTTTTTCACCATTGAGTATGATGTTGGCTGTAGGTTTGCTATATATAGACTCCACTATCTTCAGGAATTTTCCATCTATTCCTATTTTTTGTAGTGTTTTGATCATAAAGGGATGTTGTATTTTGTCAAAGGCTTTCTCTGCATCTATTGATATGACCATGTGGTTTTTGGTCTTGCTTTTGTTGATGTGGTGGATCACATTGATTGATTTACGTATATTAAACCAACCTTGCATGCCTGGGATAAACCCCACTTGGTCATGATGAACAATCTTTTTGATATACTGCTGTATCCGGTTGGCTAGAATTTTGTTCAATATTTTTGCATCTATGTTCATTAGAGATATTGGTCTGTAGTTTTCTTTTTTGGTTGTGTCCCTGTCTGCTTTTGGTATCAGGGTGATGTTGGCTTCATAGAAGCTGGCAGGGAGTATTCCAGTGTCTTCAATCTTCTGGAATACTTTTAAAAGTAGAGGTATTAGTTCTTCTTTGAAAGTTTTGTAGAATTCATTTGTAAAACCATCTGGTCCAGGACTTTTATTTTTGGAAGATTTTTGATAACTGTTTCAATTTCATTAGCTGTGATGGGCCTGTTCATGTTATCGACTTCCTCTTTACTTAGTTTTGGAAGTTGGTAGGTATCTAGGAAATCATTCATTTCTTCCAGGTTCTCTAGCTTGGTGGCAGATAGTTGTTCATAGAAGCCTCGCATGATATGTTGAATTTCTGCAGTGTCTGTTGTGATATCTCTTCTTTCATTTACTATCCGATTTATTTGGGTCTTCTCCCTTTTTTGTTTTGTGAGTCTGGCTAAAGGTTTGTCGATTTTGTTTACTCTTTCAAAGAACCAACATTTACTTTCATTGATCTTTTGTATGGTTTTCCTATTCTCAATGTTATTTATTTCTGCCCTAACTTTAGTAATTTCTGTCCTTCTGGTTGCCTTTGGGTTCCTTTGTTGTTCTTCTTCTAGGTCTTTAAGATGTGCAATCAGGCTGCTAATTTGTGCCTTTTCTTTTTTCCTAATGTGTGCTTGTATAGCTATGAACTTCCCTCTTAGGTCTGCTTTAGCTGTGTCCCAAATATTTTGATAGCTTGTGTCTTCATTTTCATTGAACTCTCGAAACATTTTGATTTCTTCCTTGATTTCCTCTTTGACCCAGAAGTTGTTAAGAAGTGTACTGTTGAGCTTCCACATTTTGGCACTGTTACTAATCTTTTGTTGATTGTTAAGTGTTAGTTTAATTCCACTGTGGTCTGAGAAGATGCTTGGGATGATTTCAGCGCTCTTGAATAGGCTGATGCTGTCTTTGTGGCCTAACATATGGTCTATCCTTGAGAATGATCCATGTGTATTTGAGTAAAATGTGTATTCCAGTTTCTTGGGATGAATGACTCTGAAAATGTCCAATAGTTCTAGTTTATCTATCTCTTCATTTAGCTCCCTTATGTCTTTACTGATTTTCTTCCTGGATGATCTGTCAAGTTGAGAGAGTGGGGTGTTGAAGTCCCCTACTATGATTGTGTTACTGTTAATATACTGCTGTAGCTCTTTCAGTAGAAGTTTGATGTATTTAGATGGCTTCTCATTGGGTGCATAGATATTAATAATTGTTAAGTCCTCTTGATTGACTGATCCTCTGAGCATTAAGTAGTGTCCATTCCTATCTTTTTTAATCTTATCTATTTTAAAGTCTATCATGTCAGATATGAGAATAGCTGTTCCTGCCCTTTTTTGTGGGCCATTGGCTTGAATGATGGTTTTCCTTCCTTTCACTTTAAGTCTGTGTTTGTCTTGTTGCATTAGGTAAGTTTCCTGTAGACAACATATTGTTGGGTTGTGTTTTCTGATCCATCTTCCTACTCTGTGTCTTTTAATAGGTGAATTCAGGCCATTCACATTTATTGATATCAAAGATTGAAGATATTTTAACGCCATTCTTGTAGAGTTTTAGAGTGTTTTGATATATGTCCTATTTGTGGTGGTCCAATTGTTTATAGGAGACCTTTCAGAACTTCTTTCAAGGCAGGCTTGGTGATGGTTGCTTCCTTCAACTGTTGCTTGTCTGAGAAGGTTTTGATGTTTCCATCTAGTCTGAATGGCAATCTAGCAGGATATAGTATTCTTGGCTGAAAGCCTTTCTCATTGAGCACTCGATAGATATCTTGCCATTCTCTTCTGGCCTGTAGTGTTTGTATGGAGAAGTCTGCTGCTAATCTTATGGGTTTTCCTTTGTAGGTGACTCTTTGTTTTTCTCTTGCAGCCTTGAGGATCCTTTCTTTATCCTTATTCCTTTCCAATCTAAGTATGACATGTCTTGGTGTCTTTAGGTCTGGGTTAATTCTGTTTGGGACCCTCTGGGCTTCTTGAATCTTTATGTCTTTGGTGTTGTCTAGACTAGAGAAATTTTCAGCTATTATGGCCTGGAGAATGCTTTCTTCCTCCCCTTCTCTTTCTTCCTCTGGTAAGCCAATAATGCGTATATTGTTTCTTTTGAAGTCATCCCATAGGACTCTGTTGTTGTTTTCAGCATCTCTTAATCTCTTTTTGAGGTCTTTTACTTCTTCTTTAGTTGTCTCTAATTCATCCTCAATCTTGCTAATTCTGTCTTCAGCCTCATTGATTCTATTCTCTCTGCCCTCTACTGCTTTCTGGAGTTCATCTATTTTGTTGCCCTGCTCTGATACTGTTTTAGCTTGTTCAGCTAGTTGCCTTCTTAGCCCAGCAATTTCAGCTTTCAGCTCTCTAATAACCATAAGATAATTAGTATTTTCTTCCATATTCTCATTTGTTGTTCCTGTATTACTGATTACAATTTTTTCAAATTCTTTACTCACTCCTGTTATTATTTCCTTAGCTAATGTTTGGATGTTGAACTGGTTGTTTTGTGCTTCGCCCTCTGGAGGACTTTTAGCTGGACTCTTGTCCTGGTTCGAGTCTCCAATATTTTTTCTTGTTGTTTTAACCATTTTATATAAGTTATCAGTTTTTTCAATCCCTGAGTTGGAGTTCAGTGGTGTAAAAGCCTTTTTTTTTTTTTCCCCTGTAGGCTATGGTAGCCTGAGGGCTTTTAAACTATCAATAGGCTTCTTGGCTTAATCACTGACTCCTGACCAAGAGATAAAGCAGGGTGTGGCAGAGATAATCCAGTGGTTATGCTAAGAGACTTTCACAGCCCTTCAGCTATGCCACCGATGTATAGGTCTTCTCCTGAGTTTCCTGGTTAGATCTCTGTGCCCTGGTGTCCCTCCCTTTTGCTGCTCCAGATTCTGAGGGTCGTAGCAATGGAGACTCAGAGTTGTACTTGGTGAGTCTCTGGGGAGTCCTTTCCTCCCTTCAGCTGTCCCTTTGTTGGTGGAGCAGACTGGAGGTGGTGTTTCCACTGACAAACTGTCGAACTGTTAGCAGTCACTTAATCTCTCCTTAGGCCCCTCTCTCCTCTCTGTCACCAGCCATGCGTGTTTGTACTCACGGGTGATTTACTGGGTTTCTGTGGTCATTCTAGTCCTGTCTTGTTTCGGTCCGGGTGGTCTCCTTTGGTATTCCTAGTTGATCCGGGAGAGGAGAGGAGAGGAGAGAAAGCGATCTGCTGCTCGTAGCTCCGCCTCCGGAAGTCGAATCCATAAATAACTATTTAAAAACATATTTTAAAATGATAAAAAATTAAAAAAAAAAACAGCCATTGAAAAAAGAAAAAAACTTAACCCCAGGAGAGGGAGATAGCATAATAGTTGTGCAAAATGACTTGCATGCATGCCTGAGGCTCCAAAGTCCCAAGTTCAACCCCCACACCACCATAAGCCGGAGCTGAACAGTGCTCTGGTAACAACAAACACTCACATATCCAAACAAACAACAACAAAAACAAACAAAGGTGCTGTACCCAGTTGAGTGCATATGTTATTATGCTTAGAGATTTGGCTTTAAGTTTCTGGTCCCCACCTGTGCGTGTGTGTGAGAGGGGGTTCATGAGTAGTGGAGTAGGTTGAAAGTGTCTTTTCCTTTCTCTCTCTCTCCCCTTCTCTCTCTCCCCCTTTCCTGTCCTATTTCTTTGTTTCTATCATAATTTTTAAAAAGGACGAAGTATGGGAGGGAAGACAGGAAAGGAAGGAAAAGAAAAGATGACAACTGCGAGTGGTAGATTTGCTGTACAGGCACCAAGCCCCAAGGATAACCCTAGTTGCCAAAAAAAAAAAAAACAAAAAACCAAACATTTTATTAACGAAAAAAATTCAAATTGCCTAGTTTTCCCTTCTTTTTTTTAAATAATATTTTTAAATATTTATTTCATTTTGTTGCCCTTGTTGTTTTATTGTTGTAGTTACTATTGTCGTCATTGTTGTATAGTACAGAGAGAAATGCAGAGAGGAGGGGAAGACAGAGAGGGGGAGAGAAAGATAGACACCTGTAGACCTGCTTCACCACCTGTGAAGCGACTCCCTTGCAGGTGGGGAGCCGGGGGCTCAAACAAGCATCCTTATGTTGGTCCTTGAGCTTTGCGCACCTGCGCTTAACCCACTGCACTACCACCTGATTCCCAGTTTTCCCTTCTTTTTGTGTTATGTTGCCATCTGATATTGTGGCCCAGGAAGCAGCACAATGGATAAAATGTTGGACTCTCAAGCATAAGATCCTGACTTTGATTCCTGATATTGCAAGTGCCAGATTGATGCTCTGGTTCTCTCTCTCTCTAGACACACACACACACACACACACACACACACACACACGAATCAATCTCTGGTGGGAAAACTGAGTCTCCACAGAGACTTTCCAAGAATATTTTAAACAACAAATATTCAAAACATTTTTAGAAGATGTTATTTATTTACTAATGAGAGATAGGAAGAGAGAAAGATAACCAGGACATCACTCTGGCATATGTGCTGCCATGATTTGAACTATGGATCTCTTGCTTGAGAGTCCAGTGCTTTCCCAGTATGTCACCTCCCAGATAACTTAGAACATCCTTTTTTTTTTTTTTTAAAGATTTTATTTATTTCTAAGAAAGATAGGTGGAGAGAGAAAGAACCAGACATCACTCTGGCACATGTGCTGTCCTAACCAACAACAACAACATCAATATTAACTACAACAACAACAACAAAAAGGGAAACAAAAGGGAATAAATATTTTAAAAAGTACTGAAAAAATGAAAAAAAAAAGAAAAAGGAAATAAAAAAAATGCAATGGACAATAAAATGAAAGCAGAGACAGTGATACTCATATCCAATGTATTGTTGAGAAACAGTACATCGCTCAACAACTATTGGGTAAAAGAGGAAATTAAAATTCCTGGAAACTAATAAAAATGAAGATACAAGCTATCAAAATATTTGGGATACAGCTAAAGCTAAGAGACAAATTTGCTGACATACAGGCACACATTAGGAATCAAGAAAAATCTCGAATAAATAGCCTGACTTCTCACCTACAGGATCTAGAAAAAAAAGAACAAAGAAAACCTAAAGGAGGCAAAGGGAGTGAAATAACAAAAAATCAACAGAAATAAACAACATTGAAAATAAGAAAAACATGCAAAAGATCAATGAAGCTAGGAGCCAGTTCTTTGAAAGAGTAAACAAAATTGGCAAACACTTGGCCAGGCTCACTAAAAGAAAAAGGGAGAAGACACAAATAAATCATATTGTAGGGGGCCTGGCAGTGGCACACCTCGTTAAGTACACAGACTACAGTGCACAAGGACTTGGGTTCAAGCCCCTGGTCCCCACCTCCAGGGGGAAAGCTTCACAAGTGGTGAAGCAGGGCTGCAGGTTTCTCTCTGTCTCTCCTCTCCTCTCCTCTCCTCTCCTCTCCTCTCCTCTCCTCTCCTCTCCTCTCCTCTCCTCTCCTCTCCTCTCCTCTCCTCTCCTCTCCCCTCCCCTCCCCTCCTCTCCTCTCTCTTCTCAGTTTCTCTGTCTCTATCCAATAATAATAAATAAATAAAACTTAAAATAAATCATATTGTAAATGAAAGAGGCAAGATCATAACAGACAATACAGAAATCCACAGTATAATCTGAAGCTTCTATGAACAACTATATACCACCAGACTGGAGAACCTAGAGGAAATGGACCCATTCTTAGAAACACACACACCTTGCAGGAGGAGCTGCAAAACATAAATAGACCATTCACTAGAATGGTGCCAAAGAAATTGAAAAGAGTAATTAAAAACCTCCCTAATGGGAGTCAGGTGGTAGCTCAGCAGGTTAAGTGTATGTGGAGCAAAGCGCAAGGACTGTCATAAGGATCCCGGTTCAAGCCCTGGCTCCCCACCTGCAGGGGAAGTCACTTCACAGCAACAAATGCTGGTGTGGGGTCAAAGGAACCCTCCTGCACTGCTGGTGGGAATGTCAGTTGGTCCAACCTCTGTGGAGAACAGTCTGGAGAACTCTCAGAAAGCTAGAAATGGACCTACCTGATGATCCTGCAATTCCTCTCCTGGGGATATATCCTAAGGAACCCAACACACCCATCCAAAAAGATCTGTGTACACATATGTTCTTGGCAGCACAATTTGTAATAGCCAAAACCTGGAAGCAACCCAGGTGTCCAACAACAGATGAGTGGCTGAGCAAGTTGTGGTCTATACATACAATGGAATACTACTCAGCTGTAAAAAATGGTGACTTCACCGTTTTCAGCCGATC
Source organism: Erinaceus europaeus (assembly GCF_950295315.1). Lineage (NCBI taxonomy): Eukaryota > Metazoa > Chordata > Mammalia > Eulipotyphla > Erinaceidae > Erinaceus > Erinaceus europaeus. Next base: position 74,482,265 of record NC_080168.1, read on the forward strand.
TTGGATGGACCTTGAAAAATTCATGTTAAGTGAAATAAGTCAGAAACAGAAGGATGAATATGGGATGATCTCACTCTCAGGCAGAAGTTGAGAAACAAGATCAGAAGAGAAAACACAAGTAGAACCTGAAATGGAATTGGCATATTGCACCAAAGTAAAAGACTCTGGTGGGTAGGTGGGAAGAATACCGATCCAAGAAGGATGACAGAGGACCTAGTAGGGGTTGTATTGTTATATGGGAAACTGGGAAACGTTATGCATGTAGAAACTATTATATTTACTGTCAAATGTAAAACATTAATTCCCCAATAAAGAAATTAAAACATTAAAAAAAATGCTTTACACTGGCAACCTAAAAAAAAAAAAAGAAAGAAAAAGAAAGGAAAGAAGGAATGACTGCTGAGACTGGTAGAACCATATTGCAGGCACAGTGCAATAGCCATAACCCTGTGGGGAAGAAAAAGCCACAGGAAGATAATACAAAATCTATAACTACTATTTTTCATACTCATAAGTTTAGTTGTAATTAAACAGTTTAATATTTGAAAGCAACTTGGAGCAATGCCTTCTTAATGGGTAATGTAGAATGAATGTCATAATATTATTATAATATCTAATTATTTAATAGCTGATGAAGAAGAGAAGCTTTAATTTCTAATGTGTAATACCGAACACAGTGAATAAATAAAGGATGAAAGTAACATAAGTGTGTAGATAAAACTGCAGCACGAACTATTTCTGTAAATATGCCACACAGGTTTGAGCACAACCAACCAGGCTTTAAGAGTTTCATTCTATCACTATGTTAGGTGAGTTGAGAGAAAAACATGATGAAATTCAAGTTAATATTCTACACAGATACTTTAGTTTTCCTTTGAAGAATACTATCACAGAGAACTTGAGACTGAAAATCAAATGGATCACACACAATGGTAAACAAATTAACAATGAATAGTGTTGATTCATCAAGTAGTTTTCTCCCTGTTAACACCAAGAGTATCTACTGTTAGTTTATACTTAACAAAAAGCAAGTTAAACATTTCTAGCTTTTAAGTTTAAATGGAGCTGGAGTCATACAATGAATATTTTCTACTAGACCAATATTTTGACAGATTAATCCAATAGGTATAAGTGGACACAAACAGAACTGAATTAAAAAAAAAAATTCAGGTGGCTGTAAGTTGTTGTACTAAGTGTTCCCTAACAGATCTAACTTTAAACCAAGGTGAAAGCTTTTCTCTTAGAAACAACATCCTGTAATATAAAATCTGACCTTAAAAATGCACATTGTCAAAAGTCATTTTTTAAAAAAAACTTAGAATGTTTTTAACCATACTATTGCTTTTAGTGCATTTTTAGGCTTTTTTTTTTAAATCTATGATGTAAATAAAAACAAGTTAATCTACAGATTTAGCTCACTGATATAGATATTCAGTACATAGTAAATTTTCTAGACAGAATGTTGGTGGATTATCCAAATCGCCCCTGAATCAGCAACAGTTGTTCTTTTAGGGGCTAGAAGAGATGTTTATTATTACTCAGGCATTTTCAAAAGGTATAATTTTTTTGTTTGTTGGTTTGTCACCATGTTATTGCTGGGTTTCAGTGCCTGCAGAATACTACCATTATCTGCAACCATCCCTGAGACCACTTGGAGCTAAAGTATATATGTTTTCTTAATGCATGTTAAGAGGATTTCATGTTGATTCTCTTAAGAGTAGTTTCTTTTTCTTTTTTTAAAATATTTTTAATTATCTTTATTTATTTATAGGATAGAGACAGGTAGAAATCAAGAGGGAAGGGGGTGATAGGGAGGGAGAGAGACAGAGAGACAGCTTTGCTTCACCATTTGTGAAGCTTTCCCCATGCAGGTGGGAACCAGAGAATTGAACCAGTGTCCTTCCGCATTGTAACATGTGCACTCAACCAGGTGCACCACTATCTGGCCCCTAAAGAGTAGTTTCTTAAAGTAATTTGAAAAAATAAATTATGGGCAGGGGAGATAAGATAATTGTTATGCAAAAGATAATCATGGCCAAGGCTCTGAAGTCCCAGGTGCAATCCACAATACCATCAGAAACCAGAATTGAGTAGTGCTCTGGCAAAATAATAATAATGATGATGATGATGATAATAATAATAATAAATAGAATAAATGAATTAAATACAGAAAATTTTAGATATAGTACCTCAAGAGGATGGCAGAAATCTTGAAGCTTAAAGAAACTATGAATATATTAAAATGTAATTTTATTTGCATTTATTGCATAATATTAAATACTTATATACCATATATGGATCCCTTTGAGTAAAGTGACAAGTATTTTGGTAAAGTCTTGGTACTATTACTTGCAAATAGTACTTACACAAAGTACTTACACAAAGCTTTGAATAATGCCATCAGGTGTTTTCCTATCCACTCAACATTTCCATAATAGTGCTTCCTGTGATCATTTAAGAAGTTGTTAATGTTTTTATTGGTATGTAGAAAACTGAGAAATGTTATGCATGTACAAACTGTTGTATTCACTGTCAAATGTAAAATATTAATCCCCCAATAAAGAAAAAAAAAGTGGGACAAGGGAACAATGTGACATATATTCTTCTGGACTGGGAGATATGTGCTAGGCTGCAAGCAGCTGGCAGCCACAGGAAAAAAAAAGTTGTTAATGTTTCTGAGGAAGTAAAAAAATATATACTTGTAGAAGTCAACTGGAAGTCATTAAATATAAACATGTATTAGTGTCAGCTGTTTTTCATAGCCTTCTATTTTATCAATTATCTTTGTAGTTCGAATGACTTTTACATTGTTGGGGGGGGAATTAAGTAAAGGCAAAGTCTCTGAGCCCCAGTTAAAATGTGTCATTATTATTGTATATGCACACACACACACACACACACACACACACACACACACACACACACCAGCTCCTATGAATTCAAAATGTTTCACAATTCACTGTTTTTGCTTAATTTGTTTGATATACTGTGACTTTTGCTCAGCCTTCATACTGTGGTAATATGAAGCTTCTTACCTATAAATTGAGAAAGGATCAAAATTCATCTCTAAGTTTTTCCCCTGACATAGCTTGTGATTGTAAATCTTATCCACAACCCCAACCAAGACCAGATGGTCACCTTTGGTTCTTTGGTTCACATTATTATGATGGGCTGACTTCTCTGTGTTTCTTTGCCAACTTCACTCAGAATCACTGTGACATCTAACGGGGTAGCTATATATATATAATTATTATTATTATTATAAAAGGAGGAGAGAGAGAAAGAGCCAGACATCACTCTGGTACATGTGCTGCCAGGGATTGAACTCAAGAACTCATGCTTGAGAGTCTAGTTTCTTAGCCACTGCACCACCTCCCGGACCACGTTAGCCTATGTCTTATAAGCCTTTATATTCACCATAAATATTTATGTCCATTATCAACCCAAAGAATACTTAGGCAATATATGATACTGCACTAAAACGGGAAATAAAGGTCTATCAATTAAGTTTCTTGTTTTGGATTCAGTCTTTTATCGTAGACTTCATGCAGAAGAGTGGTCTAATTCTAAAGAGAAATGAGTTATAAAAGTAATAATTATCGTTACTTATTGAACATTAATCCCCCCTATGTATCCGGGTTCAGCAATATTATTTTCTTTATATTTTATATTATTTTATTACTAAACAACTCTAAATTAGTAAATATTTAGTTATGAACTAACAGGATTTTTTTTTTTTGTTATTGCCACCAGAGTTATTGCTGGGGTTTGGTGTTTATACTATGAATCAACTGTTTAAGGCAACTATTTTTTTTTCTTTTTCTTTCTCCCTTTCTATTTTTATTAGATAGAAATTAAAAGGGAGAAAGAAACATAGATACCAGCAAACCTGCTTTACCACTCGTGAAGTGTCCCTCCTGAAGGCCCTAGCAGGGGATCGAACCCAGGTGTTTGTATATTGTAATATATGTGTTTAACCAGGTGAGCCACAGCGCAGCTCTCTGAACTAGCAGGATTTTTTTTTTTTTTTGCATCAAGTTGGTGAAGTTATTGAAAAATAACATTTTCACTCTCTGCCAGGATGTCATGGAAGCATTTTGAATAGATTTCAAAAATGCTGGTGAGGAATTGAAATTTCTCTATATTTTTGATAGTACAGATGAGAATTTAAACTATAATCCTGATTTTTTTTTCCCCCTCCAGGGTTATTGCTGGGGCTCGGTGTCTGCACTACGAAACCACTGCTCCTGGAGGCTATTTTTCCCATTTTGTTACCTTTGTTGTTGTGCTTGTTGTAGTTGTTATTGTTGTCATAGCTGTTGTTGTTGGATAGGACAGAGAGAAATGGAGAGAGGAGGGGAAGACAGAGAGGAGCAGAGAAAGATAGACACCTGAGGACCTGCTTTACTGCCTGTGAGCGACCTCCTGCACGTGGGGAGCTGGGGGGTCCAACTGGGATCCTTACTCTGGCCCTTGTGCTTTGTGCCATGTGCACTTAACCTGCTGTGCTACCGCCCCACTCCCTGTTTGTTTGTTTTAACCCTAGATGCTTTTTAAAATTTCTTCTGACAACTTCTTCATTAGGGAAATAATGAAACAAGAACTACAATTAGAATATCCATGAGCTATTGATACAATAATGCTGTGTGCCAAATGAATATTTTTTAGCAGAACACAGTAAACATGTTTCTTGTCAAACTATGGGCTGGCTACTTATATTGTCTTAGCTGGCTAGTGTTTCCACTCTGAACACCCTTCTGTTTCTTGAGTACTTTGAATTAATTGCACAGGGTAGTTTCTGGAACTTACTATATATAGAGGAATCTCAGTTTTCTACACTTTCATCTTCTAACAAGGAATGAGGGTATTGGTAGCACAGGAGTGGCAAGAATCCAAGAGAGTACAGACTTACAAATCTCTTGAGGCATAGATTAATTGAAGCAGCTACACATCAGCCATATTCTACTAATGAAAGCAAATCACAAGATGATCCTGGGATCATGTAGTTGGGAACTAGACTGAGAAAAACAAAAGAAAAAAAAACTGCAAAGTTTCATTTCTTGGGGACAAATACAAAAATATATAAAGAAATGGAAGAAATTTGGTAATCAGTCAACCAAAGGAAATCTTTCGATTATGGACCTTAACAGCTTGTTCAGAGCTTCTAGCAGGGGAACACAACCACTCTCTACCCTCCACCTAAGTCCGTCTCTATTTGGAGAACTTCAACCTATTCCCCAGAGCGTGAAGCTTTGGGTGGGACACACATGGAAAGGTGAGGGAGGAAGGGGAAACCCGCCTACCTAGTCAGATCAGACAAACAACCCTGCTGATCAATGGGAGACAGATGTCGCAGACAAGTAGCACTCACATCCAAGCTTTCAATTATGTAATGAAATTAACATTCCCATCCTCTGTTCCAAACAACAACAACAAAAATCTCCCTAATAGTTACACTGAAGTGTATTTACTGTCCAGTGGATATTGTAAGAGAATCTTAATACCCAACAAGAATGAAAAAGAACAAAAAGTGATAAATGTTAAACGGTTAGTTGAATAGCAAAATGTAATGATCGCTATTATTTTTTTTGAGTACATACGAATCTATACCTCTTAGAGTGGGCGTGGACGAAACCTTTACATCATAAAGTTAACACTGAGATCAATAACAGTTTCTTAGGCCAACAGTAGGAAACACTCTGACTTTGTTTATTTTCAGTAGCAGCTCATACCTATGCATTTTCCACTTTAAAACCTGGCAAATTCAGTCTTCTTATACATTTTTATTGGGGGGAATTTTTTCAGCACTTGATGCTTGCTCATCAGAGGAGCTGTTGGGTATAGGGATGGGGTGGGGAGGGTGTAAAAGAAGGAGTGAGTGGACAGAAGTAAAAGACCTAGGGTGCTCATGAAAGCAAGGGCAGGAGTAATTAATTATAAGACAACAAAGGGTAACAGTGCCAACCAGCAGCAGGGTCAGCAGAGAAGCATATCCAGACCCCCCCCCACACACACACATATCAATTCCTACCCCTCTCAATCTAGAGCCAGTTCTGTAATTAACATTAGCATCAAGTCCTCTTCCACAACACTTTGGGACTGGGCATGGCCAGCAGGCAGCTGACTCCACTATCAATCATAGTATCAGTCATTTGTTTATAGTCAGTGTTTATAGTACTCATTGTTTATGACACTTGTTATGCCTCCCGGAACTAATTGACTTTAAGTACTGAGGTACTACTATACTCTTAATTGTATGCACAGAACTAGCAGGAAATTTATAATAATAACTACATTAAAACACTATACATCAGGCGGGGATAGATAGCATAGTGGTTATGCAAAGAGACTGTCATGTCTGAAGCTCCAAAGTCCCATGTTCAATCACCTGCACAACCATAAGCCAGAGCTGAGCAGTGCTCTGCTGTTTCTCTGTGTCTTTCTCTCTCTGCATCTCTCTCAAAAATAAAATAAATAAAATACCTTAAAAATTCATTAAAAAACACAATACATCATCAGTTGCTGAAAATTTCTATTCTGATTTATGTTTATAAAATTTCTGGGGCCAAACAATGTGTAGCTCAGCCAGTTAAGAGATCACATTATAGTGCACAAGGACCGAGGTTCAAGCACCTGGCCTCCACCTGCAGGCGGAAAGCTTCATGAGTGGTGCAGCAGGGTTGCAGGTATCTCTCTGTCTCTCAGAGAGGGAAAGGGAGAGGGAGAAAAGAGAGAGAGAGGAGAGAGAGAGAGAGGCTTCTTTAAAAAAAAAACAATTAAAGATAGTAGTAGGTAGTGGCTGCTTGAGGCAGCAATGGACCTGGGGTCAAATCTTAAAGCAGAGAGCAAAGAGATCTTAATAGGTTGAGGTCTGAGCTGAAGCTTAGTGGTCCTGAACTTTCTGCCCTTTACCTTACTATGCTTCCCCTTGATGGGTTCTCCTTTCTCCTCTTTTCCTGACCTCTGCTCTGGAAACTTCCTTCCACTTCTTGATCAGGGTTAGTGGCTCCCCTAACCTAATTCATAGCCTTTTCTTTAATTTGTCTCCCTGAGTCAGAATGTTGGACACATGTTATTTCCCTGGCAGATAAGGAACATTTGGAGAGGTTATTGGGTGTACTCAGGAACACAGTTGAGAATAAAATTAGATCATATACTGGATTTCAGGTTTCTTCTGTCCTTCTCTAGTTATCTTTACGCAGCTGTAGACTATAAGTGCCTCTGTTCTGGCCTGTGTCAGTGTCAGTGCTACCTTTCTCCTAGACTGCAAATTTCCCCAGGCCCTGTTTAGGCTTGCAAATGTTAAAAAAAATAAAAAAAGTCCTTATTTGGTTGTCTTCATGCAATGATAATATTGTCTCATGAATAATACTAAGTGCCAGTGTGTCATAGGGTTTCTTGGATATTTGCTGTAACTTCCTCTTAAGTTCACATAGGATATAAAATTCTACACCAAAATCAAGTATTTGTACTGGTTCTTTCAGAGAAGTAGAAGGACTCTCTCTGCATTTGAGACCTTCCTGGGCTAACATCCTTATTTTGATTCTTCAATAAATTCAACTGAAAACCTAAGTATAGGGTGCCAGACTGGTGCAGAGGGTAGAGTGCACAAGTCACCATGAGCAAGGATGCCAGTTCAAACCCCAGCTCCCCATCATCAGGAGGGAAATTTCGAGAACAGTTAAGCAGTACTGCAGGTGTCTCTTTTTCTTCTACATTCCCCTCCCCCTTCAATTTCTCTTTGTTCAATCAAATAAAAAGAAAGGAAAAAAGAAGTGAAATAAAAGGCCATCGGAAGCAGTTGGATTAATTGTGTAGGCGCCAGCCATAATAATCTTGGTGACAACACACAAAGAATCCTAAATGTATTCTGTTCATTTTCCAGTTAACAATATCAACTAAAATGATTAAGTTGGCAGATACTCAAAACTTTTAATGGTTAATGAAAAAATACTTTCTTTCTTGAAAGCTACTTTTGCAATGGGTTGAAAGGGCATTGCTGCTGCCAAGTTGGAACAGGAATTGGAAAATGTTGTCTGGGATAAACAGTTCATTCATTTTTGTCCCAAAGGGAAGGAAAGTTAAAAAATCAATAATATGGTGTATCCTTCTGTAGTCAAGTCAGTAGAAAGTCAACTGGGGAGTGAAATTTATACCCATTTGCTTACAAGTTTCTTCTTGCTAATGTTTCAAATATACCCAGCCGTTCTTATGGGGGGCGGGGCGGGTCATTTGGGGGTGGGTTAAGAAAAATGCATCTTCCAGTGTCATCAGGGATGGGAAAACTGTGGCATCCAAAGCAAGTATGATCAGTAGTTGGGAACTAGAGGGAGAGGGAGAGGGAGTGATCACAGCACCAAAGCTTCCTTCAGTGAAGTGGGGCTGGGCTTGAACCTGAGCCTTGTTCATGGCAAAGCAGCACACCGTCCAAGTGAGCTATTTCGCCCACGCAGGCATTGCATCTAGACTCTAATAAAACACCAATATCGAGACTATAGAACTCTTTTTTTTTTTAAGATTTTATTTATTTATTTATTCATGAGAAATGACAGGAAAGAGAGAGAAAGAACCAGACATCACTCTGGTACATGTGCTGCTGGGAACTGAACTTGGGACCTCATGCTTGAGAGTCCAATGCTTTATCCACTATGCTACCTCCCGGACCACAAGACTACAGAACTTTAACTCAGGCCCTCAGGAGTGGCCAGGGGCAGGAGCTAAAGCCCATCTTGCAATATCCCCAACCTTATCCCTCCAGGCCCACTGTTGGCATGGAGTCTGAGAATCTGAAACAGAAAAAAAAAAAACCCTGAGGCAAGTCTGACTATTGGCTTAGAAGGATGAGCTGGCTTCAGGCGGCGGCGTATGGATGAGCTTGCTCCTGGACCCCACCCTCCACAAGCGGCGGGCTTGGAGTTCACTGAACCCGCGAAGAGCCCGGCGCTAACAAGTTTGTCCCCGCTGCCGCTTCGTAGGCGGCACCTACACGCGCCGCGTCTCGCCGGCCGCCCTGTCATGGCCGCCCACTCGGGAGAGGGACTTCGCTACGCGGAGTACTCGCCGCCCGCGAATAGATTGGCTGACGCGGACATTGACCGGCGCCTGGTGAGTTCTGCTCGCAGTCCTCGCCTCTTGCTGGCTCCTGAATGCCTGGCCTGGCCTGTGTCGCCCCAAGTCCCTGACTCTCTCCTAGACCCCGGCTCCCCCGCCGCCCTGTCCCACCGCTCAGGAGGCTTCTTCAGAGGGAGCCATGGTTAAATGCCAAGACCTGGCTGGGTCCTGGCTGTGGCGCTCCCCGTGGAGCGCACTCTTCCGTGAACGACCCAAGTTCAAGTCCCCAGACCCCACCTGCAGGGGGGAAGCCTCCCAAGGAGTGAAGCGGGTGTGCAGGTGTCTGTGTAACTCCCTCTTCTCTCAATTTCTCTGTCTCTGCCCATACATGAGTAACCTAATAAAAAAAAATTCTTTTGGTGTAGAGGAGATAGCATAATGGCTATGCAGAAAGACAGTCGCGACTGAGGCACCAAAGACCCACGTTCAAACCCCCAACAAGCCAGAGCAGAGCATTGGTGCTGAGGCGCCTTTCCCTCCCCTGCTCTGTGCCTCTGAATTACTCGATCTGGAGTGGTGAAGCTCCAGTTATGATAATAAAAAAAAAGTCAATATACACCTTAAAAAAACAAACAAACAACTAAGCTTTGAAGATTTGAATTAACTTCAGAGACAAGAAGGAAAATGTTTCAGGTGCCAGTAGTTGTGTCTAGAGAGCTGTAGGGCAGAAAACAAGGTCCCATGGGAAAATGTAGAGGCTCAAGTGTAGAGCTGGGGAAGGACCTGCCGAGTAGAAACATAATAAAAATTATGCATGTGCTTTTCAGCTTTTTTAAAATCATCTTAGAGAAAAGTGAGGTAACTGGATATAACTTTAACAGTGAATTATTGTTATTATTTTTACCAGTGTACTGCTTAGCTCCTGCTTTTGGTGGTGCTGGGGATTGAACCAAGGACCTTTTGTGAATCAGGCGTGAAAGTGTTTTTGCATAATTATTATGCTAGTCCCCAGCCTGAAGTATATTTTATTCAACCCATATATACACAATAATATTTTAAGACAAAATTAGGAAGGTTATTATTAATTAACTTATTTATTACCAGAGCACTGCTCAGCTCTGACATATGGTGGTGCAGGAAATTGAACCTGGGACTTTGGAGCCTCAGGCATGAGTCTGTTTGCATAAGCATTATGCTATCCACCCTCGGCCCTATTATTTATTATTATTTGCCACCAGGGTTATCACTGGAATTCAGTGCCTGCAGACTACATTCCTCCTTTGGGGCCCATTTATTTCAGGTAGAGAGTAAGAGAAGAGATACCAGCTCTCATCTGTCACTTGTGAAGCTTCCACCTTGTAGGCACTCCCATGTGGTGGTGTCAGAATCTAACTGAGGTTCTCACCTCCTTACTTGACTTTTTTTTTTTTCAAGAGACTGATTTATTATGAGAGAGATTTCAGCACTGTACAACTCTGGCCCAAAGTGGTGCTGAGAACTGAATCTCTAGCCTCTGGGACCGCAGGCATGCACGTTGGTGTTCTAGCAGGCTGAGCTATCTTCCCAACTTTGTTTGTACAATGTCTTTGAAATCTAGTATGTGTTTTATGTTAACAGTTCATCTCATTTTGAACCACCTATAGTTCAAGTGCTCTGTAGACACTTGTGGCTTGTGCCTGCCATGTTGATCTCATAGCTCCCAGAGATAAATGGGAATTAGAACAAATGAGACATCTGGCAAACCATATGGGAAAATCGGGATATCCTGGGGAAAGTTTTACCATTTTGATGAGTTTTATGCAGAGGAGCAGCAGTCTTACTGTGTACAAGAATAATAAGCTAGATGGAGAGAGTTTGGGATATTTTTTAAAAATGTTTGTTTACTTCCTTTTGTTGCACCTATTGTTTTATTGTTGTAGTTATTGTTGTTATTGATGTCATTGTTGTTGGATAGGACAGAGAGAAATGGAGAGAGGAGGGGAAGACAGAGAGGCGGAGAGAAAGATACTAGACACCTGCAGACCTGCTTCACCACTTGTGAAGTGATTTCCCTGCAGGTGGGAAGCCTGGGGCTTGAACTGGGATCTTTAAGCAGGTCCTTGCACTTTGTGCCACGAGCACTTAACCCACTGCTAGAACAGGGATCCTTATGCTGGTCCTTGAGCTTGGCGCTGTGTGCTTAATCCTATGCGTTCCGCCTGGCCCGGATTTCAGATGTTTTAAGGCATTTGGGTTAGTAGCCCTCCATCCACCAAATATCCATCCTGGTATACAAAGTGTTGTGACAGTGAAAAAAAAAGACTTCATAATTTTGCAGAATGTCCTGTAGGGCCTGGTTAGTGAGTATCACTGGCATGTCAATCATCAATATTGAGGTAGGAGATACAGCTTAGTAATAACTTTGACGGACTTAGAAGCACTAAGTGATGGAAACTAAAAAATGGTGTTAGGAAAGAATAAGTGACCTTTTTGTGTCACATATATAATAACCTTATTAAAAATAGGAAAAGAAGAGGACCTATTGGGGGTTGTAGTGTTATGTGGAAAACTGAGAAATGTTATACATGTACAAACTATTGTATTCACTGTCGACTGTAAAACATTAATCCCCCCAATAAAGAAATTAAAAAATTTTAAAAAATAGGAAAAGAATGACAAGTCGAAACATTTTTTATAATCTATTTATTTTCCCTTTTGTTGCCATTTTTTTTTATTGTTGTTGTAGTACTTGTTGTTGTTGTTAGAAATGGAGAGAGGAGGGGAAGACAGGGGGAGAGAAAGATAGACAACCTGGAGGTCTGCTTCTCTGCCTGTGAAGTGAACACCCTGAAGGTGGGGAGCCTGGGGCTCCAACAGGAATCCTAAGCTGGTGGTGCTTAACCTGCTGAGATACTGCCCGACTTCCGAAACATTTTTCATACCAAGTTTTTAAAAGTGCAGTTTAAGATTTGTGTTTGTTTTTACCAGAGCTCTGCTCTGCTCTAATAGTGGTGTGAGGGATTGGAACTGGGACCTAGGAGCCTCAAGAGTCTTTTTGCATAACCATTATGCTATCACCTCCACCCATTTAAGGTTTTTGAAATACATATCTGTGTTTATATATTGTAACTTTTCAATTAAGAATAAAGAATTAATGTTCATTAGCCTGTTTAGGAGATTAAGGAGATTAAAATGTAGTAAAAAAATGCCTGTTAGTACCTTGAATTAAATAGCATTTTCCACTTGTTTAATAATCAGAGGTCCTAGTCAAATTGTCTTCTATGGAAAAGTAGAATAGGAACTTTGTAAGAGTGTATTATCAATTTCTGAAGCAGTTTGAACAAAACCCAGGGTGTGTATGTGTGTGCCAGCTGGGCCTTCTGCATGTATGATTCTATGCTATGCTACAGGGATGACATTTTATTTCATATAGAAAAAATCTGTTGCTTTTCATCATTTTACACATAAGAAAATGGAGGCTCAACGAGGTAACTAACTCACAGTCATATAGATAATAAATAGTAGTACTAGGCGATGAAACCAACTTTGACTCTATAAAGTCCTTGATTTATTTTTATTTATTTATTTTTACTGTGTCATATTGCTTCTAAATCACATAGATATCAGAACTGAGGAAATTCAACTCTTAAGAAATGATGTGCAGTCATGGGTTTTGTAGTAATTTTCAGAAACTCCAGATACTTCAAGGTTTGTCTTAAAATTCTTTTTTTGGGAGTCGAATGGTAGCGCAGCAGATTAAGTGCACGTGGCGCAAAGCTCAAGGACCAGTGTAAGGATCCTGGTTAGAGCCCCTGGCTCCCCACCTGTAGCGGAAGTCGCTTCACAGGCGGTGAAGCAGGTCTGCAGGTGTCTTTCTCTCCCCTCCTCTGTCTTCCCCTCCTTTCTCCATTTCTCTCTGTCCTATCCAACAACGACGACATCAAAACAACAACAATAACTATAACTACAAAACAAGGGCAACAAAAGGGAAAATAAATAAATATATATATATATATATTTTTTTTTTTTTTTTTTTACCGGAGTACTGCTCATCTCTGGTTTATGGTGGTGCAGGGACTTGAACCTGGGACTTCAGAGCCTCAAGCTTGAGAGTCTCTTTGAGTAACCATTATGCTATCTACCCCCCCAACCCTGTCTTAAAATTCTTAAGCATGAATGCAGAGTTAATTTTATTTGACCTTAACTCAAAAAAGGGAAAGAGTACTGTGTAATGAATTTTAAGCTGTTTTAAGTATTACCACTAAGAAATTGCCATCTTATAGTAATGTAGGCTGATATAAGGGAATAAAATAGTTATCAGAAAGTAGGTTGGTTTTGCAAGGAATAAGCAGAGTTAGAGTGTTGTAGGTGAGGTGTCCTTCAGATGTAAGTCAGGAGAGAATTTAGGGATAATTGTCAGGGACTTCAAAGTCAGTATATAATAAAAACATACGAGAGTACATACTGTAGAGAACTCTAGCCGCAACAACGGAGATGTCACTAATTGTGCAGTGATGCCTTTTCTCTGACTCTTTTTGGCTTTAAAATAAGCTGCTGGGAGCAGTGGAATCTTAAATGTGTGAAAACCGGGGCCATAAAACACAAATAAAGCAGGTGAGAGGGTTTTGTGATTGAAGAGGGTAAATGCATTAAGCCCTTATGAGCAGGTGAGATCATTCCAAGATTTCCCTCTTTTGATAGCTTTTCTTTCTTTCTTTCTTTCTTTCTTTCTTTCTTTCTTTCTTTCTTTCTTTCTTTCTCTCTCTCTTTCTCCCTTCCTTCCTTCCTTTCTTCCTTCCTACCTTCCTTCCTTCCTCCCTCCCTCCCTCTCTTTCTCTCTATTTCTTTCTTTCTTTCTTTCTTTCTTTCTTTCTTTCTTTCTTTCTTTCTTTCTTTTCTCCCTCTCTTTCTTTCTTTTTTTCCCTCTGGGTCATCACTGGGGCTTGGTGTTTGCACTACAAATCCACTGCTCTTGGAGGCTATTTTTCCCATTTTGTTGGCCTTGTGATTGTCGTTGTTGTTGTTGGACAGGACAGAGAGAAATGAGAGAAAAATAGACACCTGCAGACCTGCTTCATCGCTTGTGAAACGACCCCTCTGCAGGTGGGGAGCTGGGGGCTCGAACCAGGATCCTTGTGCTTTGTGCCATGTGCGCTTAACCCACTGTGCTACCGCCCAGCCCCCTTGATAGCTTTTCTTCTTGATTTTTAAAAGAAACAGTGGAATTATAATATCATATAACAGTTACAATAACCATGACTGTCATATTTACAATGTTATGTAACATATTTATACCTAATTTATACCATTTATCCCCACTCAAAGAATAGTTAATCATAATTATCTTCATTTTACAGATGAAGAAGCTATAGTGTAGAGGTTAAGTCTGTAATTGTCATGGAGCTGACAAGTAGAGGTACAGAATTCAAACTGTATTTCATTAATTCCAATGTCTGATCCCAAGACTTTACTTTAGTAATAAAAGATAGAAAGCTAAGAATATATAACAACAGAGCCTTTTGGTAGACATTAGTAAGAATCAAGGAACTCATTATCTGTGCTCTGCAAAGCACCGAGGACTAGCCTGACATTGAACAAAACTTTTTTTTTTTTAACATAGAGACAATGAGACTGAAAGGGACTACATTTCTGATACTCCTACATTGTGATGGGGGCTGGCCTTGAACCTGGGTCGCATACATGACAGAGCAGTGCACTACTTAAGTGCACTACTATTTCGCCAGCTCTGGACAGTATTTTTTTTGTTATTACTTGCTTATTAAAAAAGAAAAAATAAATATATAATTAACACAAGAGAGAAAGAAATCAGAGTCTCACTCTGACATATGGGATGCTGGGGATCAAACTTAGAACCTCACGCTTCCATGTTTCTACCTTATGCCATCTCCCAAGCCCGTTAACTTAATTATTATTATTATTAATTTAATTTTTTATTTTATTTTTTTATCAGAATACTGCTAAACTCTAGCTTAATTAGAGAAAGATAGAGAGACCAGAGTACTGCTCAGCTCTGACTTTTCATGGTGCTGGGGATTGAATCTGGGACCACAGAGCCTCAGGCAGGAAAGTCTTTTGCAGAACTATTATGCTGTTTCCCCAGCCCTGTGACCTACCACACTTAATGTGGACAAGGAAAACAGCTTATGCTATTAGAAGAAAGTAGAGACAGCTTTATGTGATATCAGTGGGTCACTAAATAAAACGTAACTTGAAAAGATTACTCTTGGGCTATAAAATAGCTCAGGTAGTGTAGGGAGCATGCCTTGCCATGTTCACGAGCAGGTTCAAATTGGGTTTGAGCCCCACCACTAAGTAAGAGTGCCACGGCAAGTGGTCGCACTGGTGCTGTGGCACCTGTCCCTCCCTTGTTATTCTGGGCGGGGAGGGGAGAATAATAAATTAGCATGAGAGCTGAAATCACATGTGCAGGAGGTTCTGGAACCACCCCCAAATTTTTGCTTGTCCACATTGACTTTTTCAAATAGACAGAGACAGACAGAGAGAGGGAGCAAGGGAAAGACAGCAGCACCAAATCTTTCTCCATTGCAGTGAGGGCTGCACTCAAATTTCAATCAAGAGCCAGACAAAGCAGGCACCTTCTTCGGGTGAGCTATCTGGTTAGCCCCCCAAAATTATTTTGTTTCATTATTTATTTATTTATTTTTAAGATTTTATTTATTTATGAGAAAGGAGGAGAGAGAAAGAACCAGACAACACTCTGGCACCCATGTGCTGCCGGGGATCGAACTCAGGACATCATGCTTGAGAGTCCAAAGCTTTTCCACTGCACCACCTCCTGGACCACCCAAAAGATTATTTTGAAAGTATCATTTAAGGCTTTAAGTTTTTGGATTTTTTTTTTTTTTGTGTGTGTGTGTGTGTTAATTATGCTAGAGAGTAGGGAATTATTCATTTGGGATTAGCCTAAGAATTTTGTTTCTAAATGTCCGGGTTTTGGTTCATTGTGCTTTGTTTTTGTTTTGTCTCTTTATTTACTCTTAAGTTATGCTGCCGAAATTAGTGCTTACCTGAGGTTTAAGATGAATTAAGTGGTTTTAATGTGAAGCAGATGCAGATGTAGTTTACTTTCTTTGTACTTAATTGAAGGTTTTCATGAAAATTGGTGTTTTGAGAGACTTCAAATATACTTGTTTTGAGCAGTGGAAAAACAATGGTAAGGACCAGATGGATCAATGTGGATTGATACAATTTAAATATGAAAATCTGGACTGGAAAGATAGCATAGTGGTTATGTAAAAAATAAAACAGAATTTTAGTGTCCGAGGCTCTGATGTCCCAGGTTCAATCTCCAGCACCACCACAAAGGAAAACTGAGCAGTGCTGAGGGGAGGGGAGGGGGTGGAAGAATGTATATGGAAATCTATGAAATTTATGTCAGCATGAAGATTGTAGGCAAGAATAATTGTAAAAAAACTTTTTTGTTATATCTAATACTTTTTCTTGAATATAAACTCCCACCCATCCTTCTTTTGATCTGTATGTGTAATAATTCTTCCAAATTCTGCTGAGTTGCCAGCAGCCTTTCTTGTTTCCTCTTTTTTCCTCCTCTTTCACTTGCTGTTGTTTAAATTCAGAGTGCTCTCTTTGTAGAAATTGAACCAAATAATAAGGCAGCATAAAACACTGAGTTCAGCAGTAAGTGATTTGCTTGTGATTAACCCTTGAGAATAGTCACTGCAAGGTAACAAAGAAAGAATATTATTTGAGACAGTCTCCTCATTCTTTTTCTTTAGTAGAGGAGACTCCACCCCTCCCACAAGTATTGTGAGTTCACATGCTATTTTCCTTAGTCTGTATTTATCCTATTTATGTCATGTTCTTAGACAAAGTCCAAAAAGCGAACTTTTGCCTCCCTCCTTCAGTTCCTGTTCTCTGGGTTAGGAGTTCTGGCTTCTGTAGTTGCTTTTCCAGTGGACATGGGCATTGGCAGGTCGATCCATATTCTCAGCCCATTTCTGTCTTTCCTTAGTGATTAAGTTTTTAACCAACAAATCAAATTTGGTGGTACATTGTGAAATGATTACCACATTTAAGGTAATTGACTTGACCATCTCCTCAGTTACTACATGTGTGCTTTGAGATTATTTAATATATACTTTATTTATTTATTTATTTTACCAGAACACTGCTCAATTCTGGTTTATGGTGGTGCCAGGAGGATTGGAGCCTCAGGCATGAGAATCTCTTTGCATAACCACTATAATATCTCTCCCCCCAGCTCTCTTAACTTTTTAAAATATAAACCTTATTTTTCTTATAGCTGCAATTAAAGGTTTCACCAGCATCACCCCATTTCCACTGTCAGTTGCTCCTGATAAGCATCATTCTATTCCACTGTGCACTGAGCATTTTCAAATGCCACATGTAAGACTACATCATTTGTTTTTCTATATGTGGATTATTTTATTTTGCATCATATCCTCCGGTTCATCTATGTTGTCACAAGTTCTGGAATTTTCCTCTTTTATTTTTATTTTTATTTTTATTTAGAAAAAGAAAACACTGACAGGACCATATGATAAGAGGGATACAATGCCACACAATTCCCACCCACCAGAACTCCATTTCCCATCCTTCCCCTGATAGCTTTCCTATTCTTTAACCCTCTGGGAGTATGGACCCATGGTCATTATGGGGTGCAGAAGGTAGAAGGTCTGGCTTCTGTAATTGCTTCCCTGCTGAACATGGGCATTGGCAGGTTGATCCATACTCCCAGCCTGTCTCTCTCTTTCCATAGTGGGGTGGGGCTCTGGGGAATTGGAGCTCCAGGACATATTGGTGGGGTCGTCTGCCCAGGGAAGTCTGGTTGGGATCATGGTAGCATCTGGAACCTGGTAGCTGAAAAAGTTAACATATAAAGCCATACAAATTGTTAATTAATCATGAACCTAAAGGCTGGATTATTTTTTTAAATGACTGTGAATATATTTTATTTTTCACCTTTTTTTTTTTTTTTTTTTTTTTTACCAGAGCACTGCTTAGTTGTGGCTTATGGTGGCGCAGGGGATCAAACCTGGGACTTTGGAGCCTCGGGCATGAGTCTCTTTGTATGACCATTATGCTATCTAACCCCCACCCATATCTTCATGTCTTTAGTTTTGACATACTTATCCTCAATATGACAGCTAAGGATCATTTTTGAATTGTAAGTAAATTCTGAAAACTGCCCAAGATAATCATTCAGAGAAAAAGCCGAGACCACACACCACAGCTTCCTTCAGTGCTATGGGGGCCGGACTTGAACCCTGGGTCAAGCACATGGCAAAGCTGAGTACTGTCCAGGGAAAATGTTATTTTGACAGTCCTCTAGTTTCTCTGATCTCCCTGTTTGTTTTGTCTTGCTTGCTTTGTATTGTTTGTTTTGTCTTGTTTGTTTCTTCTTCCTTACCCACATTCTGCACTGACTTCCTGAGTCTTCAAGTATACCTGGCATGCCCTTATACCTCCTTATTCCTTCTATCACTGTGCTCTTTCTTTAAATACTGACTTTTTAATTTTCTTGTTTGTTTGCTTTTTTTTTCTTCTTTCTTTTCCCCAAAAGACAGTGAAGCTTATTATTATTTTTTTCTCTGAATGTGCCACTCTCACTATATTAGCACACATACACTTCTTTTCTGGTAACACTGGGGCCTTTTGTGTATGTGCCATTCCTACTACTCCTGAGCTAATCCATTTATTTATTTATTTATTTATTTATTTATTTATTTATTTATAAAATAGAAGCACTGGCAAGACCATAGGATAAGAGGTGTACAGCTCCAACCACCAGAGCTCCGTATCCCATCCCTTCCCCCTGGTAGCTCTCATATTCTTTAAGTCTTTGGGAGTATAGACCCAGGGTCATTGTGGGGTACAGAAAGTGGAAGGTCCAGCTTCTGTAATTGCTTCCCCCGATGAACATGGGCGTTGGCAGGTCGATCCATATTTCCAACCTGTCTCTCTCTTTCCCTAGTGGGGCAGGGCTCTGAGGGAGTGGAGCTCCAGGACACATTGGCGGGATCATCTGTCCAGGGAAGTCTGGTTGGGATCATGGTAGCATCTGGAACCTGGTGGCTGAAAAAGAGTTAACATATAAAGCCATACAAATTGTTGATTAATCATGAACTTAAAGGTTGGAATATTGCAGATGAAGGTTTGGGGTCTCTGTTTTAGAAATAGCTAGTAGATCTTTTTTAGTTATATTCCAAAGGACCCATGACTTTATTAGTTTTTGTCCAAGCCTGACATCTGATATGCAGGTGGACCCAGGTTATTATCTGGGGGAGATAATGTCATGGCTGGAAAAAGGGCTAGAAAGCTGGATGAGGGAAGAGAGTAGCTCCCAGATAATGGGAAAAGTATAAATATTGTTGACTGTAAATCCCATCGATTTGATCTGGGGCCCATATTTGGCATAGGAGCCATGTAACCTCTACATCCTTGTAGGTCCGAACTTGCATTCTGTGGTCATCAGTAGGAACATTCCGAGTTGCACCAGTTTCAGGACTCATCTTCTTCAGGTGGTAGAGTATGTTATCCAACCCCCTTTCGGAGGATGGAACATTCTCTACCATTGTTGATTCACATTGAGGGCAAGGTCCTGTGGGGGCCCCAAAGGGGTCCATTATGTTGTTCTTGATGGAGATGATCAGTGATAATGGAGAGAGGGATCTATTTGAGGTCTAGGCTCATCATGTCTGTGTGGGAATCCTAGGACTCCCTGACTAGGGCCTCAGCTGATGGTAGTGACTAAAGAGTCATCATTAAGAGTCTTTTGCCCTTATCCAGCTTTTGTAATCCTTTGACAAGGTTAGCTTTGGAGTGAGTGATTGAGGGACGTGCAATAGGAAGTAGGTGAGGAGGGTATCTAGGTCTAAGTCGAAACTATTTCATTAGGTACTTTAAGGTGTCTTTTTACGTCTTTCTATTTGCTTGCTTCATTTATTGACTGACAGCAAACTATTGTGCACTTTTGCTTTAATTTTCTTATTCTTTATTTCACGTAGAGCCATAGAGAAGGAAAGACACTGCAGCACTGCTCCCCTGCTATAGTGCTGCTCCCATGCATGAGGTGTTGGGGGTTGAGCCTGTATAGGGTGAGCAAGTTCCTGACCCTGCATATACTTCTTTGTCTCTGCAGTACAATGCTATTTCATATGTTTCCCATTTGCATTGTTTCATTGTCTATCTCTTATGCTAAAAATATAGCTTGGCAAGGATTAGAATGTTGTCTGATAAACCCTTCAGTTTTAGAAATGTGACTGGCACAAAGTAGGCACTCTGAATATTTACAGGGATTAGCCATTTAGTCAGACATGGGAGATAGCCTCCAGATGACTGCTTGATAAATTACCTGATTCTTATTAGTTTATTTCTCCATGTATTTATGTAACCTATCAGTTATTTATGGTTTCCTACATGGACATGTGGATATCTGTTTCATTTTTGTAATAAACTTTTCCATATGGACCCTAGCTTCATAGCCTTTGTCTTTTTTTGCCACCAGGTTATTGCTGGAGCTCAGTGCCTGTGCTTTGAATCCACTGCTCAGTGGCTATTTTTTCCACTTTTTTTCTTTTCCCTCTTCTATTTTATTTGGTAGGACAGAGTGAAATTAAAAAGGGGGATGTGGAAATAGGGAGGGAGAGGGAGCTGAACTGTAATGCACTGGGTTAAGCGCATACAGTGTGAAGTGCAAGGACTGTAGCAAGGATCCTGGTTTGAGCCCCAAGCTCCCCACCTGCAGGGGGTTGCTTTGCAAGCAGTGAAACAGGTCTGTAGGTGTCTATCTTTTTCTCCCCCTCCTCTCTCAATTTCTCTCTGTCCTGTTCAACAACAACAGCAGCAGCAATAACGACAGTAACAACAACAATGGAAAAAAAGATGGCATCCAGGAGCAGTGGATTTGTAGTGCAAGCGTCAAGCCCCAGTGATAACCCTAAAGGCAAAAAAAAAAAAAAAAAAAGAGGAGAAAGATAGACATCTGCAGACTTGTTTCATCCCCTGTGAAGTGTCCCTTCTGTAGGTGGAGAACGGGGTCTTGAACCCAGGTCTTTTATTTTTATTTATTTATTGGATAGAGACAGCCAGAAATTGAGAAGGAGGGAGAGACAGAGAGGAAGAGAGACAGACACCTGCAGCACTGCTTCACCACTCTTGAAGCTTTCCCCCTGCAGGTGGGGTCTGGGGGCTTGAACCCAGGTCCTTGTGCTTTATAACATTTACATTTAACCAGGTGCACCATGCAGCCCCCTTGAACCCAGGTCTTTGTGCATGGTTAGGTGATCGCTGAACAGGCTGTGCCATGGAGTCCCCATTTCCTGTCTTTTATCTGTTAGACTTTGCATATATTTACCTCATCCAGGATGTTTTGAGGCATGATTTTGCATTAGTTTCTGAATTAATTTGACTGCTATTGTCCATATTTTCCACTTCAAAAAGTAATTCTTGGGTGGGGGTTGATAGCATAATGGTTATGCAAAGAGACTCTCATGCCTGAGACTCCAAAGTCCCAGGTTTGATTCCATGTACCACCATCAGCCAGAGTTGAGCAGTGCTCTGGTTAAGAAATAAATAAATAGAATAACTTTATAAGAAAAGAGGCATCTGGATGGTGGGGAATGTTTCAGAGACTGTTCTCTTACCACTAGATCAGACTTTTTGAAAAAAATACCAGATTCTCTGCTAGATTTTAGAAATTTAAAGATCACATTCACTACCTCTAGAAAGTTCATTTTGGAATGGATCAAATAGACAGGTAAGTTAGATCTGCTAGTCTATTATAGAGTTTTGCTTTATTGAGGAGGTGGGTGGGGAAAGCTTCACTGCTAGATGACCAGGAAGCTATTTGCTGAAAAATGAGGAATTTTTTCAGTATAGCTGAATAGAGCAACGGAGATGAGTGAGAGTAAAGGCGTGAGTGTGAAGATTGGACTGGCACATAGTATCTCCATTTTTGCAGTATGACTATTTATTTATTAAGATTTTATTTATTTATTCATGAGAAATGATAGGAGAGAGAAAGAACCAGACATCACTCTGATAGATGTGCTGCCGTGGGTTGAACTTGGGACCTCATGCTTGAGAATCCAAAGTGTGCCACCTCCCGGACCACTATTTAAATAAATATTATTTTTTTATTTATTTGTTTTTATCAGAGCACAGTTCAGTTCTTATGGTGGTACTGGGGGTTTAATCTGGGACTTCAGAGTTTCAGGCATGAAAGCCTTTGCATAGCCATTAAGCTTTCTCCTCTTTCCTATTGATCTTATCTCATAAATCATCACAAACTTCCTATAATAGATGTACTCCCATTCCTCATTTTACACATAAGGAAATAGACCTAAGAAAGGTCAATTTTGGCTCAAAACTGCTAAGTATTGAGTTGAAATTAGAGTCCAGCTGTGAAGAACACTGAAGCTCACGGTCTCTTCATAGGACCATAGCTCCTTACATCTCTGTAGAGGTGCATGAATGAATGCTGTCAAGACTTATGAAAAGAAAGTAAAGGTTTAGGATCATAAAGGCAAAACATGAGGGAAAAATATCAGAAGGCTGAGGAAGATGACACTGAGCAGAGCACAAGTACCAGCAGACACAAACCAGACGTTTAACATAATTTTATTATAGATTTAACATTCTAGGAAAAGTGTTCACTATGATAACTCACAGGTCTTTTTTTTCTTTTCTTTTTTTCTTTTTACCAGAGCACAGCTCAGCTCTGGTTTATGGTGGTGCAAGGGATTGAACCTGCAACTTTGGAGCCTGAGGCTTTACAATCTGTTTGTGTAACCATTACGCTATCTACCCCTGCCCCTCACAGGTCATTTTTTAAAAAAATATTTATTTATTTCCTTTTGTTGCCCTTGTTGTAGTTATTGTTGTTGTTGTCGTTGTTGGATAGGACAGAGAGAAATGGAGAGAGGAGGGGAAGACAGAGAGGAGAAGAGAAAGGTAGACACCTGCAGACCTGCTTCACTGCTTGTGAAGCGACTCCCCTGCAGGTGGGGAGCCGGGGGCTTGAACAGGGATCCTTATGCCGGTCCTTGAACTTCACGCGCCATGTGCGCTTAACCCGCTGCGCTACCGCCAGACTCCCCTCACAGGTCATTTTAAGACAAGTGGTTTTATTGAGAACTTACCATTTGTTCGTTTCTAAAGTGTTTATGTTTGGAATTAAAAATAATTCTTTTAAAAATTATCTTTATTTATTTATTGGATAGAGACAGCCAGAAATCGAGAGAGAAGGGGGCTTGAACCCAGGTCCCTGCACAGGGCAACATGTGCGCTCAACCAGCTACACCACCACCCGGCCTCTTGTTTGGAATTTTTATGGTTTTGTTTTATGCGTAGACTGTTTAACATCTTAAATATTCATGCATTATATATGGGTAAAGGCAATGCAGTGAAAACCATCCTTTGGCATTTCTGACAATGTGTAGTTGTCATGAATCTTAAAAGCTGAATGAAATATCATTGCTCATTATCAAATAAATTTGGTGTATGTATGCTATTGTCTTTGTTTTTTTTGTATTTAAATTTTTTAAATTTATTCCCTTTTTGTTTCCCTTTTTAATTGTTGTAGTTACTATTGTTGTTATTGATGTCATTGTTGGATAGGACAGAGAGAAATGGAGAGAGGAGGGGAAGACAGAGAGGGGGAGAGAAAGACAGACACCTGCAGACCTGCTTCACAGCTTGTGAAGAGACTCCCCTGCAGGTGGGGAGCCAGAGCGAACTGGTATCCTTACGTGGGTCCTTGTACTAAGTGCCACCTGCGCTTAACCCACTATGCTATTGCCCGACTCCCCTATTGTCTTTGTTTCTTATGGTGACAATGATGACACTTCTTGGTCATCACTGGGGCTTTTACTACTCCAAACCAGCATTTTTCCAGATATAAAGAGACACAGCATTGAAGCTTCCTCCAGTGTAGTGAGGGCAGGCTTGAACTTGGATGGTATACCAGCCCAATAATGAGACTGTTAACAATTTCTCTTGGGGGGAGAAAGAAAAAAGCCATCTGGATAGTACAAACTAGTTAGGTTCCTGGAAGCTGTGGTAGAGCATCTTGAAATTCTGGTTTTAGAGCCAGTAAATAAAGCTAAATTACACTGAGCTTACTTAGGCCAAAAAGCACAGGTCTAATGGTGATCTGTGCAGCATGAGTTAGTTCTGTCTTCAGTAGGCTTTCTAGGCATCAGCTTCCAAAGATGTTCATCCCCAAAGAGATACCAAGAGAAGAGGGTCTCAAGAGTGAGCTCCTTCCACAAAGTTGGCTCTTAAACAATTTTCAAATCTTGCTTTATAAGACCCTACCCCTCACACATTGTTGTTAGTCCTGTGCTGATGCTAATCAGGCCCACAAGGCCCCACCTTCCTCTTAGTTTACTATCTTCAACAACTAAGTCATGATGAATATGCCCAACAACTTTCTAAATTTGTTATAGACTCAATATTTTATATTTTTCTTATATAAACATATAAACCACTGTTCCAAAACACTAGTTTGGATTAGTTGTAAAACAATCTGTTGATAAAAATTTTGAGTGACTTATAACAGACTTTCCTTTTTTTCCTAAAGATTTTATTTATTTATTTATTTATTATGAGAAATGATAGGAGAGAGAGAAAGAACCATACATCACTGGTACATGTGCTGCCAGGAATTGAATTTAGAACCTTATGCTTGAGAGTCCAGTGCCTTATCCACTGTGCTACCTCCTGACCACTCTTTTCTCTCCCTCTCTCCCTCCCTTCCTTCCTCTCTCTTTCTTTCTCTGTCTCTCTCCTTCCTTCCTTTTTCTTTTTCTCTCTCCCTTCCTTTCTTTTTTCTTTTCCTAGAGCACTGCTTAACTCTGGCTTATGGTGGTTCTGTGGATTGAACCTGAGTAACAGATTTACTTTTAAAGCGCGCGCGCGCACACACACACACACACACACATACGCTATGTGTATACAAATGTATAGAAAGATCCATTTGTTTTTAAGTAGATAATTACCAAGTTTTTATAGCAAAATCAATAAGTAGTATGGAACTATATCTCTATGGGAGTGTGGCAGTTGTGCATTTGGTTAAACATACACATTACAGTGTACAAGGACCCAGGTTTGATCTCTGGTCCCCACTTGCAGGGGGAAAGCTTCACAAGTGGTGAAGCACTGTTGCAGGTATCTCTCTGTCTCTTCCTTATCTCTATCCCCCCTCCCCTCTCAATTTCCCTCTACCTAATAATAAATAAAAGTATTAAAAGTAAATAAATTTATTTAAAAAAAGAATTATACAACTATTACCTTACATTTGTAAATCAACATTAATTCACTAAAAATACATTTAAAAGTAATAGAAATTTAGGTAGATCATTTTCAGGCTTAGAAAATGTTACTTTTCTAATACCTGTATGTTTGAATCTTTAAGTGAAATAGCTCAAAACTTTAAACTGCCCGTGGCAGTCTTGTGGATATTAAAGAGGAGGGTAAGCTCATACCATCCACTGTCTCCTACACACGTGTGATATACCTTTGGCAACTTCAATACAGGCCTGAATTAGAACTCTAAATTTCCCAGATGAAATAGCAGTAGTACTCTACTCTAGTTTCTGTCAAATCACCATGTTAGCCAAATTCAACTTTAAACATTTAACCTGGCTATTGCAATTACTGTGCTTATGATGCTAACACCATACCTGACTCAGCATTTCACACTTTTAACTTGTCTTTTTGGTGCAGTATTTGCTGTTCTGTAACTGAGAATTTCATGTTTTTTGGGGTTTTTTTTGTTTGTTTTTGTTTTTCCTTACCAAAGCACTGCTCAGCTGCTCTGATTTATGGTGGTGTGAGTGGTTGAACCTAGGACTTTGGAGCTTTAGGCATGAGAAAGTTTTTTTTTGCATAACCATTATGCTATCTACTCCCCCACCTCCACAATTTCATTTTAAAACTTCGTTGTAGGGTGGAGGGTAGATAGCATTATGGTTATGCAAACAGACTCTTATGCCTGAGGCACCAAAGTCCCAGGTTCAGTCTCCTGCACCACCATAAGCCAGAGCTTAACACTGCTCTGGTTAAAAAATAAAAAAAAACCTTCATTGTTTTTAAAAAAATTCAAAATAAAAATTATTTTATTTTATTTGTAAAAAGGAAACATTGACAAACCCATAGGATAAGAGGGGTACAGCTCCACACAATTCCCACCACCAGAACTCCATATCCCATCCCTTCCCCTGATAGCTTTCCTATTCTTTAACCCCCTTGGAGTATGGAGCCAAGGTCATTGTGGGGTGCAGAAGGTTGAAGGTCTGGACGAAGTAATTGCTTCCCCACTGAACTTGGACGTTGACAGGTCAATCCATACTCCCAGCCTTTCTCTCTCTTTCCATAGTGGGGTGGGGCTCTGGAGAATCTGAGATCCAGGACACAATGGTGGGGTTGTCTGTTCAGTTAAGTCTGGTTGGCATCATGGTAGCATCTGGAACCTGGTGGCTGAAAAGTGAGTTAACATACAAAGCCAAACAAATTGTTGACTAAATCATGAATCTAAAGTCTGGAATAGTGCAAATGAAGAGTTGGGGGGTGGTCTTCATTTTGTACATAGCTAGTAGGCATATTTTAGTTATATTCCAAATTGAAGCTTATTCTTATGCTTGCCACTGGGCCAAAATGATTGTGTATATAAAAGAAACAACTGTTTGCCTGAGGATACTATGCTGAAGTTTAAGTACATGTGAAATAGCATAGTGGTAAAGCATACATGAATTGTCTTCAACCATAGTAAAATAGTAGAGATGATGATGGAATTTTTTGATATTTACACAGTTATGCTACGAACCAAGGGCTATTTAAAAGCCCCAGTAGGTGTTACTGGTTATTTTATTTTTCAAAATGACAATCAAATAAAGATACAGTCAAGAATTCTATGTAAGCTTCTTGCTTAGCCTCCAGATAACCTCTCTTTGTGCTACTGTTTCCTTCAATCCTTCCCTCCCTCCTTCCCTCCTCCCACCAGGGTTATTGCTGGGGCTTAGTGCCTGCACTATGAAACCTTTGCTCCTAGTGGCCTTTTTGTTGTTGTTGTTAGTGGCCTTTTTTGTTGTTGTTGTTATTGTTGCTGCTGCTGTTGAATAAGACTAAGAAATTGAGAGAGGATGGGGAAGACAGAGGGGGAGCGAAAGATAGACTCCTATGGACCTGCTTCACTGCTTGCAAAGCGAACCCCCTGCAGATTGGGAACCTGTGGCTTGAACCAGGATCTTTGCACTTTGTACTATGTGCACTTAACCTGGTGTGATGCCGCCCAGCCCCCTGTGCCTACACACACACACACACACACACACACACATAAGTGTGTATATATATATATATATATATATATATATATATATATATTTTTTTTTTTTTTTCTTTATCCTATTTTGGTCATTCACAACTATGAAGAATTGAGAGAAATTATTGTTTTAGGGTTATTTAATTTTGTGTCTAAAAAGAAATAATAGCAACTTTTTAGCGAATGAAAAAGGTTAGAGGATAAATATTATTCTGCTAGAATACAAATTATATTCTTAATTTGGGCCAGTGAAGTTTTTAATTTAATTGCTTATCTCTAAATGTCTTGGTTTTTCCTTAGAAAGCTTTATGAGATGGATTTTTATTCTTATTTGAGGGTATAAAATCTAGTTTTAGGGGCCGGGTGGTGGTGCACCTGGTTGAGTGCACGTATTAAAATGTTCAAGACCTGGGTTTGAGCTCCCAGTCCCCACCTGCAGGGGGAAAGCTTTGTGAGTGGTGAAGCAGGGCTACAGGTGTCTCTCTGTCTCTCTCCCTCTCTATCACCCTCTTGATTTCTGGTTGTCTCTACCCAATAAATAAAGATAATAGAAAATAAACATAAAATCTGGTTTTATAGTATAATAATTTTTTACCTTAACTTAAAGTTGTGTTAAACTTTCAAATAATATTTTAAAATTTATAGTTGATTACTTCCAAAAGTAGAAGCTATTTTGAAATTAACTGGAAATGTAAAGTAGTAAGTCACATACTTTTTGTAGAGAAGTAAAAATCTATTTATTACCTTCTAAATATGTCTTTGCAAAAGGTTAATTTTGTAGGAGGGACAACTGTGGCAGAAAGATTACTTTTGAGATAAAGCCTTCTCCTAGGAAGTACCTGATCTGTGGAGAGGACAAAACTTAAGTCTACATGTCTCTTTATTATTATTTATTTTATTTATTTATTTATTCCCTTTTGTTGCCCTAGTTTTATTGTAGTTATTATTGATGTCGTTGTTGTTGGATAGGACAGAAAGAAATTGAGAGGAGGGGAAGACAGAGAGAAGGAGAAAAAGACACCTGCAGACCTGCTTCACCGCCTGTCAAGTGACTCCCCTGGAGGTGGGGAACCAGAACCTGGATCCTTATGCCAGTCCTTGTGCTTTGCCACAAGCGCTTAACCCGCTGCGCTACAGCCGACTCCCGCCCTTTTTGGTAGCTGATGTGGTTGAATTTTCCTTGTCTTTCCAGGAACCATGTTTAGTGCCAAGTAGTGAGTTACTCAGAAGTTTTGAGTCTCAGATGTATGCAGGAGATAAATGTTTAGTCCATTCTTTTTCCTATTAGTAGTTTTCGTCATACTTGTTTGATTATTTTGTCTAGACTCTGAAAAAAACAAAAGGGCAAGGGGTGATTTCTTTCCATGCCTACATCTCTTTCTTCTTCTTTTATCTGCTTCACCGCCTGTGAATCAATGCCCCTGCAGGTGGGGAGGTGGGGAGCAGGGGGCTCGAATGGGTATTCTTACTGGTCCTTGCGGTTCCCGCCATGCCCGACTCCTGCCTACATCTCTCCGACAAGAAATTTTAAGTCTAGTAATAAAAAGTTTTGGATAATTATCTAGACTTTGTCCTCAGCATGAATAAGTAATATTTGATTGTACAGCTCTTAGTCACTTATTGAACAGCCTTATTTGCTCCAGTGATCTACTTAATTTAGTTTGCTTCCGCTATTGTTTTTTAAAGGTTGGAAGGACTTGTGCTTAATCTTTTTTGTTTTTGTTAATTATAGCTGCGGCACCCCCCCCCCCCCCTTATTGCATGGTTGAATGACTGAAGAATGAAATGTAGATGACAGGTCTTTTTTTGTCACTTTGTCATAATAAAAAAAAGTGTGTATGTGTGGGTGGGTGGCACAGAGAAAAAGTGGCCACATGAAGGGAGTGGTGGATTCATTGTGCAGTCACTGAGTGTCAATGATAACCCTGGTGAAAAAATTTTAAAAAGGTAATATAAGGAGTTGGGTGGTAGCTAAGCGTCTGTGGCGGGAAGCACAAGGACTGGCATAAGGATTCCGATTCAAGCCCCCCCCCCCACCTGCAGGGGAGTCACTTCACAGGTAGTAAAGCAAGTTTGCAGGTGTCTGTCTTTCTCTTCCCCTCTGTCTTACCCTCCTCTCGCCATTTCTCTCTGTCTTATCCGACAACGATGACATCAATAGCAACAATAATAACTGTAAACTATAAACAATAAAACAAGGGCAACAAAAGGGAATAAAATAAATGTTAAAAATAATATTTTTAAAACTCAGTTACACTCAAAGTAATAGTTATTATTTTCACTTCATAGGCACGAAGTCTGATAGCTGTTGGACTGGGTGTTGCAACACTTGCATTTGCAGGTAAGAGATAAAAAAGGA
The DNA here is from genome assembly GCF_950295315.1 of Erinaceus europaeus. Lineage (NCBI taxonomy): Eukaryota > Metazoa > Chordata > Mammalia > Eulipotyphla > Erinaceidae > Erinaceus > Erinaceus europaeus. The sequence goes on from NC_080168.1 coordinate 74,511,997, forward strand.
CATATATAAAAATGTTGAAATATATACATATATAAGAAATGCTTCTGAATAATGGCTTCTGTGGTGATTCATAAGCAGAGTTTAGCAATCTTAGGTTATGACTGGTGGTGGTAGGACTTTGGAGCTTCAGGCATGAGAGTCTCTTTGCATAACTATTATGCTATCTACCTCTGCCCTCTTTCTGATATTTCTTTAATTTTGAGCTATATTGTACTATTAAAAAATCTTTAATATGCTTGTCTGGGAAGTGGAGCTGCAGTGGAACTTAAAAGCATAAGGTCTCAAGTTTTATCTCTGGCATAGTATATACTACAGTGATATTTTATTCATGTTCTTTGTTGTCATAAACAATTTAGAACATGCTTTGCTAGAGGTTGGTTTTTTTTATTTTTTATTTTATTTTATTTTATTTACCAGAGCACTGCTCAACTCTGGCTTATGGTGGTGCAAGGGATTGAACCTGGGACTTTAGAGCCTCAGGCATGAGAGTCTCTTTGCATAACCATTATGTTATCTACCCCTGCCCTTGTTAGAGTTTCTTATTTAACAAAATTAACAATCTTCTCCAAAACAGAAGATTCCGGGTGCCTCTGGGTGACAAGTCTAGCAGATGGAGACTTGTCTCAAGTGGCCTCCCCCAGGGCTCTGTTCTGGCTCCTACGCTATTTAATATTTACATCAGTGACCTCCCAGAAACTTCTTCAAGGAAGTTCATCTACGCCGATGACATCTGCTGTGCAACTCAGGCATCAAAGTTCGACATCCTTGAGGAAACACTCACGAAAGACATGTCTCTGATATCTGATTACTGTAAAAAATGGCGACTAATCCCTAGCACTGCAAAAACGGTATCATCTGTTTTCCATCTACACCATGCCTCAGCCTCGCGTGAGCTTAATGTGCAGCTTGGCGATACGAGAATCTGGCATGAAGCCCAGCCAGTCTATCTTGGCGTTACTCTCGATCTCACTCTGTCATTTCACAAACATCTCATAAAAACTGCAGCAAAGGTGGGCGTGAGGAATAACATCATTGCAAGACTGGCCAGCTCCTCATGGGGCGCGAGCGCTTCCACACTACGATCATCATCTCTGGCATTATGCTATTCCACTGCAGAATACTGTGCCCCAGTATGGTTCCGTAGCCCCCATGTCCACTTGGTCGATTCCAAATTATATTCCTCCATGAGGATAATTTCTGGAACCATCCGTTCTACCCTGGTTCCATGGCTGCCAGTTCTTAGCAACATCGCCCCGCCAGATATTCGTCGGGATGCGGCATCATCTAAGTTCATTTCCCACGTCTACGCTCGACCGGACCTGCCAATATACGCGGATATCTTTGCCCACCCTGTTCAACGCTTGACGTCTTGTCACCCAATCTGGTCCCCTATGCCTACACTGAACTTCTCTGTTCCAGTCTCTTGGAAACAGAGTTGGCAGTCAGCTGAGGTAAAGAACAAACACCTCATCACAGACCCCTGCAAGCGTCAACCCGGCTTTGACCTAGCACGTTATGATTGGGCCCTCCTCAATCGCTATCGAACAGGCCATGGCCGGTGCGCCACTATGTTCCATTGCCAGGGAGCCAGAGAGCCAGGGAGCCAGAGACGACCGGAACTGCCCCTGCGGCTACAGACAATGACCCACATAGTCAATGACTGCCACCTCTCCAGATTCAAAGGAGGTCTCGAAACTTTACATCAGGCTCAACCTGACGCTGTTGACTGGCTACGGAAGAAGGGCAAACGCTAGAAGAAGTAGTAACAAAATTAAGTGAAGTTTTGATTACTAGGGTGCTTATGAAATTAGAGCACTATGGGGTGTACCTGGTAGATTATACATTTTAGCATGTGGTTCATCAACCTGCCTCCCTTCCCAACCTGCAATGCTGCAAGTTCGTTCTCTCTCTCTCTCTCTCTCTCTCTCTCTCTCCCTCTCTCTCCCTCTCTCTCCCTCTCTCTCCCTCTTTCCCTTCCTCCCTCTCCCTTCCCCTCCCCTCCCCTCCCCCTCTCCTCTCCCCCTTCTTCCTCTCCCTCTCTCCCTCTCCCCCTCCCCCCCTTGTCCCTCTCCCTCTCCTTCTCTCTCCAGAGCACTGTTTATCTCTGGCTTATGGTGGTATGGGAGATTGAACCTGGGACTTTGAAGCCTCAGCCATGAGAGTCTCTTTGCATAACCGTTATGCTATCTGCCCCTGCCTTAGCAGGTATTTCTCTATCTTTCAATTTCTCTTGTCTCTATAAGAAGAAATAAAGCACTATGGTCAAATGGGTTTTCATAGTAGTCATCCTCAATGAGAAACTGATAGTAAATATTCATGGTAAATATTTTCAGTATAATTGTTTTTTTCATTTCAGGTAAATTTATAAAATCATTTCTGTGTTATAGACAGTTTTTGTCTTCTATGTCTCAAATTCTGAAAAGTAATATAGTCATTTTATGCTTATGAATATTTTTTATCCATAAAGGGACTTTTAAAATTATTTATTTTAAATTTTATTTTATTTAAAAAAATATTTATTTATTTATTTCCTGTTGTTGCCCTTGTTGTTTTATTGTTGTAGTTATTGCTGTTAATTGATGTCATTGTTGGATAGGACAGAGAGAAATGGAGAGAGGCGGGGAAGACAGAGAGCGGGAGAGACCTGCTTCACTGCAAAGTGACTCCCCTGCAGGTGGGGAGCCAGGGCCTGGAACTGGGATCCTCATGCCGGTCCTTGTGCTTTGCACCACCTGCGCTTAACCCACTGTGCTACTGCCTGACTTCCCATAAAGGGACTTTTTAGGTTATGCAAAGTACCTGTATGTTATTTTGTGACTTGTAACATTGTATAAATGTAAGACAGTCACACTTAAGTTTTCGTCTTTTATCTTCATCACCTAGGACTTGGTGCATTTAATAGTTCTGATGACACTAAAATATGTGAGATTCTTTCCATTAATAGGAATTTGAAAAGAATATGACTGTTGTAAATATTAAAATAGTCACTGGAATAACATGTAAGCTATCAGTGGAGACTCTGGTAAGCACCCTGTGGACATTGATTTTAGTTATAGAAAATATATTTGCTTTCGTCTCTCTTCTTAGGTCGCTATGCATTTCAGATTTGGAAACCTCTAGAACAAGTAATCACAGAAACTGCAAAGAAGATTTCAACTCCTGTAAGTTTCAAGATGCTTTTAATTAGAAACCACATTTTCATTTATGTATATATGTCATATCTGCTAGTAATTCATAAAACGTTTTGGATTATCTACTGTTTGTAGAAGTTTACTTACTTTATTACATTATCAGTTCGTCTAATTTATTGATTTAATTTCTTTTAATTTTTGTGGTCATTTATTTTTCCTTATTTTTTTTTCTTTATTGGGGGGATTAATGGTTTACAGTTGACAGTAAAATACAGTAGTTTGTACATGTGTAACACTTCTCAGTTTTCCACATAACAATCTAACTCCCTCTGCCATTATGTTCCAGGGCCTGTACCCTCCCTCTCCCACCCCAGAGTCTTTTATTTTGGTGCAATACACCAGGTCATTTATTTTTATATCTGATCTTATGCATGGTTTTGATTCTATTAAATTGTTTTAGTTAGCATCACATCAACTTTGAGGTAGTTCATTTCCCTTATTTCCTTAACATTCTTTGATTTATGAATTTAGTACAAAATAGACATGTTCCCTGCCCCAGTGGAGCTTACCCAGGAGTCTTATTTCATCTTTACACTTGAAACTTGTCTTCTCTTTATGTACTACCATATGTGAGCTTCTCAAATATAAAATCATAAGATTTTGACTCTGAAATCCTGCAGAACTTTGAGCTTAATATAAGTTTAGAAACAGTCATACAAAGTATTAAAAAAGCTACAATGTGATGAAATGTGATTCATGACCACTGGAAACAATGCAAAGAAAATTCATTGTAGCATAAATATTGACATCTGAGAAATAGAGGCAGAGCTAGAAGAGATAAGCCTGACTTACAATGACTTGAGAATGGATTACTTCTTTTAATGACAGCAAAAGCATTTTAGGCTTAGTTAGCCAAAGCCAGTGCCCATAATCTTCAGAAAATGATATGACAAACTCAGGTTCAAAAGAATTACAAGTAATTTTTTTGCTGGCCTGTGAATATATATCTGTGATTAGAGGGAGTATGTATTTATTTTCTGTTCTTTACTACTTTTATTTCATTTGGATAAATTATTGGTAGCTATTGAACATTCTTTCAGTAAATTCAAAAAGTACCTTTTAGGGCCAGACATTGTGAAGTGGGGAAGAGTGATGAAATAATTTTCTTTGCTTTATGTTGGATGGAATTTGAAGGAATCATGTTAAATGAGATCAGCCAAAAAGAGAAGGATGAGTACTGAATGATCTCACTCATATGTGGAACTTAAGCAAGGGCAGAAAGTGAAACTTGTATTGGATCTGGTGTATTTCAGTAAAGCAAAGGACTTAGAGGAAGGAGGGGTGGAAGTTGGAGTCTTGATGCATAATAGCGGAAAAGACCTAAGTTAGAGGTCAGAATGTTTTGCAGAAACTTATCATGGGGAGATGAGAAATTTTGTGATGATCCGGGAGGTAGGACCGTGGATAAAACATTGGACTCCCAAGCATGAAGTCTTGAGTTTGATCCCCGGCAGCACATGTACTAGAGTGATATCTGGTTCTTTGGTTCTCTGGTTCTCTCTCTCCCTCTCTCCCTCACTCCTTCTCACTCTCCCTTTCCCTCCTCCCTCCTAGCCCTCTCACTTAACAAATAAAATTTAAAAAAAATGACATTGCATCCATGTGTAGGGAGTATCTGAAGATGTTAGTACCCCCCCCATATATATATATATATATATATTTTAATTGCCACCAGGGTGATTTCTGGGGACCCATGTTGGCACTATAAATCCACTGCCCCAGCAGCCATTTTTTTTCATTTCTCTTTTTTATTTATAGGGAAATTTAGAGGTGGAAGAGCAGATAAAGAGGGAGAATGGTAGACACCTGCATACCTGCTTCACTGCTCATGAAGTTCATGAAGCTTCCTCATCTGCTTTACTGCTCATGAAGCTTCCCCCCTGCAAGTGGAGAGTGGGGTTTTGAATCCAGGTCCTTGAGTACAGGAACATGTACATTCAACCACTGCGTGGCCCCTGTTATTTATTTATTTATTTATTTATTTATTTATTTATTTATGCCTCCAGGGTTATCTCTGGGGCTTGGTGCCTGCACCACAAATCCACTGCTCCTGGAGGCTATTTCCCCCCTTAGTTGCCCTGGTTATTTTATCGTTGTTGTGGTTATTATTGTTGTTGTCATTGATGTCATTGTCGTTGGATAGGACAGAGAGAATTGGAGAGAGGAGGGGAAGACAGAGGGGGAGAGAAAGATAGACACCTGTAGACCTGCTTCATTGCTCGTGAAGTTCAGCTGGGATCCTTATGCCAGTCTGTACGCTTTGCGCCATGTATACTTAACCCACTGCGCTAACGCCCACTCCCCCCATTTTGCTTTTATTTATTTTTTGTTCTATTATGATAGTGGATTTCTCAAATACCTAGTTCTTGACTACTGGTGTATGTTCATTAAGACTGCTGGTTAAAACAAGTGACATTCCTTACAGTTGGTGAATGTACTCTGACAGTTTAATTGAAGGAGAGTGACATGCCTGTCAATTCTGTAAGCAGTCATGCCTTCCAGATTAGTCAACTCAGAGGCAGATCTGGTACTTCCGGAGTCCATGAGCAATTGAAATGATTTGTGTATTTTATTTTATTATTATTTTTTAAAATTTCTTTATTGGGGTATTAATGTTTCACATTTGACAGTAAATACAATAGTTCGTACATACACAACATTTCTCAGTTTTCCACATAACAATACAACCCCCTCTGTCATCCTTTTTGGATCTGTACCCCCCCCACCCCAGATTTGTGTCTTTTATTTCTCAGCATAACTACCCTTCTTCCTGGCCTTTAAGTTTCTTGTTTCTGAAATGTGTTCTGTTGGTACTTCCCTTTGCAAGATCATTGATCTTTTCTTTAGAAAAGCACAGAACTTGAAATCGTGAAGTTTGACGTTTGACACTGCATGTGCCAGGGTGATGCTCTGGTTCTCTCTCCTTTTCAATAATTAAGTCTTTTGTGCTGACAGCATAGCTCACTGGATAGTGCACTGCTTTGCCATATGCATGGCTCAGGTTCAAGCCTGGCCCCTACCGAACTGAAGGAAATGTCAGTGCTATGGCCTCTTTCACTGTCTCTGCCTCTTTATTTCCTGTCTCTCTCTATATCTAAATAAAGTTATCTCAGAGCAGTGAAGCCTCACTGGTGACCAAATATAATAAAATAATAAATATTTAAAATAATTTTCTATCATTAATGTTTAGGCTTCAGTACCCCATGATATATTTTTTATAGTTTGTTGACTTTGAAGTTCCTGAGAAGGGTTTCCTCTTTGCTCTGGTGATTCGGTGTATTGTGATTTCCCTGATAGGATTTTTCTGCTTCTCTTGTGGGTTTTTATTATTGTTGTTTTGTTATGACTACTATGTATTTTTCTTGTTTAAAATATCTACTTTCCTATTTCAAAGGCTCTTTGGAAATCAAAAGATGTTTATCATTCTATTTGCTACTTTAAATTAGTACTCTTACTGGTTGGTCTTTTTTTTTGTAATTTATTTATAAAATGAAAGTATTGACAAAACCATAGGATAGGAGGGGTTACTGGTTGGTTTTTAAAAAAATTATTATTATTATTTATTTATTGGATAGAGACAGCCAGAAATCGAGAGGGAATGGTGGGATAGAGAGGAAGAGAGACAGAGAGACACCTGCAGCCTTGCTTCACCACTTGTGTAGCTTTCCCCCTGCAGATGGGGACCGGGGACTCGAACCAGGGCCCTTGTGCATTGTGACATGTGCATTCAACCAGGTGCGCCACCACCTGGCCCCTACTGGTTGGTTTTTAAGATATTAATGTATATCATTAACTTGATCATTGTCTAATTGCCCTTGTTACCCCCTGAGGGGGTACACCAAGTCATTTATCTCTTAAGGACTTTGTTTTTCAATTTGTAAATTTATCTTTTTATTTAATAGTCTTAAGAATTAATCTTCTATTTTATGAATAAGTGAAAGTCATAATAACACTAATTAGAACCATCCTATAACTCTTATAAATCAAATAGATTATTATAAATATTAAAAGTTTATAGTTTGTGATAAATGCTGTCCTTCTCCTCTATTATTTTTGAGAAAGAGAGAGAGAGAGAGAGAGAGAGAACGAACCAGAGTATCACTTTGGCACATGAGATAGGGGCCTCATACTTGTGAATTCAGTGCTTTATTTGCTGCCCCACCTCACAGGCTACATGCATTTTTTCCCATAAGACTATGAAAAATAAAATTCTTTGCCATGTATGTGACCCAGGTTTGAGCAGTACCCCCACCTCACTGAAGGAAGCTTTTGGTGCAGTGGTCCTGAAAAAAAAAAGGGAGAATTCTCTTGTTATTTAGAGGACTTATATGTTTTACATTATTATTGACTCAGTCAGAGAATGATTTATTTAATGTGATTTATTTCCTATTTCCTTTGATAATATGTGGCACTATAACATTTAATGATAACTTTAGAAGGAAATGATTTTTATTTTTGTTTAAATATGAATAGAATTATGGAAAAAACTATGATTTGTAAATTTTAGGGTGTACTTCAAATAACAGCACAAGACTAGTAAGATCCCACAGCTTTTAAACTTGAAATTTCTATTAGAAAAATATATAATCTGGGGGTCAGCGGTAGCGCAGCAGGTTAAGCGCACATGGCTCAAAGCGCAAGGACTTGCATAAAGAACCTGGTTCGAGCCCCCGGCTCCCCACCTGCAGGGGGTTTGCCTCACAGGCGGTGAAGCAGGTCTCCAGGTGTCTATCTTTCTCTCTCCCTCTCTGTCTTCCCCTCCTCTCTCCATTTCTCTCTGTCCTATCCAACAACAATGACATCAGTAACAACAACAATAATAATAACCACAACACCAATAAAACAACAAGGGCAACAAAAGGGGAATAAATAGCCTCCAAGAGCAGTGGATTCATGGTGCAGGCACTGAGCTCTAGCGATAACCCTGGAGGCAAAAAAATAAAATTAGAAAAAGAAATATATAATCTGTTCTATTTGCTGATACAGTTGTTTCTCACAGTGACTTTTTAAATTTTCTACCAGGGTTGTCTCCGGGGCTCACTACCTGCTTGGGTTCACTTTTCCACATAGTTGTTTCCCCCGTCCCCTTTTTCTTCTTTTTTTGATAGAAAGATAGGGAGGATGGGGCCAGGTGGTGGCACAACTGGTTAAGCGCACACGATAGTGTGCGAGGATCCAGCTTCAAGCCCCTGGTCCTCACCTGCAGGGGAGAAGCTTCACGAGTGGTGAAGCAGGACTGCAGATGTTTATCTTTCTCTCTACCTCTACCTCTACCTCTCTGTCTCCTCCTGCCCTCTCAATTTCTTTCTGTCTCTGTCCAATAATAAATGAATAACACATATATGAAAGGGAGGGAGAGAAAGAAGTATAGCACTGCTTCACCACTGTTGTAGCTGCTGCCCTGCAAGTGGAGGTGACATAAGGCTTGGACCCAAGCCCCAGGTCACAGTAACATATATGCTTTATTGGGTGAATCACTGTCCCCCACCCTTAGTAACCTGATTTTTGCAAATGTAAAAATATTTCTTTAACCCAGTGTTGTCAGAATAATACAGAAGATAGTTCTGCATTATCTTAAGTTCCCACATCCTAATATAAAATACTGTTATATTATTTGCAGTTTAAAAAGTACCTTATAGCTATACATCTGGGGAGTGACATTGGGTATAGATTTAAAATTTTGTGTTTGTTTATGATACCAGGTACTCACTGAAGCAGATTAATGTAGTAAAATACTATAGTAATAATCTTATTCTATTTAAGCTATGTAATACAAAATCTGTATTTCATAAATGTTGAGAAGGTATTATTTCCCCTGAAGAAATGTTCTGAGTAACATGATTATTTTTGTTTTGTTTTCCTTTAGTGTAGTTTTTGGTTTATAGTCTCCAAATATTACTTTTCTATTTTTTTTTAATAACAGTTGTGAGGATTCTATATAAGCAGGTCATTGTTTAGTATATTTAGTATATGAGGCTCATACAGGTACTAGATTTTTAAGAGCTCCTCCCCCTCAAGCAAGAAGTTTATACATTTTCACTGCACTCAGACTGCTTTTTCATTTCTTTAAATTTTTAAAAATATTTATTTATTTCCTTTTGTTGCCCTTGTTGTTTTATTGTTGTAGTTAGTCTTGTTATAGTCGTTGTTGGATAGGACAGAGAGAAATGGAGAGAGGAGGGGAAGACAGAGAGCGGGAGAGAAAGACAGACACCTGCAGACCTGCTTCACCTCCAGTGAAGCAACCCCCCTGTAGGTGGGGAGCCGGGGGCTCGAACAGGGATCCTTATGCTAGTCCTTTGCGCCACCTGTGCTTAACCTGCTTTTTCATTTTTATACAGAGAGAGAGATAAGGAGATTCTACCTCACCAGGTAGAGCCCATGTGGTACAAGGACTCAAACCTGGACCCTGCATGACAAGGCAGGTACCCTTACCAGTGGGCCATCTTTTTGGCCCTAAGTAGCCTTTTCTGACTCTTCTATTCTACCTGGGGCAAAACCAAATATGAAACAATTGTTTGGATATAATACTTGCTTTATTTTAGTTTAGTTTATCTTATATTAGTTTTTACTTATTGGATAGAGACAGAAACTGAGGTGGCAGAGGGAAATAGGGTCCCCCCCCCCTTTACTGCTTATGAAGCTTCTCCCTCACATGTAGGGCATAAGGCTTGAGCCTGGGTCCTTGCATATGGTAACATATGTGCTTAACTGGGTGTGCCACCGACTGGGCCAATAATACTATACTTGCTTTGGGGCCAGGTGGTGACACACTTGGTTAAGTGTTCACATTACAGTGTGCAAGGACCAAGGTTTAAGCTCCTGGTCCCCGCTTGCAAGGGGGAAAGCTTCACGAATGGTGAAGTAGGACTGCAGGTGTCTTTCCTCCACCTCCTTCTCCTTTTTCAGTTTCTCTCTGTCTTTATCTAATAATAAATAAAAATATTTAAAAATACTTTAGGGGTTCTGGTGGTAGCACTCTGGGTTAACCACACACAGTACAAAGCGTCAGGACCTGTGTAAGGTTTGAGCCCCCAGCTCCCCACCTGCAGGGGTGTCACTTCACAAGCAGTGAAGCAGGTCTGCAGGTGTCTATCTTTCTCTCCCCCTCTCTGTTTTCCACTCTTCTCTCAATTTCTTTCTGTCCTAGCCAATAAAAAATGAAAAAAATGGCCTCCAGAAGCAATGGACTTGTAGTGTAGACACAGTACCCCAGCAATAACCTTGGAGGCAAAAAAAAAAAAATTAATCTTTTGAAAAAAGGGGGAGTTAAAGCTGGCATTCATCCTATTAAATCCCACGTTTACATTTCCTATAAGTCTCTTATTCATATATATATATATATTTTCCCCCAATACATACATATGTATACAAATGTGTAACACTTGTCCTCCCCCCTCCCTCCCATGTGGTTCTGGAATTGAACCTGGATCACACTTATGGCAAGGCTCACACCGTACCCATGTAAGCTATCCATCAGCCTCCAGCCATTTTTTCCCCCTTCATTTCTGAACTTATTACCTGCCTTTCTACTTTTACTGATTCCTCTGCACTTTTTAAAGTGTTTTTCTTAAGATTTATTTTACTTACTATATATGAGACAGTAAGAAAAACTAGAGCACCACTCTGGTACTTGTGCTGGGGCTCAAACTGAACATCTCAGCCAGGTTAGTTCATACTCCTCCAGTTAGTTGAACCATCTCCCTTGCATTTTTCCGCCATTTAAACATTTACAGTCTCTAAGGCTCAGTCTTTGGAATTAGCTATATTCACTACTCATTTGATCTCATTTAATCACATGGCTTTACATACTTCAAAATGTATACTTCCATTTCAAATCACTATAACCCATACCATTCTCCAATCTCTGTTACCCACAACAAACAAACTACTCCTTGTCTGCCATTCGATAGTTTAGGCTGGAATCCTTGAAACCATTTGCAGTTGAGGTTCTTCCGGAAAGCAGACTGAGGCAGACACTAACAAGCTGCTAGTTTATTAGAGGGAACTCGTAGGATCAGCAGTTCCAGAAAGGAAGAGAAGTAATAAGGATAGAGATGAGTTAGGCAGCAGTGCAGTCTCCACAGAGACCTCAGCCATTTTTGTGGCTGTGACTGTCCTGAATTGGGGCTAAGAGCCATCACCAGGGAAATGAATACAGATAATCGTATACCTCGCCTTTCAGCCTATCACTAGATAGGTTGACTGGGGCTGAGGAGGTAGCTTAAAGGTTATACAAAAAGATTTTCATGCCTGAGGCAGCAAAGGTCCTAGATTCAATTCTCAGTGCCACCATAAGCCAGAACTGAACAGTGCTCAAGTTAAAAAAAAAAAAAAAAAGTTAGACAGCCTTGAGAAGGATGTAACTTTGACTTTCTTGCCTCAAGGCAATTCATAGAATCTAATGTGTTAGTCCTATTTCATCTAATCAGTGTTATCTGCCAGTAGCCCCTGTAGGTTGTAGGAGTAAATTCTTCCCTTTTGAATGGGAATCTAGAAAACAGAGAGTATTAATCTGTCATGTATAATTCTTCACTTTTTCTCACAGTCTATGTTTAGTCCATCAAGCAAATGTTCTGCTTTCAAAACATCTCTAGCACCTGACTACTGTTTACTGCCTCCTCTACATGGTTGGTTCTTCATCTCCTGTCATTCTGATTCGGTTCTTAGTCTGCTTTCACTCTTGCATCTTTATTTCTAGTGTTATTCTAGTGCTGCTACTGCAAAGAATGTCCCAAATGGTTTTCGTTGCTCACAGCTACAACGTTTACATTACCCTCCTCCTTGCTCACACATCTCCAGCCACACTGACCCATCAGTGCCACTGTTCATCCTCACTTGGCCACTCTGCTTGCTGTTCTGATGTCTCCTCACTCTGCCAGTTCTTCCTCTTTCCTGCCAGCCACTCTAGTAGGTTTATAAAAGTCTGTTATATGTATCAGCAGTGGTCAGGATTATGCAGTGAGGAAATTACCAAAGAGTTTAATGAAAGTTCAGGTTGGAGCCAAGTGGTGGTGCACCTGGTTGAGCTGAGGATGTGGGTTCAAGTCCTAGTTCCTATCCATAATGGGGGAGCTTCCAAGAGTGGTGAAGCAGTGCCACAGGTGTCTGTCTTTCTCCCTCTCTACCTCCCTCTTCTTGACTTTTCTCTGTCTCTTATATATATATATATGTTTTGTTTTGTTTTTTAACCAGAGCATTGATCAGCTCTGGTTTATGGTGATGCAGGGGACTGAACCTGGGACTTTGGAGTCTCAGGCATGAGAGTCTCTTTGCATAACCATTATGCTATTTACCTCTGCCCAACTTTTTTTTTTTTTAATAAATATCTTTTTTATAAAGCATCTGTTGAGCATCTATTTAAAAAATTAAGTAAAAAGTTCAGGTCTTTTGCTTCTGTCAATTTCTTTATTCATTTTTTAAAAATTATCTTTATTTGTTTATTGGATAGAGACAGAAATCAAGAGGAAGGGAGAGAGATACCTGCAGCCCTACTTCACACCACTCGTAAAGCTTTCCCCCTGCAGGTGGGGACTGGGGACTTGAACCCGGGTCCTTGTGCACTGTAACATGTGGCTCAACCAGGTCACCACCCACCTCCTCAGTTTCTTTACTTCTTAGAAAGAAAGCAATGTGTTTGAAAATGTAAAGAATTGTTACTTTTTGTTTTTGAGTTGTTCATCTTGGTCATAGATTTTTTTGTTTGTTTGTTTATAAAATGGAAATACTGACAAGACTATAGGTAAGAGGGGCACAATTCCACACAATTCCCACCACCAGAACTCTGCATCCAATCCCCTCCCTTGATAGCTTTCCTATTCTTTATCTCTCTGGGAGTATGGACCCAGGATCATTATGCAGTGCAGAAGGTGGGAGGTCTGACTTCTGCAATTGCTTCTCCACTCAACATGAGTGTTGACAGGTTGATCCATACTCCCATCCTGTCTCTGTCTTTCCCTGCTAGGACAGGGATCTGGAGAGGTGAGGTTCTGGGATACTTGGTGAGGTAGTCTGCCCAGGATACTTTCCTCATATTTGGGAACTATATTCTGCCCTAATCCAGTGAGAGACAGGCTGGGAGTATGGATCCTTCTCACTGCTGTCGCTGGTCATCTCCGTCAGGTCATATTGTTACTGCCTCCCTTCTGCACCCACCACCACCCCCCATTTCAAATTGCCCCCAGCAGACATTACTCTTCCTGTAGCTATGTGATGGGATTATGTCAGACTACACAGACATGGAATTAACCATTTCTTGTGCTTTTCTTTGCAGAGCCTTTTGTCATACTACAAAGGAGGATTTGAACAGAAAATGAGTAGACGAGAAGCTAGTCTTATTTTGGGTGTAAGGTAGGTATTCTGTGTACGAATTAGTTTTCTCTGTGGCTAAGCTTGTCTTGAAAAAGGAGAAAAATGTTACAGTAAAGTTATTCATATATTTTAAATTATGAATAGGAGATAGAGGAGGTAGCATCAGATTTTTACATTTCAAAAATCTCCAATTTAAGAGTCAGTCCTGTCCTCTTTAGAAAGTAAAGCAAAACTGTTTCTAAGACTTGAGAACTGTAGTGGTTATTTTTGGGAGGTGAGAAGGTGGGATACAGAACTTTGGTGGTTGATGTGGTGGGAGCTATATATTATAATTTTAAAATCTTGTAACATGCTACTATCACAAATAAAATACTAATAGTCCAGAGTTATGATTCCTTATAAGGAGCTATTGTATTTGAATGACAGGGTTTCAACACCATTGTCAAAATACTCCTTAGTGCAACACTGAATTCTTAGTGTATGTAGTTTTATAATTTGATGGATTCATCTTTTCACTTATAATATGGAATCTGCTTTTTAAATTAAATCAAATTTAATTTTTTTACCAGAGCACTGCTCAGCTCTGGCTTTTGGTGGTAGGGGGATTGAACCAGGGTCTTTGGAGCCTCAGGCATGAGAGTCTGAGTAACAGTTATGCTATCTATCCTCCACCCTGGAATCTGCTTACAATTCTTTTTTAGCTCTATGATTTGATTAATATTAGTCTGTTTTCTTGACTAGCTGGTGCTTTGTGCATGTGCTATCTCACTGCTTCTGAATGGTACCTTTTCACTCAGAGATAGAAAGGGGGGAGACACCTTGAGGTTCCCCTAATACTGCAGTACTTGTGTGATGCCAGGACTAAGCCAAGCCCCCTAATCCCTTAAAACATGTTTTTTTAAAATTTTATCAGGAAGAAACACTAGAGCAGCATTCTGGCTTAATGTGTGATACAAGTAATGAAGTGTTTTTTAAAAATTTTATATTATCTTTATTTATTTATTGGCTAGAGACAATGAGAAATTGAAAGGGGAGGAGGAAGAGAGGGAGATACCTGCAGCCCTGCTTCACCACTCGCAAAGCTTTCCCCCTGCAGGTGGGGACAGGTGGAGTGTGGGGGGCTCAAACCTGGGCCCTTGTGCATTGTAAACCTGTGCGCTCAGCTAGGTGCACCATCACTGACCCCCATGTGATGAAGTTTTCTTGAATCATTCAGGAATTATTAAATTAGGTTCTCTTTTTAAAAGTTGGAAATATGCAATGTATTTTACAATACCGCCTTTATATTCATAATAATATATGCTCTTTTTTGACCACTAATTATATTCTAGGTCGTGCTAATTCTTTTACTTATCTTATTTATCCTTAGAATACTTCTGGAAGGCAAATATGTCCTTTTATTTATTTTTTAATGCTCAACTAGGTGTGCCAATCCCCTTCTTATTATTCTTTTTTAAATAAATATTTATTTATTCCCTTTTGTTGCCCTTGTTTTATTGTTGTAGTTGTTGTTGTTGATGTTGTCATTGTTGGATAGGACAGATAGAAATGGAGAGAGGAGGGGAAGACAAAGAGTGGAAGAGAAAGATAGATACCTGCAGACCTGCTTCACCACCTGTGAAGCAACTCTCCTGCAGGTGGGGAGCTGGGATCCTTACACGGGTCCTAGTGCTTTGCGCCATGTGCGCTTAACCCACTGCGCTACTGCCTGACTCCCTCTTTTTTTTCTTTTTTTAAGATTTTACTTATTAATGAGAAAGATGGGGGGAGAGAGAAAGAGAGAGAACCAGACATCACTCTAGTATATGTGCTGCCGGGATTGAACTCAGGACCTCATGTTTGAGAGTCCAGTGCTGTATCTACTGTGCCACCTCCTGGACCACTATCCATTTTACATAGAAGAAAATAGTATCTAAGAAAAGTTAAAGTACTACAGAGTTTCATATCTGTGTGGTAAAATCATGATTTCTGAACCTGTGTCTGAATATTTTTAACAAAGTACTTGGTTTTGTTTGTTGTACTGTAGTTTATTCATACAAATTAAGCTGCCCCCCCCCAAATTAAACCATTTTGAGCTTTACAACAATCATTCTATAATTGGTTAGTAACTGTTACCCTATTTGAAACCTGGATAAATTAGATAGATTAGGTAACCTAGTATATCTATCTAATATGAAATAAATGAAAAAAATCTGAAAGGGTGGGGAGTGTGAGTGAGTGACTGAGAGAGAGAGAGAGAGAGAGAGAGTGTGTGTGTGTGTGTGTGTGTGTGTGTGTGTGTGTGTCCCGAGACAAGGACACTACTCAGCCCTGGCTTATGGTGGGGCTGGGAATTGAACCTATAATCTCAGAACCTCAGGCATCAAAGTTATGTAAAGTCTTTTGCATAACCATTATTCTGTCTCCCCAGCCCTGTTTCTTTATTACTTACACACTCTCTCTCTCTCTCTCTCTCTCTCTCATCCTTTCAGGTTTTTTTTCATTTATTTCATATTGCATAGATGGCTTCATATTAAGGGAGAGAAGTCTAAGCATCACTGCTAGGTCTGGAACTGGGAGCTTCAGGCTTGATTCCTTCAAAGCTGCTAGTGTAGATTTCTTATGAAGATAAAAATAATTTTGAAATATGATGGGTTTTAAGGAAATCTATTAAAAGATAGTAATAATAAAAGCAAAGTACTGGGCCTGGGGAGATAGCATAATGATTCTACAAGAAGACTTTCATGCCTGAGGCTCTTAACGTTCCAGGTTCAATCCCCAGCTCCACCATAATTCAGCGCTGAGCAGTGCTCTGGCCTGTCTGTATCTCTATCTCTGTCTCTCTCCCCCCCATCTCTATCTCAGTCATTAAAATAAGGAAACACACTATTTTTAAAAATAGAAAAATAAACACTCCAATAAAGAAAAAGGGAAACACTGGCCAACACATTAGCTATACAATGTAACAACAACAACAAAAAAAAAAAAAACCCAAAGCATTTTATTTAAAAAAAAAAAATTACTGTGGAACATTTACTACAGACTAAGTAAGATCTGTTCTAGCACTTTGTAGGTATTAACTAAATTCTTTTCTTAAATGTATTGGGAGAATAATGGTTTATAGGATAGTTGTTGATGCAGGAATACAGTTCCTGACCTCCCTGTGATAGCTGTCTGCACATCACTCCTATCACCAACCCAGGTCCCTCTTCACTGCTGTGCACTGGATAACCAGTACCCTCCCCTCCCACTGCCTACCTTTCCCCACCGCCTAGTCCAGAGTCCTTTCCTTTGCTGCAATGCATCCTACCCAATCCAAACTCTACTGTTTTCCTTTTCTTCCCTTGTTTTTTAAATACTACCTGTAAATCAGAACATTTGGTACTCATCCAACTTCTGGCTTATCACATCGTCCAAGTTCTATTCAAGATGTGGGAGATTCCATCATCATCATCATCTTCTTCATCATCTTTTTTTTTTTTTTTTTTTTACAGCTTAGTAGATATGATTGCTTCTTGGGGAGTATATTGTTCCTAACCTGCTTATAAAGAAGAAGCTGAACCACAAAAATGTTTAAAAATTTGTTTTGCACACTGTGACTTCTTTACCCTATATATTGTGCTATATTTTTTAAGCTGGTTGAGCATAAGGACTAGCATTACAAAGGACTCAAGAAAAATACAAGGAGCATTGAATTAGCAATTCATTTTGGTGGCTAGTGAAATTGAGTGACAAGCTGTAATTTCATATTTATCCACAAGATGGTGAAATTTTCATTATTTTTAATTTATTACAATTCATATACACTATTAATTTGTAATCTGCATTCAACACTGTTTATTACAAGCACTTTTTTGTTTTTCTCTATTGCAGCCCATCTGCTGGTAAAGCCAAGATTAGAACAGCTCACAGGAGAATCATGATTTTGAACCACCCAGATAAAGGTAAATAAAATTCCTACTTTCCATATTTGGATCAGAGTATGCTCTGAATTGCTTCCCTTTTTCATCAACTTATTTTGAGAGTTGGAAGTTTTTGTGCCATATGTACTGTGATTTCACTTATAGACAAATGAGCCATTATGTTAGAATACCGTGATATAGAGTCAATGTATTTACTTTAGCAGCTTTCAAGAAGTTAGGCGCCATTTTTATGTATGAGAACCTAACACTCTGAGCCTGCTAGCATTTTGATTAAGGGAAAACATGAGTTGTGGACTATTGATTGTATCATATAAACCAATTTGGGCACAGTGAGTTATTTTTAAGTTTAAATTAAAACACTAGATTTAGAGGGTATCCTAAGTGTAATATATCATAGATGGCTCTAATTTTTTTTCTTATCCTGGAAGGCTCTGATACTAAGCCATTTGTTTTAACTGGCCAGGTTTTTAATGTAAATTTATCTTACAGAAAGACAATTATTATAACTTTAACTACACTACAGCTGCCTGAAAGAGAAGGCCCATATGTTCATTACTGTTTCATCTCTAAAATAACAGATGGTAAAAAGTTACACTGTATTTTAGAAGTCAAAGGGTGGGGGAGGAAAGTGAAGGTGTGTGTGTGTCCCGTTGCCCCCCCCCCCCCCCCCAGCACTGCTTAGCTCTGGCTTATGGTGGTGTGAGGAGTCAAACCTGGGACTTTGGAGTCTCAGGCCTGAGAGTCTTTTTGCATAACCATTATACTATCTACCCCTGCCTGAATTTTTTAGGTTTTTATTTATAAGTTTTCAGTTTTCTGGTTATTTTGAGGGGAAAAAACGTTGGATTCCTAACTCAAAAATAAGGTATTTGGGCTAGGTAGTGGCACGCCTGGTTGAGTGTACACATTAACATGCACAAGGACCCGGGTTCAAGCCTCTAGTCTCCACCTGCAGAAGGAAAGCTTTGTGAATGGTGAAGCAGTGTTGCAGATTTCTCTGTCTCTTTCTCTATCTTCCCCTTCCCTCTTGATTTCTGGCTGTCTCTATCCAATAATTAAAAATAATAAAAGTATTAAAATCTAGAAAACCACCATAAAAATAAGGTGTTATTTTTCAGCTTTCTCACTTAATTACCATATATATTAATTAATATATATATCTTTTCACTAAATACTGTCTCATTTGGTTTTTGCACTTGCCATTCTTTAGTGAGAATAAATAAGAGAATAAACTTTTGAAAAAACAGTTTTGCTTAAAATATCTAAACAATTTTTACAGTTACTGAGAGATCCACTCAGCTAATTTATTATGCATTGTGGGCTTTCAGAATAATTGACTCAGAAAGAAATGTATTTAAATGCCTCATTGAAATCCTCTGTCTCCTAAATGTCCTCATTTCCTCCCAGGTCAAGTATATGTCTTCTGATAGACTGCAGTAGGATCAGACACTTCTGTCTTTCACATGATTGACAAGTTGTACCTTCTGGCAAGATAGAGAGATCTAAAATTTATCAAAGAGAATATGTATTTTTTGATACCTCTAGTGGGAAAGAAAATGTTTGGTTATCTTATGAGCCAGTAGTGTTCTAAGAACCACTTGATTGACTGAGATTGACTAAGGTATTTATCAGATAATGGAATTATTGGCTGCCTGTAGTCTGCCAGTATCTCCTGTCTGATGCAGTAATAGAAATGGAACCTGGGAACAGGAAGCCAGCATGTTTTTCTTTGTCCTCTGCTTTTGGCTGCCAGTATGGTCTGGAGTGTCCACTTTAATCTCATCAGTGTCCATTTTCTTACCTAGGAAATAGGGTGGGAGAGATAGCAAAATAATTATGCACAAAGACTTCCCTACCTAAAGTTCAAAGCCCCAGGCCAGTCACCACCATAAACCAGAGCTCAGCAGTGCACTAGTTAAAAAACAAATAACTAGGGCAGTAGTAGATAGCATAATGGTTATGCAAAGAGACTTTCAAGCCTGAGGCTCCAGTGTCCCAGGTTCAATCCCCCACACCACCACAAACCAGAGCTGAACAGTGTTTAGAACCTGTTTGTCACGTATCTTCATTTTTTCTTTTTCTTTTTTTTTAATATTTATTTTATTTATTCCCTTTTGTTGCCCTTGTTGTTTTATTGTTGTAGTTATTATTGTTGTTGTCGTTGTTGGATAGGACAGAGAGAAATGGAGAGAGGAGGGGAAGACAGAGAGGAGAGAAAGATAGACACCTGCAGACCTGCTTCACCGCCTGTGAAGCGACTCCCCTGCAGGTGGGGAGCCGGGGTTCGAACCGGGATCCTTATGCCGGTCCTTGTGCTTTGCGCCACCTGCGCTTAACCTGCTGCGCTACAGCCCGACTCCCCACGTATCTTCATTTTTAAAATGTTTTTATTATCTTTATTTATTGGATAGAGACAGAAATAGAGAGGGGGAGGGAGTGATAGGGAGAGAGATAGCGAGACACTCGCAACACTGCTTCACCCACTTGCAAAGCTTTCCCCCTTCAGGTGGGGACTGGGAGCTCCAACTCAGGTCCTTGCACATGGTAACATGCACTCAACCAGGTGCGCCACCACCCATCTCCCTTTGTAAAAACTAAGTAAATTATTATTATTATTATTATTATTACTAGAGCACTGTTTAGCTCTTATGGTGGTGTGGGGGATTGAACCTGGGATTTTGGAGCCTCAGGCATAAAATTCTCTTTGTATAATCATAATGCTATCTACCCCCACTTTTATATATCTTCATATGCGTGTTTAGCTAATAAAGACCATACATCCTATTTCTATTCACATTTTAAGCTTAAGTAAGAAGCTTTTAATCTTTTGACTGTGTTAACAACTATGGCTATTTTATCCAAATAATTGCTTATTAACCACAAATTTAAAAACATTTGGAGTTTTAGAGAACTAATAGGCTTCCTAAAACCCTTATGTTAACAAATTCTGCGGTGGTAAAAATATGGTGGCTTAAGGTATATTGAAAGCTCTAGAGGGAAAGAATTTGTGTACGATGAAGTGGGAAGTTATAAACTTGGAATTTGCCTCTTGGGGAGGAAGGTTTTTTAACTTTATTTATTTTCCCTTTTGTTGCCTTTGTTGTTTTATTGTTGTAGTTATTATTGTTATTGATGTTGTCATTGTTGGATAGGACAGATAGAAATGGAGAGAGGAGGGGAAGACAGAGAAGGGGATAGAAAGATAGACACCTGCAGGTGATTCCCCTGCAGGTGGGGAGCCAGGTGCTCAAACTGGGATCCTTACCCGGGTCCTTGTGCTTTGCCCCACTTGCACTTAACCCGCTGCACTACTGCCTGACTCCCTGTTTTGTTTTTTATATATAATGCAATGCTGGTGATCTAAGTCAGAGTATCCCACAGCAAGTGCTTTGCTACAAAGTCACTTTCTCAGCCTACTTTCTTCATGGAAGGAATGTAAATGGTGTTGAAGAGCACAGAATACTGCTGTGTGGAATTCCCTTCCCTCCCCATCTTTTTTTAGTCTTCATTGCTTTTATATGGCATCAAGGATCTTCTCAGGGTCTAACCTTACACATACTCGGGCTCTGCTACCAAGCCAGCTACTTCCCCAACCTCTTGTATTATTACTATTGTTACTATTATTGATAGAAGCAGAGAGAGAATGAAAGAGTCCACACATAGCACCGAAGATTCCTTCAGTGTGGTGGGAGCCAGGCTCTATCCTGGGTCATACACATGGTAAGTAAAGCAGCACACTATCCAAGTGGGCTCTTTCACTGTGCCTCTCTGCTTTATTTTTTTTGCCACCAGAGTTTTTACCGGGGCATCACACCTGTAGGATTCTATCACCCCCAGTGGATTTTCTTTTTTAATTTTTTTTCCATAGAGGAGACAGAGACAAGAGAGACACTGCTTGTGAAGCTTCCCCTGTGCATGGTGGTGTCATGTGGTAGTCGGGCTCAAACCCAGATCCTCATGCATGATAGTTTGTGTTTTACTGGGTGACTTCTCTTCCAGCCCCTTCTTATTTATTTCTTAATAAGAAAAAGTGGGGGTGGGTTGGGTGTAGGAGGTGACACATCTGGGAGAGCACACACATTACAGTGCCCCAAAACTGAAGCCCTATCTCTACCTGCAGGGGGAGCAGGGGAACTCCATGAGCAGAGAAGCAGTGCTGTAGGTGTCTTTACATCCCCATCTCTTATCTCCCCCTTACCTCTCAATTTTTTTTTTTTTTTAGATTTTATTTATTTATTCATGAAGAAGATAGGAAGAGAGAGAGAAATAACCAGACATCACTCTGGTGCATGTGTTGCTGGGGATTGAACACAAGACCTCATGTTCGAGAGTTGAAGGCTTTATCCACTGCACTACTGCCTCCCATACCACCCCTCTCAATTTCTGTCTCTATCCAAAATAAATAAAATTTAAAAATTAACAGATCTTTCACACAAATATATCTTTAGAGAAAGATATATGAATTTAGAGAAAGTCAGGAGTATTTTCTGAGAAGTATGAGAATGGGCAACTCTTATTTTTGCCTTTGTGTAATGCCTCACCCTATTGCTTTGGTTGGGTCACCGCTGAGAGCTGTCGGTGGTAGTAAAGACTTGGATTATTTTCACAGTATGTCTAGCATTTATGGATGATCTTCCATGCATTCTGCCAAGTCACTTTCCTGTGTGTTGGTCTTGCTGCCAGTAAGATAAAGTTAGAACTTCAAAGGTGTGATCAACTATAATTTTTTTTACACATTTCATTATCAGCTTGTACAAAGAAAGTAACACCAGAAAATTAGGTGTGAGAAATGACTGAAAATAATTTTTTTGAAAATAGTTTTAAATGAGCATTCAGATGTTTTTTTTTTTTTTTTTTTTCTCTTTCGGATTTTATTTTTTGATTAACATAAGATTGGGAGAGAGAACCAGGGAGTCACTCTGGCATGGAAGGTGCCAGGGGGTCCAGCTCATGACCTCTTGCTTCTGAGTCTGGCACCCGACTTACCGTGCCATTTCCTGGGCCCTTCACACATGTTTTAATAACAATTAAAGATTGCTTGGAAGTAGTAATAGGTATAGTTGTGACTTAGAAAGGAAGAGAAGACAGGACCATGGGGGTGGGGGGAAAGGGAGAATTGGGTGGTAGTGCAGCAGGTTAAGCACAAGGACCAGCGTAAGGATTGCTGTTTGATCCCCAGGCTCCCCACCTGCAGGGGAGTCGTGGTGAAGCAGATCTACAGGTGTCTATCTTTCTCTCCCCCTCTCTGTCTTCCCCTCCTCTCTCCATTTCTCTCTGTCCTAACAACGATGACATCAGTAACAACAATAATAACTACAACAACAATTAAGAAAAACCAAGGGCAACAAAAGGGAAAATAAATATAACTATAGACAGATAGTTATAGAAATAATAGTCATCCACATCTGTGACCTTGAGGGAACCACTGCAGTTTCCAGTGGAGAGAATGGGAACACAGAACTCTGGTGGTGGGACTGGTGTGAAATTATATTCCTGTCACCCATAACTTTTAAAATCAATATTAAACCACTAATAAAAAGGAAAGAAAGGCGGGGAGTAAAATTTTTTTCTTTCACTATAGTGGGATAAAAGGTGAATGCAGAGCCAACAAATAGTTCTAGGTTTGAGCCCAGTCCCCATAGGATTAGAGGAACCTTCAGTGCTATGGTCTTTCTTTCCCTGTTTCTGTCTCTGTCCCTGTTTCTCTGTCTCTGAAAAAATCATCATGGACTGGTAAAACCTTTGTAATGATATAAAAAGTTAATACAGGAGTCAGGCGGTAGTGCAGCAGCTTAAGCACACATGGCTTAAAGCGGAAGGACCAGCAGAAGGATCCCGGTTCGAGCCCCCGGCTCCCCACCTGCAGGGGAGTTGCTTCACAAGTAGTGAAGTAGGTCTGCAGATGTCTATCTTTCCTTCTCTCTGTCTTCCCCTCCTCTCTCCATTTCAGGTGTCTGTCTTTCCTCCTCTCTCCATTTCAGGTGTCTGTCTTTCCTCCTCTCTCCATTTCAGGTGTCTGTCTTTCCTCCTCTGTGTCTTCCCCTCCTCTCTCCATTTCTCTCTGTCCTATCCAACAACGAAGACCGACAACAATAATAATTACAACAGTAAAGCAACAAGGGCAACAAAAGGGAATAAATAAATAAATTTTTAAAAAGTTAATACATCTTAGTTAATATGTCAGTAAATCTGAAGTCTTTGATCTAATACTTTTAGAGTGGTTATCTTTTTTATTATTTACTTATTTATTTATTTATCTGTGTATTTTTACCCTAGCACTGCTCATTTCTGACTTTTGGTGGTGTTGGGAATTAAGACTTCCAAGGTTTAGGCATGGAATTTTTTTTCCATAATCACTAGCTATTCCCCAGCCTAGAGTGATATATTTAGATTATACTTCTTTAATTGCTTAAAGAAAGAGAGACAGAGAGAGGCGGTGGGGGGTGGGGGGAGATACAATCAGTGGTTCGGGAGGACCAGGAGATGATGCAGCAAAGTGATGAACTGTCTTCCAGAAGGTCCCAAGTTCAGCCCCCCCAGCACTCCTTGTTGCCAGAGTGATGTTCTGGCTCTCCACCCTTCAGCAAAAATGAAACCACTGGGCTTGGTATTCATACCCAACATAGAATATTTAATGGAGACATAATAAGTTTCAAAAACTGTAGTCACAGAGATCTCTTTCAGGCTAAGTCAGTGCTACTCACATGTAGTTCTCCTGTTCAGGCCAGTTTATCAGCTTTGGGCAACAAGAACAGATAAAGTAAGCACTGAGAAACCGTTATAGCAACTGAACATTGTGGTGACGTCCAAATGTGTGATAGTGTATTTTGTGAAAGCACTGGTCCATGATCAAGTGAAAAAAAAAAAAACTTTTTTAATGCTTTTTCATCATACTTTGAGAGACACTGATCAATAAAAGCTGCCTTCTAGCACAAGATTATATCTGTTCCCTCCTGGGGGTGGGGGGGGGGGGAGGCTTGTTCAATCTTATTAGAGAATTTCCTGCTTTGCAAGCTCTATTTACTAGAAAGCTCCCCTGTACATTTATGTAAAATCTGCTTTCCTGAAGCAAAGAGATTCTCGTTCTTTTTCCATTATGCTCTAGTACACATACATTACTATCTCTTATTTTTAAATAGCATTTGAAATTAGAATTAAATTAAATACTGGAATTAAAAACAAATCAAAGTAATTATACTGTTGAATGGATTTTCCCTAATTCTCATTGTTGAAGCTAGATTTGACATAAAACCATAGCAATTATATATTACAATTTATTACATTTAAAAATGTATTATAAACACTTAGAAATAGAAAGGTATGATTACCAGGGGTGTACATGGATTCACTAAGAAAAGGTGATACATAATTAGCTTGATTCCCTTTTTTTTCGATAGATGTATTAGACTATTAATTGTTTCTAGGGAGTCAGTTTTCCTCCCCCTTCATTTCAGGGCTTTAATTTGATCTAAGGCTTTGCATCTGCGCTAATTATTATTTCTTTTTGCTAAAACTGTAACTTTATCACACACGGATTTTTCCTTGATAAATGGTGAGAGCTCTAAACATAGAGAACATGGTGTGTTTATCTTTCTAATTTGTGACTGGCACTTAATCAACTTATTTTTTTCTCCATGAGTGAATAAATCAGCAGATGGAGTTAAAAAAAAATACAAATAAAATTTACAGAGAAATTGGTAGTGGCACAATGGTTTGAGAATAGAGAGGGAAAGAGATGCTTTTCTTTTTATTTTAATCTCTGTTTTTAACTGTACAATGTATTAAAGTACAGTATAAGGACAGAAAATGCACAAACACAGTAAGTGTATAAATTGGTAAGTTTTCACAAGTACACAGATGAAGAACTAGAACGTAACTACACTCCTCAGACACCCACATGATCCCTTCCAGTCTACTTCATCTTAAAAAAAAAAAACACTTTGTTTTGTCTTTATGTTTATTTATTTATTTATTACCAGAACACGGTACAGCTCAGGCTTCTGGTGGACTTAGTTTTGACAGCTTAAGAAGTGGCAGTTGCAGCAATACTTATTGCCATCTGAAGAAATTATTTCAGGTAGAAGTAATAGCAGGAGCAAAGGGTTTGAAATGAGAACACATTACAGTGTTTTGTAATTGTCAAAACATTGACTAGAGTATATGCCAGGAGAAGAGTAGTAGGACATACACTGCAAGTCTGAGAAGCTAACCCAAGGGAAAAAGAATTTTGAGAAAGAATTTGAACTGAACCTGCCCCATATATTTAATTTTCTTTCTTTTTTTTATTAATATTTTTTATTCCCTTTTGTTGCCCTTGTTGTTTTATTGTTGTAGTTATTATTAATGTTATTGTTGTTGGATAGGGCAGAGAGAAATGGAGAGAGGAGGAGAAGACAGAGGGGGAGAGAAAGACACCTGCAGACCTGCTTCACTGCTTGTGAAGCGACTCCCCTGCAGGTGGGGAGCCAGGGGCTTGAACCGGGATCCTTACGCCAGTCCTTGTGCTTTGCACCACCTGTGCTTAAACCGCTGCACTACCACCTGACTCCCTGAATTTAATTTTCTATGAGGCCAGAAAGTTTCATTCATTCAAAACTGGCTAGCCAGTTTTCCCAGCACCATTTGCTAGTTTCCCTTCATTGGATGATCAGAATTTCTTTGTCATAGTACATTCTTTTTTTAAAAATGTATTTATTTATTTATTTATTTATTTATTTATTTATTTATTTAAATGATAGAGACACACACAGCAAGAGACCAAAGTACTGCTCAGCTCTGGCTTATGGTGATGCTGAGGATTGAACCTAAGACTCAGAGTCTCAGTCATGAAAGCCTTTTGCATAACCATTATGCTGTCTGCTCAGACCTCACAGTACATTCACGTGGGTTTATTTCTGGGCTTCTGATTCTATTCCATTGATCTGTATATTCTTTTATTTCAATACTGTATTTTATTACTGTCACTTTGTATTACAGTTTGATATATCTATACAGATAACATGATGTCTCCATTTTACTTATTAACCATCATTACTAAGGGAACAGGCAGTGGTGCACCTGGTTGAGTGCACATGTTACCATGCTCAAGGACCTGGACTCAAGCCCCTGTTCCCCATTATTTCATCTCCATGAGAGATGAAATAATGCTTTAGGTCTGTCTCTGTCTCTCTCTCATATTCTCTCTTTCAGTTTCTCTGCCATATCAAAAATAGTTAAATGAATAAAATTTTAAAAAATTATTATTGAATGTCCCGTTTCCATCTCTAGTAACATTTTTTGTTTATCTCCTGTGAGTGGACCCACTCTGGCTTTTCTGTGGTTGCTGTGTTTATTATGATAAATCTTTTTCCATCATTTGCTTTTACTCTGTCTTTGAACCTGAACTATGTCCTGTGGACAAAAGTTTGCCAGCACAGTCTTGTTCAATTGGATTGTTTAACCTATTGACATTTAATGTTGCTGTTGATTTAGTCAATGTATGTGTGTACTTTTTGTTTTCCGTTTCATGTCTTTTTTTACTACTCTTATTCCTCCTTTATTGCATTTTTTTGCACTGAGTGGATGGATACTTTTATATTGTAGCATTTTAAATTCTTCAATTATTTTTTTCACTGAGTTAACCAAGAAATTAATTTTATTAGAGAGAGAAGGTTGGGAACCAGAATCAGGTCATCACACTTGCTTACATGATACTAACCATCAAACTGGGGACCTTGAGCTTTTAAGTTCAATCAATGTTCCTGTCACTGTGCCACCTTCTGAAAATTATTTAAGGTGGAATTAGGATGTGTCTTGTACATTCTAACTTATCACAGTCACCATCAAATATAGGCTAGTTTAACTCCATGAGAATAGAAACATGACTCCCAAGTAGCTCTGTTCACTTTTCCCCATCTGTGTTATTTTTACACATATTACATCAACTAATGTTACAAACCCAATAATACATTGTGAGAATTATCACTTTACCATCTGCTGTTATTTCTTTAGTCTCTAAAACCTTTACTGGTACCCACTTCCTTCAATTGTAACAATCAAATCATGTGTTCTATGTATTTATAATATATGTAACATCAATATGCATTTACATGTTATAGGCATAGTTGTTGGGACCATGTGTAAGCCTGATAGAGCTTAGGGAGAACCACCCCCGTCCTTGGATGGAGGTCTGAGAAGATACCCTCTTGGTAAGTCTCTCTCAACCGAGGTGAGCCTCAGGGGGAACTCAGACTTGGTTCTTTCCTTCTTGACTCTCAGGCCCACAGAAACCCCAGTACTTCCCTCCATTAACCGCAGGCCACATGGCCGCAGATTCACTTATTCAAAGTCACCTTCTGATCACAGAAGAGCACACCTTATCACACACTTCATCACACACCTCAGACCCCAGACAAGAGAAATTCCAAACTATATGGCTCTTTGATATCCATCTTCTCTCTGTCTCACCCTACGGGTTTAACCCCTATGCTTCTCTCAAATACCTTTGGATAATTAAGTTGCTTGTGTCATGGAGAATAACTGTCTTGTATCTCATCAATTCCTGTCATACCAGCCCCCTACCTTAGGGGCATGCCAACCGTTAAGAAACCTGTAATTTCTGACATATTTAAACAATAATTCCCTTTGTTGCTTTTTTATTTAACTCATGTCCACTTTGCAAATAAACGGATTCTACGGATTCTAGGATTCTAGGCACGCTAAGAGTCCCCTGGTGTCTTTTACTTTGTGTCACCCCTGTCATGAGCGAGAAAGAACCAGCCCGTTACCTTTCCCCTGGAGTTCACCCCAGAACCAGAGTGAGTGAGAGAGAGAGAGAGATACCGAAATCTGGCGCCCAGAGCGTGGGGCAGAATTTCCCCAAACCAGAGAGAGAGAGATACCGAAACATAGTAAGATACTCTTTTATATATTTTATTTATTAATGAGAAAGATAGGAGGAGAGAGAGAACCAAATATCACTTTGGTACATGCGCTGCTAGGGATTGAACTCAGGACCTCCTGCTTGAGAGTCCTGTGTTTTATCCACTGCACCACTTCCCAGACCACAGTAAGGTATTCTATACATAATATTTCATACAGTTGCTCTTCCAACTAGTTAAAAGAAGAAAGGAGAAATATACATATATCTTTTATATATACATATAGTTACTTTTTTTTTGCATGTACAAACTATTGTATTTACTGTTGAATGTAAAACATTAATTCCCCAATAAAGAAATAAAAAAGTTACTTTTATATATACATATAGTTAGTTACCTTTTTTGTTTCTTATGTATATGAATTTAAATCTGAGGCCACTTGCTTGTAGCCTAGAGAACTTATAGCCTAGAACAACAAATTCTTTCATTTACCTGGAATAGTGCTTGCTTCTTTATTTTTGAGTACATTGCTGGCCCTAGGGCTTTTGGTTAATAGTGTTTGTTCTAACACTGCTCCTGGTCTCCAAAATTTTTAGCAAGTTAACTATTAATCTTATTAGGAGCTTCTTTTTTTTTTTTAAGAATTTTTTATTTGTTAATGACATGAGAGAGAGAGGAGAGGAGAGGAGAGGAGAGGAGAGGAGAGGAGAGGAGAGGAGAGGAGAGAGCACAGGGTCACTCTGGCACATGTGATGCCTGGGATCAAACTCAGAACCTCTTTCTTGTGAGATGAGTGGTTTAGCCACTGAGTCACTTCCCAGACTGTGGGAGTCTCTTTACAAGTGATACATTTTTTTCTTGTTACTCTTAGAAAATTAAACCAAAGCATATTAACATTTTATTTATGTATTTGTTTTAGTAATTTTTCTTCACAGAACAGAGAGAAATTGAGAGGCGTGAAGGAGGGAGATAGGGAAGGGAAAGAGAGACACTTGCAGTCCTGCTTCATTGCTCTTGAAGCTTCCCCCTTGCAGGTGGGGACTAGGGACTTGGCCAACGTCCTTGTGCACTGTAACACATAATGCTCAATGGGGTGCACCACCATGCAGCCCTGTATTTTTTATCTTATAAGACACAGAGAAAAATTAAGAGTTGTGTGTTGGGGGTAGAGAGGGAGAAGGATAGAAACCTGCAACACTGCTTCACTGCTCCTGAAGCTTGCCTCTAGTATGTGTGGTGCACGTTTGCAAAAGTTTGCAGTCTCAAAGTCAAGCTCTTATCTGTTAGAGGCTTGAACCTGGGTCCTTGTGTGTGGTATCACATGTGCTCAACCAGGTGCACCACTACTCACCACTGCTCACTGAACGTTTTGAAAAGTTTGAGTGTCTAAGTAGATGGCTCAGCATGTTGTGCAGACTTGTATTCTTTAGGTCCGATATTCAAGCTTTGGTACCCCTATATCCCAGAGAAGTACTCTGTCTGTCATCTTAGAAAAATAAGTAAATGATACTTTAATAAAGATTATTCATGTAGACATTCATTTGAATTTGACAGTACCTAACTGGAAATAGTGTTCCACCAGGACTTAGAGACAAGACTTGCATAGAAAAGAGGCAGAAACAGCACAAGGTGATTATTTGATTAACTAGTTAGTAGTTGCTTTATTTGTTGAGGGATCAGTTTGTTTATTTCTTTGTTTTCACTAGAGCATTACTCAGCTCTGGCTTATGAGGGTGATAGTTCTGAGAAGTGAATCTAGGATCTTTGGTGCCTCAGGCACACAAATTATTTTTGCAAAACCATGATACTGCCTCCCTAGCCCTTGCTTAGGGAGCCCTTCTCAGAAAAAAAGAATGGGTGCACATTTGCAAAAGTTTAGAACATTTGATTATAGTTTCAAAGTCAAACTCTTATCTGCCTGCATATAATTTTAACATTTGTGATATTTCCTTTTAAGAAATGAGTGGCCTTTAAGAAGCCTTCACAGTAGCAGATGGTGATGCTTATTTCTGGCTTGCAGATTTGGGATCTAGACACTCATATGTTTTCATTATAACTTAGGAATATAAGGAAATCTTTAATAAGATGTGTTTTAGACCCAGGCATAAAAAGGAACTTGGATCTTTGTAATTCTCAATAGTTATTTTCTCTTACTTTTTAATTCTAGATGTTTTGCAAATATTCATGTATTTTGGAAGTACCCACTCCTAATAGTTATCTAACTGTAAACTGTATCTTTGTGGTGGTTTTATTAGGGTAGGGTTACCTGACTTTTTTTTTTTTTTTTTTATTCTCAACATTTCAGCATGAGATAAATGCTTAGCTTCAAGCAGCAAGAGTTACACTTTTTTTTTAAATTTCTTTATTACATATCACAGAGTTTCACTTGAGGCAGAGAGAGAGAGAGGAGTCAGAGCTTTCTACTCTGATACATGTGTTACTAGGGATCAAACTCAAGTACCTTAGGAATGAAATCTGATGCTTTACCAGTTGATCTATTTCCCCAGCCTCAGCAAAGGTTAATTTCAAAAGTAATGGAATGGACTATTCCCACTGACTGTTGGGTGGGACCTTTTTTTTGAGTCCCCTCTATTGTGTACCAGTTGGGGTGGGGCAGGAGGTGCCAGGGGAAAGGTGGGGGGCCAGGGGTTTGAACTGGGATCCTCAAACAGGTCCTTGCACTTTGTACTATGTGCACTTAACCTGGAGCACCACCACCCGGCACCCCCTGTTTTATTTTATGTTAAAATCATCTCTTCTGTTTCATGTGGACATTGTAATCTCTTACCTTTACATTCATTCACAGATTTGGGATAATGATTGCTACCTATCTGTAGGTCTCTTGAGAGAATTGATGTCTTTAGCATATTAAATAAAATGGGCCAGGCAGTAGTAGCCCAACAGGTTAAGCGTACACGATGCAAGCACAATGACCCGCACAAGGACCCCAGTTCGAACCCGGCTCCCCACCTGTGGGGGGTGGGGGGTTTGCTTCACAAGTGGTGAAGCAAGTATGCAGATGTCTATCTTTCTCTTCCCCTCCTCTTTAGATTTCTCTTTGTCCTATCCAACAGAAGGGCAACAAAATGGGAAAAGTGGCCTCCAGGAGCAGTGGATTTGTAGTGTAGGCACTGATCCCCAGCGGTAACGCTGGAGGCAATAAAAAAAAAAAGAATGAAACACACCTTCCAGTTGTTTAGATCACCTTTAACTTACTTTAATTATTTTCTTCAGCAATCTGGGTTGCAATAAAATTCCTAATTTATTAAATTTATTCCTAGGTATTGATTTTTTTATATTTTTGTATTTTTATTTATTTATTTATTTTATTTAAGAAAGGATTAATTAACAAAACCATAGGGTTGGAGGGGTACAACTCCACACAATTCCCACCACCCAATCTCCATATCCCACCCCCTCCCCTGATAGCTTTCCCATTCTCTATCCCTCTGTGACCATGGACCTAGGGTCATTGTGGGTTGCAGAAGGTGGAAGGTCTGGCTTCTGTAATTGCTTCCCCATTGAACATGGGAGTTGACTGGTCGGTCCATACTCCCAGTCTGCCTCTCTCTTTCCCTAGTAGGGTGTGTCTCTGGGGAAGCTGAGCTCCAGGACACATTGGTGGGGTCTTCAATCCAGGGAAGCCTGGCCAGCATCTTGATGGCATCTGGAACCTGGTGACTGAAAAGAGTGTTAACATACGAAGCCAAACAAATTGTTGAGCAATCATGGACCCAAAGCTTGGGATAGTGGAGAGGAAGTGTTAGGGAGGTACTCACTGCAAACTCTAGTGTACTTCTGCTTTCAGCTATATATTTTGCAGTAGTTTATGGATACGTGTGAATATATGCTCTCTCTCACAGAAACTGGTGTATATCTAGGTTTTGGGACTTTGTTAGAAAGTGAACCACCTGAGATGAAATTAGAGTATACTATGAAAGGAAAGGTCTCACCCGAGTAATGAAGCTGAAGGGTTGTCATTCCACATGTGAAGTCTCTGGACACAGTCTGAAGTGAAGCATGTTGAGGTGGCAATCGTTGCGTTGGTTAGGTTGTGATTGGCGGATGCAATATTATTTGATATGGATTGGGAGAGGCATACGGGAAAGTGGGCCCTATCCTAGGGTTCCAGGACTGGGGGAAGTAGGGGCTCTATAGTGGAGATGTGAGGTTCCTGCTGTCTTAGGGTTCAAAAAGACAATCCATAGTTAATGTTATCATCACATTATTTGTTAATTGGGTTAACTTTAAAAAGTCCTTTTGTTAGGGTTTGCTATACAGTACCCAGTATCTTGTATATAGCTGTGTTATTGGATGCTTCTGATCTACTTGGTCTAGGCTTTTGAGAGAGTCCGCATATCAAATACACAGCCTATATATTAAAAAGATTCAGTTTGTGTTTTGAAAAACTTTGAGACATACAATTGATTTCCCCCTCTCATATTAATTAACTAGTGATTTATATGTCTGCATTTTGCTAGGAGTGTACATAAACACCATTCCCACCACCAAAAGACTGTGACCCATTTCCTTTTTGAACCACTAGAGCACTGCTCAGCTCTGGCATATGGTGGTGCCTGGGATTGAACTTGGATCCAGGAAGCCTCAGCATCAGTCTTTTTGCATAACTATTATACTATCTCTCCCAGCCTTTAGGTATTGATTTTTTAAACCATTATAAATTATTGTTTCAAACATTTATATTGTTTACTTACTTTTTCTAAACTAGAAAAATGTTTTTTAATAGATTGCTAATATATGCTGCAACTTTTTTTTTTATATTTATTTTATTTTATTTTTTCCCTTTTGTTGCCCTTGTTTTATTGTTGTAGTTATTATTGTTGTTGTTGTTGTTGGATAGGACAGAGAGAAATGGAGAGAGGGAGGGGAAGACAGAGAGGAGGAGAGAAAGATAGACACCTGCAGACCTGCTTCACCGTCTGTGAAGCAACTCCCCTGCAGGTGGGGAGCTGGGGTTCGAACCGGGATCCTTATGCCGATCTTTGTGCTTTTCGCCACCTGCGCTTAGCCCGCTGTACTACAGCCCGACTCCCTATGCTGCAACTTTTAAATTAGTTTAGTAATCAAATGGTTTTGTTTTTAAACCCCTTTGTATTTTCTACATACTCAGTTATATCATTTTGAAAATGACAGGTTCCTCCCTTACAGTCTTTATTTCCTTTTTAGTTAGGGATGAAATAAGAATGCTTTAAAATTATTATGAAGATTAGAACCTCCAGGCATTTATGGCGTATGACTTAAATATCCTGACTGCACATCAACCAGTTATAGATTTTGCTTGAATTCAGTTATAATTTGAATACATACTATATATTGACATTACCTTGTCAACTCTAAAAATTCAAACAATTTATGAAGACTGACATCTGTTTCCAAGGTCATATATAATCAATTTATTTTATAACCAAGTTCATACAGAAACTTCATTAATCTCAGTTGTAATTCAAGGGCACTCTATGATATTCCTTAGGTGTTTATAGTGATTCAGGTCTTGATTTGATAATGTCAGTGGCATCCTCAAGGGCAAAAAGTTAAACATAGCTTCCTTCAGCATTACTCTTTCTGCTGCAACTTTGTTGACCCTCCCCCCAGATTGCCGTTTGTTTACTTTATTTAGCTTTCTTTTTCCTTTGTAGGGTTGGTGTTATTATATCTTTTAGAGGCCTAAATAAAATAGGACATTTAAACTAGTGCTATATTTTGATTTGTGAACTACTGAAGTCTTAGGGTATTCTTAACTGCCATAGATGATTAGTAGTCAGGGGGAGACTACACATGGAACAACACAGAGAGACTGGTGAACTTGAACATTACACAAAAAAAGTGTTCAGGATCTAAAGACAGAATGCTTAAATAGCCTTAAAGTGACAGTTTGAGGCTAGTATTTTTTAGTGTCAAATGTTTGTGATTTATCATGATTCTGAATTTGAAATTGACCTCCATTTTCTTCTTGCTGCTTGCATTAGAAAGAATTCATTTCAAAGAGCTCTAAAAAAATAACTGGCTTTATTATATTTTAGGACATAAGTACTTCCAACAGGGCTATTTCACTGACAGAGAACACTTCTTTAACAGTTGTTTTTAATCAGTCATTTATTACTTTACCTGTATTGGTAAATACAATTTTTGAAAACTGTAGTGTAAAGTTAATTTTTCTCAAATGTATTTTTATTTTTTGTAAAAATATAAGACTTGGTAAGACTCTAACTGGATTGCTTTATTTATATTCTTTCATAGAGAAATATCCTCTCCTTTTAAATAAAGGGATAAAGATCATCATTTTATCAATCCATCCACTTAATTTTAGAAAATTGGTTAAATGGTAATGTCTGGCTAGTGAAATGTTTGGGTGGTTTTTAGTTTATTCCTGTTTGTAACTTTTCTTTCATTGTTTTTCTCAAAGTTTATCTTTGATGGTTAAATGCCTGTAGTGTTTTACTAAGTAAATTTAATTTTTACTGATTTGATTTCGAGTCAGTTTGTAAAATACTTTGTCAGCTCCCTGGGCAAAAGGCCTCACCAATGTATGTCAGAACCTCACTTCTCTAGAGCCTTACCCAACTAAGAAAAGATAGACAGTCTGGGGGTATGGACCAACCTGCCAATGCCCATGTCTAGCAGAGAAGCAATTACAGAAGCCAGAACTCCCACCTTCTGCACCTGAAAAAGAACTTTAGTCCATACTGTCAGAGTGGGAAATGTCAGGAGAAGATGATCAGCGGGCTCTGAAACCAGCTTCATCAGTATCCAGAATTTTTGTGACCAGGAACCTTTGTTTAATCCCATCACTGAAAGGGAAGAAAATCTGGAGAACACCTAGGTCAGCTGCTGTTTCCCTTGTCTGAGAGGGACATAGAAACAGAAAGGACACTTCCTTAGAAAGGAAGTAAAGATAGGACCTTAGACATGAATAAAAATGAGCATCAACTTCCACTTGGGGTTAGCCAACTTTGCTCAAATGACCCACGTGTTTCTCTTGTGCATTCCTTTTCATTTTCTTGATTAAAAGTTTAAAATACTGGGAAAAATAAAAACCTTAGGAGAAATGCTTAGAGTTGGGGAGAGCTTTGTCAATGGAATAAAAATCATTCATTTGAGTCTTATAAGTACAGAAAAAAAAAAAATAGTAGTAGTGATAGGATATATACTTAATGGATATTAAACTTAACTCAGCAGATAATAAGGCTGTGTAGAGTTCAGGACAAAATGAATAGAACTGACAGTGATTATGCTTAGGGAAATAAGGAAGTGAGGGACAACTATGGGATGATTTCACTTATATGGAATATAGAGAATTGAAACACATGAACTGGAAAAGAGTGTGTGTGTAGTCATCCTATATCTTGGGAGAACTTTGGTGCTTATTGTGAAGGAGGGTGGGAGTGTTATAGAATTATACCCCTATTATCATCTTGTAAATCACTAATAAAAAATTGTCAGGATAAATGCATGGGGAAATATCAAAGAATAATAATTGATTTTTTTCCTGCATTTGAGACTTTAAAAAATATCATTAATGAAGTATATTTTAATTCTCTATTATTTTTCTTTGTCTTTTCAGGTGGATCTCCTTACTTAGCAACCAAAATAAATGAAGCAAAAGACTTGCTCGAAGCAACCACTAAGCACTGATTGATGTTCAAGTATCACTCTGAAGGGAAAAAGGAAAAGGATAACTTGAAAAATCAAAGTCCTGCAAGTGAATCTCAACTACAGCATTCATAATTGCCGTACCTGAACTGTACATCAAAAGCTATAGAATAATAAAAGATTAATGATCTGTCTTTTTATTATATTTTAAAGGAACTCTTTAAATTTTTACAACTGATTTTTAGAACTTGTTTTTCTTCCCTTTCCTGTAATAGTCTTACATTGAAGGATTTTTATTCTGTTTGTCTTTAAATACACCTTCTGCCCACCCTCACTTTCCACTCCCCCCCACAAAGGTATGTAACGAAGTATGATCACTAGTTGTGTAATTGGAATTTGTAAGCAAGGAGTGGAAGTTTTCTTACTGCTTATTTGTATTGTCCCTTATTTTCTCAGAAGAATTGGTAGTCTGCATATGTACATACACACACACACACATTTATATTTATATGTATATTTCTACTTAAATGCTTTGAGACCAAACATTGAATGCCACCCCTTGAGGAAATGATCAAAAGCTTAATGGAATTTACTAAATGATATTTTGTAAAGTAGTGGGGAGTACTAGGTAAAGAACTCTGTTCTCTGAGACCCTATAGCTCAAGAATGAGAACTTGGAGAGCTACTAAAATGATTAAAGCTTTACAAAATGAATCCTAGGAGGACAGACTGAAAAGAACTAGAAGTAGGAGTAGTTCATAGTTATAGTCTTCTGGCACTGTGTGTTTATTCAATTATTCATCTACAAATATTTATTGGCCACCTATAATGTACAAGGCGTCCTAGTGTGTCCTTTGAGATTTCTGGGCATGATGCAGTCACGGATCCTGACCCAAAGGAACTTGTATTTAGAAGGAAGGCAAATCACATGAACACTACTGGAGATGTGGAGCCGATGTGCTAGAAGAAGAAAATGGTATTCCAACTGAGAACATACGGGAGCTTCATAGAATAATCAGCACAGACCTGATTTAAAAACAGTAAGACAGTGGTCTGAGAGGTGGTGCAGTACATAAAGCACTGAACTCTCAAGCATGAGGTCCTGAGTTCAACCCCTCGGCAGCACATGTACCAGAGTAATGTCTGGTTCTTTCTCTCCTCCTTTCTCATTAACGATAAAATATTTTAAAGAAAATATTAAGCCATATCTTATGATTAGTAAATTGGCTTTGTTTAGTAAATTTGGCTTTGTGGAATTAATATAACTAAGTTAATTAGTGGTTAGAATATAGCCCTTTAAAAAAATTTTTTTATGTTTATTTACTCCCTTTTGTTGCCCTTTTTTATTGTTGTAGTTATTATTGTCATTATTTATGTTGACGTTGTTAGGTAGGACAGAGAGAAATGGAGAGAGGAGGGGAAGACAGAGGAGGAGAGACACCTGCAGACCTGCTTCACCGCCTGTGAAGTGACTTCTCTGTAGGTGGGGAGCCAGGGGCTCGAACTGGGATCCTTGTGCTGGTCCTTGCGCTTTGCGCCACATGCACTTAACCCGCTGCACTACCTCCTGACTCCCAGAATATAGCCTTCTTATAAGTAAAGGATGGGAAGGGTGGGGGAGATACCACAGTGGTTATGCAAAGTGACTCTCATGCCTGAGACTTCTAAATTCTAGTTTTAATCCGTGTTACACCACCATAAACCAGAGCTGAGCAATTCTTTGGTTAAAAAAAAAAAGGCAGTGGTCTTGAACAGCTCTTTGGTTTTACATCAATGTCAATTATCTTTTCAAAACAGCCCCATATCATCACCTTACTGTTCCAAAAGTGAGAAAAGATTCAGATGCAGATTATCAGCATTATTTTCCAATACTCTTGTACCAATCCTACGTTCATCCTAGGTAAACTGAAGTCTTCCATCTATCTTAGCATACCTTTTTAAACATTCTAGATGTGAGGCCAGCTTATGGCTCGAGGACTCAGGTTCAAGCTCACAGCCACCACATAGGAATGCCTACAACGGGGAAGCTTCACAAGCAGTGGAGCCATGCTACAGTACCTTTCCTCAGTCTCTCCCTCTCCCATTCTTCGTTACCCTCTACCTATAGGGAAGAAAAGAAAAAGAAGGGGAAAAATTTGCTTGAAGCGGTAGAGTTGTGCAGGCACTGAGTCTCCACTGTAACCCTGGTGGCAAAGGTAAAGAATATTTTGTTGGGGCTGGGTGGTGGCACACCCAGTTGAGCATACATGGTACAGTGTGCAAGGACCCAGGTTCAAGTCCCGGGTCCCCACCTGCAGGGGGAAAGCCTTGCGAGTGGTGAGGCAGGGCTGCAGGTGTCTCTGTCTTTCTCCCTATCATCCCCATCCGTCTCAGTTTCTGGCTGTGTCTATCCAATAATTTATATATATATAAATAAATAAAATGTTTTGTTGATAGAGGCATCTCTCAGTTTATGATACCCCGTAATTCAGAAATTCTCTTTCTGGAAACCTTGTCATATGGAACTGGCTAGTTCCATTTTTCGGTTGGGAGTTGTCCTGTATATCATGATTACTAGCCATATCCCTTTCTAGATCCACTAAACACCAGTAGCAGCTCCTCACTTGTGATAACCGGAAACATTTGCAGACCATTTCCTTTGGAGGGAAAGTTCTCCATAGCTCCACAGTTTTTATAGTTAGTACGTTTCTCTCTGCCTTTTGGTATATAAGATAATGTTCTGACTTGAATTGACTGATTGTAGTTCTTGTTTGAAAGCTTCTTTCATCTACTAATTTTCTTGTAGCATTTTTTTTTCTTTTCATTTTTCTGTTATTTGTTAAGCTTGTACCTCAGATGCCCTCCTAACCCCCAGATCTCTACATGCCCAAAGGCTAGGGGTGGTTCAAGACCAAACTAGAATATATCCCCTCCTTGGTGCTTTGAGCAAAAGTGATATCATGAGTTTTCATCTCTCTGAGAGCAGGGGCCCTGTCTTGTTAATTTGGCACCCAATAAATAACTTGTTTGATGAATACATTGCAGTTGATTTATCTATCCCTTATTGTGCTTAATACTTGGCATTGTGTATCGTGCTTATTTCCTTAAAGTATAAGAATCTCTAGAGCAGGAATCTGATCACCCTTTGTAATCTCTCTCTCTCTCTGTCTCTCTCTCTTGCCTCCAAGGTTATCACTGGGGCTCAGTATGGATCCACTGCTCCTGGAGGCCATTTTTTCCATTTTGTTGCCCTTGTTATTGTTGTTTTTGCTGTTGTTAGAACAGAGGAATCAAGAGAGGAGGGGAAGACAGAGGGGGGGGAAGAAAGATAGACACCTGCAGACCTGCTTCACCACTTGTGAAGCAACTCCCCTGCAGGTGGAAAGCCTGGGCCTCGAACTGGGAACCTTATGCCAGTTCTTGCGCTTTGTACCATATACGCTTAACCCACTGTGCTACTGCCCACACCCCATAACCTCTCTTAGTAAGACTCATTTCACTTGTACCTCTAGGTACTATAAAGGTATATAGATATACTAAGAAAATGTTTTTTGAATACTATGCCTTAGAATATTTTACTACTAATTTTTGAAGTTGTACTAAGCAATATTGTGGCAACCTCAGGTCATTTCTTTCAATTGAAATTACATTTTTCATATGATGTTGTATTAGTGATAATTTGAGTTGCCAGTATGAGCATGGAATTCCTTTTATTTCCATTTTCTTGTTAAGCATGTGCCTTGGAGTCAGACAGATCTGGTTTTGAGTATTATCCTACTATTAAATGATCTTAGTTAATCTGCATGTCTTTATTGCTTCATCTATAGAATAGTGAAGTAATAATCCTATCTAATAAGTTTCTGGGCTAGTGTCGCCAGAGAGAGACCAGGAACTTGTGGCGGAGTGGGAATGCAATGCAATGCCTTTATTGATCAGAGACAACACCTTTATATATATAAATGCAATGCCTTTATTGATCAGAGACAACACCTTTATATATATCTTTAACCGGAAGTGGCAAGTGGGAAAAGGAAATGGCTAGGAGGGGGTTGGAGAAAAGAGTGTGAAGGTAGAAAGCTTCCATAGCAGCTGTAGTGAAGGTTCTAAACAGTGGGATTAACCAATATCCTGCAGGGCAGGTCTCAGGCAAAACAATGATTATGAAATAGGCCACAGAAACAAGCAATGCAGGGGAGGTGGCATAATGCCCAACAATAAGTTTTTTTTTTTTCTTTTAGAAGAGGGATGTGTAAAACATTTAGGCACATAGCATATGCCATGTGTGTGTGGTTTCACTGTTCCATTTAATTAATTTAAAGTCTTTTATGGGACCTTGAATTAAGGTTTGAGGTATATCCCAGTAATTATCTTATTCTTGGATTTGGATAGGTCATCTCTAGTCACTCAGCTCAGTGGGGGCTGGAAGAGCCATTTAATGTGGCTGGCAAAGTTGGTATTAGCTGGTAGGTAACTGGGACTTTAACCAGAGTTGTCAGCTGGGAGCTCGGCACCTCAGTATAGACTTCTCCACTGGGCTCTGAAAGTTTTCTCTTGGGTGACAGCTGTGTCATGTCATGAATGGAAGTGGTCAGACAAGAAGTTGAAGTTGCAATCTCAACCTAAGTCTGGACACTGGCATTTGTTATTACAGTCATGGAGTCTTACTCAATTCAAAGGAAAAGGATATAGGAGATCATAAAAGAATCAGTGCCATCATTCATAGGAGATAGCATAGTGATTATGCAAAAAGACTTTCCTGACTGACTTTCCTGACTGAGGCACCAAAGTCCCCGGTTCAATCCCTCTCACCACCATAAGCCAGAGCTGAACTGGTGTGTGGGTGGGTGTGTCCCTCCCCCGCTTTGTGTATCTCTCTCATTAAGGTATATATTAGGTGGTCGGGTGGTAGGGCAGCGGGTTAAGTGCACATGGTGCAAAGTGCAAGGGCCGGCGCAAGGATCCCGGTTCAAGCCCCCAGCTCCCCACCTGCAGGGGTGGGGGTCGCTTCACAAGCAGAGAAGGTCTGCAGGTGTCTTTCTTTCCCCCTCTCTGTCTTCCCCTCCTCTCTCTGTTTCTCTCTGTCCTATCCAAAAAAATGTCATCAATAACAGCAATAATAACCACAACAAAGATAAAACAACAAGGGCAACAAAAGGGAAAGAAATAGTCTTCAGGAGCAGTGGTTCATGTTGCAGGCACTGAGGCCAGCAATAACACTGGAGGCAAAAAATGTATATGTTAAAGAAAGAATTAGTGTTATCTAATGTGTAGCTGGACTGTGCTTGATTTTTTTTTTCTTTTGTTTAGCGTAAAATAGATTTTCATGGTAGCTTGAAGCCCGAACACCAATTTGGCTCATGTGCCAGGGGTCAAATCTGGACCCTGCAAGTCCTAGGTCCTACTAGCTGATCTATTTCTCAGCCTACTGTATTATTTTTTAACTCCATACAAAAGTCAGTTAAAACATTTCATTCTCTCTTTTTTGTTGAAATATCCTGTGATTTAAAAATATTTTTTATTTATTTATTAGATAGAGACAAATCAAGAGGGAAGGGGTAGATAGTGTGAGAGACAGAGATACACCACTTGTGAAGCTTTCCCCTCCAGGTGGGTACTGGGGGCTTGAACCCAGGTCCTTGCGCTTTGTAACGTGTGCTCAACCACGTGTACCATCACCCAGCCCCAAACATTTCTCTAGGTTTGTTTTGGATCTAGGATGTATGTAAAACTAGCTGGAATTGTTTCAGGTGATACAATAATATTAGGTAGATACTAATTCAATAGTCAGAGTCTAAATGGCTGTATATACTTATAAAATTTGGTTTTAAATGGCTACCCACTGTCAACTTTGTATTATCTGCAAAATGCTTATCTGAAAGGTTATCCACCATCAGTAAAGATTACTTTTGCATACTTGCTGTCATTGCATATTTTGTTTAATTGTGGTCTTTGTTGATCTTTTTTTTTTTAATAATTTATTTCTTTATTGGGGAATTAATGTTTTACATTCAACAGTAAATACAATAGTTTGTACATGCATAACATCCCCCAGATTCCCATTTAACAATACAACCCCCGCTATGTCATTCATCATCTTTCATGGACCTTTGTTGATCTTATAGTTTGTTTATTCTTAGAACTTAAATACAATCTGAGGGGACAGGGAAGTTTTTTTTAAAAGATAATAAAGTAAAATAAAAAAGTGATTGTGGCCCAGGATGTGTATGAGATCCTGGATTCCATCCCTAGCACTACATGTGCCAGAGGGATGCTCTTGTTCACCTCTCTTCTTCCTCTCCCCTTCCTTCACACTCTCCTTTTCTCGTTAGTAAATTAACAGTTGTTAAAAAGTTCTGTAGTTACTTTGCAGATTCCAGAGAAAGTATTAGTCAAATGGACGGTTAGTAAAAGGGCATGCAGAAAGCCGTGTAGAATGTAGCTGCTAGTGACAGTCTATAGCATGCAGTCAAACATAGAACATCAGTAAAGGGAGAACAATGTTGACTTTAAAGTCAAAGATTTCCTTTTATTTAGTTTTTAAAACACTTTTTTTTTTTTTAAATGCATGTTAGTCATTCAGCAAACATTGAACATTTTGTGTGTCAAACAGTAAAGATATAAAATAAGAATTGTGTTGTTT
The DNA here is from genome assembly GCF_950295315.1 of Erinaceus europaeus. Lineage (NCBI taxonomy): Eukaryota > Metazoa > Chordata > Mammalia > Eulipotyphla > Erinaceidae > Erinaceus > Erinaceus europaeus. The sequence continues at coordinate 74,554,490 of NC_080168.1, forward strand.
GCTCAAAGCAAGTATGGAAAAATACTTAAAAAATTTTTTTATCAGTGATTTAATAAGATTATGAGAACGGGTACAATTCCATATGGTTCTCACCACCAGAGTTCTGTGTCCCATGCCCTCCATTGGAAGCTTCCCTATTCTTTATCCCTCTGGCAGTATGGACCAAAATTCTTTATGGGGAGCAGAAGAGGGAAGGTCTGGCTTCTGTAACTGCTCTGCTGAACATGGACTTTGGAAGGTCGGTCCATACCCCCATCCTGGGGAGAAAAAAATACTTTTATTCTTAAGTATAGATATTTCTTTTTTCTGACAGTTTGAATGAATAGAAAATATTAAGAATAGGGCTGGGTGATGGCACACATGGTTGAGCACACATGTTACAATGTGCAAGGACCCAGATTTAAGCCCCCCAGTACCCACCTGTAGGGGAAAAGTTTCACGAGTGGTGAAGCAGGGCTGTAGGCATCTCCCTATCTCCCTCTCTGTCCCCCATCCCTCTCAATTTATGGCTGCTTCTATCCAATAAATAAAGATAATTTTAAAAATAAAATAATATTAAGAATTGTGTCCATGGCATATTTATGGTTACCCAGCAGTGTTATCAGAAATAATAGCTTTTCACTGAAGTATAGAAGTTCTGTCATTGTCATGGGGAACTTAAACTGAAAAGAATGTTTAATGACATCTCGTCAACACATTTGATAATTAGCTTAAAGTAGTCTGATGACAATTTTCGGGAAGGATGAATTTGCCAGATTCTTACTGTAAAAAAAAGAAAAGGAGTTTGACTTGGCTCACTTAGAATGAGCTAGGGAGGATGCAGTCTGAAGTTAAACATCACATAGACCAGGTCCCTTCACACAGCAGGAACCACACATCCTCTACACCACCTCCCCTGCAGTCACCTCCTGACTAAAGGTCTCTGGGTACAAGAAGATGACAGTGAGCAAAGATGTCAGCAGCATCCTTCTGTCCTAATGGAAAAGCAATCTTGTTACCTCTGGATAAGCATCAGGAACATTCTATGGTGGAGTATGAGCCAGTTTTTATTTACGGTAGAGTTGCACCTGTTAGAAAATTCAGACTTATTTTTTTATTATTATTTATAAAAAGGAGACATTAACAAAACCATAGGATAAGAGGGGTACAACTCCACACAGTTCGCACCACCAGAACTCTGTATCCCACCCCCTCCCTCCCCTGATAGCTTTCCTAGTCTTTAACCCTCTGGGAGTATGGACCCAAGGTCATTGTGGGATGCAGAAGGTGGAAGGTCTGCCTTCTGTAATTGCTTCCCCGCTAAACATGGGAAAAATCAGACTTCTTATTTGTATAATTTATTAGCTAGAAAAGTTAAAAGAGGTTCTCTGGATTTTTTTTTTTCCTGTTGGTGAAATCTAAGTAATCTGGATCATTGCCCACCAGCAAAATTGCTGGGCAGAGTAGACAGTGTTCCTTCTAATGATTTTTATGATCTGAGTAGCTATTGTTCCCAGCTGAGTGCTCTCTTCCTTTTCTTATTGCTGCTGAGCAAAGGAATTTATAAAAAAAAAAAAAAAACTTTACTTCTTTTTCTTAGTAGAAACTCTACTCAGTTGAAATGCAAGTTTATTAATCACTGTTCATTTTCCTTCTTGTCATAAAACTCTTCCCATCTGTTCTGTTCAGTAGTGCCTGGCAGCACTGGACAACATTTTAAGTCTGAACAGACTATTTCAGATAGATGGATGAGTGGGTGGACAGACAGGTGAGTAGATGCAGATCTGTAACATCAACAGGGATTTTAACATTACACGAGCAGCATATGATTGCGCAGGCTAGTCTGGCCATGCATTTCAAATTAGTATTTTAATTTAGAGTGAGAAAATGCTCCTAAATATTGGTAAACCAACACTGGGAAACATAACTTAATTTTTAGCAAGGTGAATACCACATTGAGATACTTGTTCAATATTGACAGCTAAGGTGTTATATGTCCCAGCTATTTTAATATTGTTAATCATCATGTGTCGGACTCCCTACTAACAGAATCTCTTTTAACGCTTGTGGCACCCTTAAGAGATAGGTATGTTGGGACTTGGCTTATGCAAAGAAACTCTCATGTCTAAGGTTCCAGATTCAGTCCCCGGCACCACCATAAACCAGAGCTAAGCAGCACTCCTGGAAAAAAGAGAAGGGTGCGAGGAGATGTTTATTTTTCCCATTTTATAGATTAACAGTGATTTAGGAGTTTGGCAACTTCCCACAGACTACATCCATAATAAGTGGTGGGATTGTAATCCCCAAGTCTAATTTGACTTGATTCAGAATCTCATGCTTGCCCCTCCCCCTTCATAATATTGTAGACTCTGGATAGGTAGGAATTCTGTTGGAATGAAGGAGTTTGGATAGCTCTGGTGGTTGTGGCTTCTATTGTGAATAGTGCACTGAAGGTGTTTATCATTACCAGCAAGAAACACCAAATGAAGTCTCAAATTCTACCCTGGAATCATGCTGTCTATTCAACAGAGCTACACATAACAAAAAAGCAGTAGTCAAATTTAGCTAATGTAAGTTTCTCTGGCACAGAGTGGAGGAAAGTGATGGGGTTCTATTGTAAACATTCATGTAAACTTTCTTGTTTATTCATTGCCACCAGGGTTATTGCTGAGGTCCAGTGCCTGCATGATGACTCCACTGCTCCTGTAGGCCTTTTTTTTTCTTTTATCTTTTCCCTCTCTTTCCATCCTCTTAGCTTTCTTTCTTTCTTTCTTTCTTTCTTTCTTTCTTTCTTTCTTTCTTTCTTTCATTCTTCTTTATTTCAATTAATAGTAGTTTTCATGCTTTCTTTTATTTGACAGGACAGAGAAATAGGGTGTGGAGAGAGAGGTAACAAGAGAGATGCCTGTAGCACAGTGCACCAAGTATGAGGTTTCCCCCTCTGTGTAGGTAGGGACTGAGGGCTTGAGTCCAGGTCTTTGGACATAGTAATGTATGACTTTACCCACTGCCACTGCTGGTCAGCCAAGAACTGTCTTTCTTTTTAGAAAAAAATTTATTTGTTTATTGTTTGGCTTTATATGTTGACTCTCTTTTCAGCCACCAGGTTCCAGATACTAACATGATGCTAGCCAGACTTACAACTTACAATTGGACAGACAACCCCACCAATGTGTCCTGGAACCCCACCCAGAGCCCCACCCTACTAGGGAAAGAGAGAGGCAGGATGAGAGTGTGGATCGACCAGTCAACACCCATGTTCAGCAGGGAAGCAATTACAGAAGCCAGACCTTCCACCTTCTGCATCCCACAATGACCCTGGGTCCATACTCCCAGAGGGTTAAAGAATAGGAAAGCTATCAGGGGAGGGGATGGGATACAGGAATTGTGTGAAGTTGTGCCCTTCTTATCCTATCATTTAGTCAATGTTTCCTTTTTATAAATAAAAATTAAATTAAAAAAAGAAATTAATAATGTTTGTCCTCTGGTGGTGAGATGTCAGACTATATCTGCATAGTCTGCATCTCTCAGGCTGTTATTGTACAGCGCAATTTTGCAGAAAAAGTAGCCTGCACACAACAAAATGTGACCTTTCCTAATTAACCCCTCTCAGATCTGATTGATGCTTTATTTCCCAGCTTCTATGTACTTAGGTACTCTATTTGCATTCTGTTCTACTCTAGCCAATCTGTACCCACTTATGTGCTCTCACTTATATTCTGTTTTTTTTTAAGTTTTTGTTTCTTTCTTAAATTTTATTCATATGTTATTAGATAGACACCAAGGGAAATTGAAGAGAAGGGAAGGGGAGATGGGGAGATAGAGAGGCACCTGCAGCTCTACTTCACCACTCGTGAAGTTTTCTCCCCTGTAAATGGGGACCAAGGGCTTGAACCCAGGTCCTTGCACACTGTAGTGTGTGTGTGCTCAACCAGGTACATCACCACCTGCCCCCCCTGCTTTTATGTTCTAGATACTTGTTTGGGTGTCCTCCAATCTCTGTTGCTTTGTTTTTAATCCAGTATGTGAAAATACGTACATGTATAATGTGTTCATTTGGCTTTAAAGGTACAAAGGATAAACTGTAAGATATTTTCATCTACTTTTTCTTATACAGTTAAAATTAAACCTGACATGCCAAAATTGGATTTATATATACTTGATTTCTCTGTTGCACAACTCTGTAAGTAAAAGACACTGGCTTTTTATATTATATAACCTCATCAACACTGTGCACTCTGACAAAATCACTTTTGTTTCTTTTTGACCTCCTTCTGCTTCATCAGTTCCTTGGCCTAATTGCACAAGATGTGATATTCATTAACTCACTTCTCAAGGCAGCTATTAGTACTTCAGATCATAGACATGTGAGTTTTCTTAGAAGCTACTAATGAAATTTGGAGTTTTCTGTCTTTTTATTAGATAGGGACAGATGAGAGAAGTTGAGAGGGCAGGGGAGATAACAGAGAAAGAGACATCTGTAGCACTGCTTCACCACTCTGCTTGGGGACTGGAGACTTGAACCTAGGTCCTTGCACATTGTAACACATTTGCTCTAGCAGGTATGCCACTTCTTATACCAAACTAAGCAAGGGACAATGAAAGAAATCACAAAATACTTTAAAATTGATTTATTTTGTTTTTCTTGTATTCAGATACCATAGAAGATGCCTAGTTTCTTGGCTTGTTTATTAATTTTTTGCCTAGTGTCATTTTTTGCCCTATAGGACTGTGTTAACAAACTCTAAACATAGATATCAGTAATAGAAATGCTAACACACTACAAATTTAATGCTATCCCCATAAATATCCCAAGCACATTTTTTAGGAGAATAGAACAAATGCTACAAATGTTTATCTGGAACCAGAAAAGACTTAGAATTGCCAAAACAATCTTGAGAAAAAAGAACAGAACTGGAGACATCACACTCCCAGATCTCAAATTGTATTATAGGGCCATTGTCATCAAAACTGCTTGGTACTGGAACATGAATAGAAACACTGACCAGTGGAATAGAACTGACAGCCCAGAAGTGAGCCCCCACACCTATGGACATCTAATCTTTGACAAAGGGGCCCAGACTATTACATGGGGAAAGCAGAGTTTCTTCAACAAATGGTGTTGGAAACAATGGGTTGAAACATGCAGAAGAATGAAACTGAATCACTGTATTTCACCAAATACAAAAGTAAATTCCAGGTGGATCAAGGACTTGGGTGTTAGACCACAAACTATCAGATACTTAGAGGACAATATTGGCAGAATTCTTTTCCGCATAAATTTTAAAGACATCTTCAATGAAACAAATCCAATTACAAAGAAGACTAAGGCAAGTATAACCTATGGGACTATATCAAGTTAAAAAGCTTCTTCACAGCAAAAGAAACCACTACCCAAACCAAGAGAACCCTCACAGAATGGGAGAAGATCTTTACATGCCATACATCAGACAAGCGTTTAATAACCAACATACATAAAGAGCTTGCCAAACTCAACAACAAGACAACAAATAACCCCATCCAAAAATGGGGGGAGGACTTGTACAGAATATTCACCACAGAAGATATCTAAAAGGCCGAGAAACACATGAAAAAATGCTCCAAGTCTCTGATTGTCAGAGAAATGCAAATCAAGACAACAATGAGATATCACTTCACTCCTGTGAGAATGTCATACATCAGAAAAGGTAACAGCACAAATGCTGGAGAGGTGTAGGGTCAAAGGAACCCTCCTACACTGCTGGTGGGAATGTCAATCGGTCCAACCTCTGTGGAGAATAGTCTGGAGAACTCTCAGAAGGCTAGAAATGGACCTATCCTATGACCCTGCAATTCCTCTCCTGGGGATATATCCTAAGGAACCCAACATATCCATCCAAAAAGATCTGTGTACACATATGTTCTTGGCAGCACAATTTGTAATAGCCAAAACCTGGAAGCAATCCAGGTGTCCAACAACAGATGAGTGGCTGAGCAAGCTGTGGTATATATACACAATGGAATACTACTCAGCTGTAAAAAATGGTGACTTCACTGTTTTCAGCCGATCTTGGATGGACCTTGAAAAAATCATGTTGAGTGAAATAAGTCAGAAACAGAAGAATGAATATGGGATGATCTCACTCTCAGGCAGAAGTTGAAAAACAAGATCAGAAAAGAAAACACAAGTAGAACCTGAAATGGAATTGGCGTATTGCACCAAAGTAAAAGACTCTGGGGTGGGTGGGTGGGTGGGGAGAATACAGGTCCAAGAAGGATTCGGAGGACCTAGTGGGGGTTGTATTGTTATATGGGAAACTGGGGAATGTTATGCATGTGCAAACTATTGTACTTACTGTTGAATGTAAAACATTAATTCCCCAATAAAAAATAAAAAAATAAAAAGAAATGCTGACACTACCAAACTTTGTCACTCCCAGAATATATTACTCAGTATGTCTATACAGATTTCTAGATTACATACTTGGTGTAAGTGAAGTGGGGCCCCAGTGTTCAGTTTCAAGCTTTGGTCAGGAGAACAGTACAGACCAACAAACTCTCTATTCCTCTCCCTCGCCCCACTCTTTCACTACGCCACCATCCCCCATTAGTTCGTACAAATACATCCTTTCATACCCCGTCCCTTGAGTTGGTCACCTCTCAGTAATCTTTATTTACCAAGGCTAGTTAGACAGTGAGTGTGATGCCTGTTGCAAGCACATAACTGACTTGGGAGGGTCTCATCTTGTCATGAAGCATCAGCTTGTGATCTGTTTTCAAATCACTTGAGGAAGGAAGACTGACAGTGCTGGGCTAACATAACATAAAGGTTCTGTCTGCCATAAAATATCAGCTTGAATTTTGTTGTGTCAGGGGAGGAATACATTTTTTTTTTTTTACCACAGCCTGGTGAATTAAGAACAATATACAGAATGAAACGGTGAGCGTGTTACATTTGACTGTTGATAGGATTTATATATGGAACATCAATTTTCTGTACAGGCATAATTGACTACATATTGTCATGATTTGAAAACTGCCAGAATATGTATGGTGTGTGGAATGTTAAAATTTTAAGAACTGTAATGAAGAGGAAAAATCAGAAAACCTGAAAATGTACAACTGATAAAATTATTAATCTGAATTCTTTATCCAGAGTATATGAGAACCAGCTTTTCCCTTCATGGACTGCATGTAGAAAGATATAAGATAAATCAATTGTTTTAATGTGTTATCTTCCTAAATGTCAGTTCCTAGGGTTCTGGTATATAGTTCAATATTGGTCTCTTTCTCTAGAGCTTCCTCCCTTACGGTCCAGAGTCTAAGGCCAGCAGGTCTCAGGTCTCTTTATTTTTTTAATTTATTTTTTATATATTTTTTATCTTTACTTATTTATTGGTTAGAGACAGCCAGAAATTAAGAGGGAAGGGGGAGATAGGGAGAGATAAAGAGAGACCCCTTCAACATTACTTCACCACTTGCAAAGCTTTCCCCCTGCAGATGGGGACTGGGGGCTCGAACCCTAGTCCTTTCATACTGTAACATGTATGCTTAATCAGGTGTTTCACCACCCAGCCCCCATCTCTTTCTTAGTATAAAAGGACTAGGATGTTTCTCTTCAGAGATGTTCACTGTCAGTTAAATTGGGGAAAAGAACAGTTTGAATGAAAAAATTGTCATCAGTCTAATCTTACCAGAAAACTCTGGAGCCTTGCAGCCCTAGTTAGTGGTGGTCACCAGGAAGTTACGGTAGTTAGTTGTTTGGAACGCACTTTCTTTAACAGTAGCAATAGTGTACTACTTATGACCATATATATAAGTTGACTTCCAAGGGCAAATTGATCAAAAGAAACTTAGAGATTTTTGTGATTCAGTTAAACCAAAGATTCAGTGATGTCATGCTTGGCATTTGGCTCTGCTTAATTTCAGATTTTGCGTCCCCACCCACATCACTAATAGCATCCATTTCATTTTCTCAGGGTTGTTTAGCCTAAGGCAGCTTTTGGTCTTTGCTGTCTTGAAAGTTATAAGTACATTGATTGGAAGTTTTTCTTTCTCTGTCTTTTTAAAAAGCTTTATTTATTATTGGTGTGTGTGGCAGGGAGAACCAGAGGATTCCTTTGGCCACATGTAATGCCGTGGATCAAATTCAAGACCAGCGCTTTCATTCACTGCACTGTCTCCCAAGCGACAGTTTTTCTTTCTCCGTCTACACCATCTACACCATGCCTCGGCCTCGCGTGAGCTTAATGTGCAGCTTGGCGATACGAGAATCCGGCATGAAGCCCAGCCAGCCTATCTTGGTGTTACTCTCGATCACACTCTGTCATTTCACAAACATCTCATAAAAACTGCAGCAAAGGTGGGCGCGAGGAATAACATCATTGCAAGACTGGCCAGCTCCTCATGGGGCGCGAGCGCTTCCACACTACGATCATCATCTCTGGCATTATGCTATTCCACTGCAGAATACTGTGCCCCAGTATGGTTCCGTAGCCCCCATGCTCACTTGGTCGATTCCAAATTATATTCCTCCATGAGGATAATTTCTGGAACCATCCGTTCTACCCCGGTTCCATGGCTGCCAGTTCTTAGCAACATCGCCCCGCCAGATATTCGTCGGGATGCGGCATCATCTAAGTTCATTTCCCACGTCTACGCTCGACCGGACCTGCCAATATATGCGGATATCTTCGCCCACCCTGTCCAACGCTTGAGGTCTCGTCACCCAATCTGGTCCCCTACGCCTACACTGAACTTCTCTGTTCCAGTCTCTTGGAAACAGAGCTGGCAGTCAGCTGAGGTAAAGAACAAACACCTCATCACAGACCCCTGCAAGCGTCAACCCAGCTTTGACCTAGCACGTTATGATTGGGCCCTCCTCAATCGCTATCGAACAGGCCATGGCCGGTGCGTCGCTAAGTTCCATCGCTGGGGAGCCAGAGATGACCCGAACTGCCCCTGCGGCTACAGACAGACTATGACCCACATAGTCAACGACTGCCACCTCTCCAGATTCAAAGGAGGTCTCGAAACTTTACATCAGGCTCAACCTGATGCTGTTGACTGGCTACGGAAAAAGGGCAAACGCTAGAAGAAGAATTAAGCAAGCCAACCTACCTTTTGTCTCCTCATGCTGTTGGTTTTCTTGACACTTTTGCAGCAGTTCACATGCATCAGAACATCAGACATCCACAGCATCAGGACACCGGGGCATGATCCCCACTGAACCATTGGTGAGCTTTGGATCCACAGCTCCACTGCTTAATCTACATCAGAGTTTTCTTTTCTTTTCTTTTCTTTTCTTTTCTTTTCTTTTCTTTTCTTTTCTTTTCTTTTCTTCTCTTCTCTTCTCTTCTCTTCTCTTTTCTTTTCTTTTTCCTTTCTTTTCTTTTTTTTTCTTCCCTCCTCAAACACTGCCTGCTACTTTCTCACAGAGTAAAATGGTGAGACTAATGAAAGAGGAATGGGGCTTAAAAACAGAAATGCATTTTAGACTCCTTAAATAGAAGTAGTTGAGCCCATACACACACACATGTACATGTAAACATACACGTATTTTTTTAAAAGAATTATTTGTTTATTCACGAGAAAGACAGGAAGAGAGAAAGAACCAGACATCGCTCTAGTACATGTGCTTCTGGGGATCGAACTCGGGACCTCATGGTTGAGAATCCAATGCTTCACCCACTGTGCCACCTCCCGGACCATCACGATTTTTTTGGTTTGTTTTTTGTTTTTACAAAGAACAACAACATCAGTTTTTCATCCAAGAGCTCATCTGCTTATCTGCACAATCACCAGTGTTGAACTTTTCTCTTTTGTAAATAGGAGAAGTGTCTTACCCATGACCTAATAGTCCAGGGTTTGAAATTGGTGTTTTTGTTTTAATTTCCAGCTTTAGGAGTGCATCTTTGTTCCAACTTTCAAGTGGCTGAGAGATATTTTTTTTAATAAGCAAAACAATTTTGAGTGAATTTTATACTAATTGAAGTTGACGTTTGTCTGATTTTTAAAAAAATTTCTTGGGGGATTAATGTTTTACAGTCGACAATAAATACAATAGTTTGTACATGCATAACATTTCTCAGTTTTCCACATAACAATACAACCCCCACTAGGTCTTCTGTCATCCTTTTCCAGGACCTGTACTCTCCCCTGCAACACACATAGACCCCAGAGTCTTACTTTGGTGCAATACACCAACTCCAGTTCAGATTCGACTTGTGTTTTCTCTTCTGATCTTGTTTCTCAACTTCTGTTCTAATACATCTGTCTTTGGTAGTATTGCATTGTTTTAAGTTTTCTTTCTGTACTGTGAGTATGAGTCAGCCAACATTGAGCACATAGCCACTCATGCAGAGGAGTCTGTACAGGCTCTGTGATGCAAATAAACCATAGCAACGAGTTTAGAATTTTTCTTTGCAACTCAGTCAGTTATCTGTCTTACTATACCTTGAAGCCAATTTGTATTTTTCACAGAGCCAGGTGCCAAGCTGTCAGGTAACATCTGCAAGTGGCTTGCATTGCTCTAATAGTGTCTGCATATGCTCAGCTCTGTATGAAGATGTTTTTCATTTGACATGGAGTCATCGTTGGTCTTCTTCTCCACCTACTCCATTAAGCAGACACACCTGCACATGTTACTGATTTGATCCACTTTCAGAGGAGGGTGGTGCCTAGTGTATCTCTCCCTGTTGCTCCTATTTGCTTGGGTGCCACTTGGGAAATTATTCATCCAGCTAAAGTACTTTGATAGTGGGGAGGGCAGTAGGTAGTTGTTAAGGCATTTCCTGAAAAATCCTGCATATCTAACCTGAGTTATCCAATAAGGATTTAGTTGAGGTTTTTGTTCTCTCTCTCTTTAATTTTTATTAGTGATGTAATATTGGTTTACGAAATTAAGCTGACAGGTATAATTCCATACGGTCCCCACCACTAGAGTTCTGTGTCCCCACTCCCTCCACTGGAAATTGCATTAGTTCTCCCAAGATCACAGATATGGCTTGACTATTATTTCTATAAGTAAATACACACACACACACACACACACACACACACACACACACACACACATCCCCATGGTCCTGTCTTTTCTTCCTTTCTAAGTCACACCTACTACTTCTGAGTTTCTTTTCTTTCTTTCTTCTCTCTCTGGGTCCTGGGAATTAGAGTTCAGGGCCTTCTGGTCATCTTCCCCTAATATTACCCCTCTGGCAGTATGGACCAAAATTCTTTATGGAGTGGAGAAGTTGAGATTTCTGGTTTCTGTAGTTGCTTCTCCATTGGACATGCATGTTGGCAGGTCGATCCATACCACCAGCCTGCTTCTGTCTTTCCCTAGTGAGGCAGGGCTCTGGAGAGGTGAGGTTTCAGGACACATTGGTGAGGGTTGTTTGCCCAAGGAGTTCAGGATGAAATCATGGTAGCATCCACAACTTCATGGCTAGAAGGCAGAAAGATACAAATCAGAACAAAATGTTTAATAAACAGGAACCAAAAGGTAAGACTATAGCAGATGAGATTTGGGGTCTCCATTTTTGAAAAAGCTAGAAAGTCTATTTTAGGTATATTACAAGGGGCCCATGACTACTAATTTTTGCCTGAGCCTGACAGCTAATATGCAGGTGGGCTAAAGGTATTGTCTGAGGAGGTGGTCTCAAGAGTTGGAAATAAGACTAGAAAGCTGGATCAGATAAGAGAGTACCTCTTTTTTTTTTAAATTTTTTTAAAGTTTTTTTTTTAATTCCCTTTTGTTGCCCTTGTTGTTTTATTGTTGTAGTTATTACTGATGTCGTTGTTGTTGGATAGGACAGAGAGAAATGGAGAGAGGAGGGGAAGACAGAGAGGGGGAGAGAAAGACAGACACCTGCAGACCTGCTTCACCGCCTGTGAAGGGACCTGCCTGCAGGTGAGGAGCCGGGGGCTCGGACCGGGATCCTGACGCCGGTCCTTGAGTTTAGCGCCACCTGCGCCTAACCCGCTGCGCTACAGCCCGACTCCCACGAGAGTACCTCTTAAATATAGGAAAAGTATTTAAATACCATTACCTATTACCCCCACTGATCTGATCTAGGACCTATATTCAGCACAGGAGCCTATGCAACCTCTGCATCCCTTTAAGTCTGAACTTGCATTTCATCATCATAGCTAGGAACATTCTAGGCTATATTCATTGTAGGACCCATCCTCCTTGAGTGACAGAATATGTTGGCTGAGCCTCCCTTCGGAGAGTGGGGCAGTCCCTACCATTGTTCCAAATTGAGGGCTAGGTCCTGTAGAGGCCCACAAAAGGGTTTATGATGTTCCTAATGGAGATGATCAGCAACGGTGGAGAGAGGGATCTGTTAGAGGTCTAGGCCCATCATGTCTGTGTAGGAATCCCAGGATTCCCTGACTTGGGCTCTGGGTGATGGGGTGGCCTGGTGGTGACCAAAAGAGCCATCGTTAAAGTATGCTGGTATCTTGCTCTTATTCATATTTTGTAGTCCTTACTTTATTTGACAAATTTAGCCTTAGAGTAATTAAGGGGAAGGGTATCTAGGTCTAAGTAGGAATTATTTAAGTATTTTATGGTGTCTTTTTTAGGTCTTTCTACTTGCTTGCTGCACTTATTGAGTCACAGCAAACTATGGAACACTTTTAAGTGTTTAAATATGGTAAATTTTCTTTAAGAAATCATCAGAATCCCTGTAACTTTGAGGACTGAAAACATGAGTTCTGACCCCTGGCTCTACAGCTAATCAGATGTTTGACTTTGAGTAGGCTACAAACAAATTTTCTGAGTCACTTTGATATTAGTTACTCACTAAGGGAGCACATGTTCCAGAGTCACAGAGAGGGGTTGAAACTGATCAACATTGGTCTATATGTATGAATGTATGAGAGAGGAGGAAGAAGAGATAGTATCCAAAAAGCATATGCTGACAGTAGGAATTGAACTTAATTCCTAAAAGTCTAAAAGCTTTTTCTACTGTACCACCTCCCAGGCTGCCCTACTTTTATTTTATTTATTTATTTATTTATTTATTTATTTTATTAGAGAGAAAGGGCACCAGAGTAGCATTTCAGCACATGTGATGCCTAGGATGGAACTTGGGATCTCATGTTAGAGAGTCCAACAGCTCATCCACTGCACCATCTCCCAAGCCTCCCAATCGACTTAAAAAAATATATATACACACACACACACACACACACACACACACACACACACACACATATATATATATATATGAGAAAGATATGAGGAGAGAGAAAAAGAGAGAGAGAGAGAATAAACCAGACATCATTCTGGTACATGTGCTGCCAGGAATTGAATTCTGGACCTCATGCTTCAGAGTCCAATGCTTTATCCACTGCGTCACTTCCTGGACCATCCAGTCTACCCTCTACTAACAGTGATCTTATAGAAATTATATGTATGACCTCTGTTTTGGTTTCCTGGCTCATAAGATGTGTATAATAATATGTAACTCAAATGACTGGGAAATCTAGTGATTTTTGTGGATATGTGATTTTGTAGATCTAGTAATTTTGTGGATATACTTATTGTACCTACACTGTAGCTATTCCAGAGTATTCACTTTTGCTGCCTTGCCTGAGGACAGATATGCAGATTTTAATATTGGACATCACACTATAGTATTTTTATAAAAAATTACAATGAAATAAAAATGATTTTTATTAAATAAGTAACCAATTGGGAGCCAGGCAGTAGCACAGCAGGTTAAGCACACATGGCGCAAAGTGCAAGGACCGGCCTAAGGATTTAACCCCCCTCCCCGGCTCCCTACCTGCAGGGGAGTCGCTTCACAGGTGGTGAAGCAGGTCTGCAGGTATCTATCTTTCTCTCCCCCTCTCTGTCTTCCCCTCCTCTCTCCATTTCTCTCTGTCCTGTCCAACAATGATGACATTAATAACAACAATAATAACCACAACAAGGGCAACAAAAGAGAATAAATAAATATTAAAAAAATAAGTAACCAATTATCTGTACATAAGGACTAAGCAAGATTCCCTACTTACTAGCTAAAAACTTGATCCAAGAAAATTTAGAGGGAAATAAGGAGAGTGATAGAATTAGCACTTAGGGTTAAATGGGACAGCATCAGGTCTGGAGGGCCACAGGACAGTGTGAGAGGTCTCAGGCCTGTCCAGACATGACTGGGGTTCATCACTCTCCTTTTTCTGAAGGTAGCACAGTGGATAAAGCATTGGATGCTCAAACTCAAGGTTCCAAGTTTGATCCTTGGCATTGTGTGTGTTGTTTATGCTCTGGTTCTCCCTCTCCCTCCCTCTCCCTCTCCCTCTCCCTCTCCCTCTCCCTCTCCCTCTCCCTCTCCCTCTCCCTCTCCCTCTCCCTCTCCCTCTCCCTCTCCCTCTCCCTCTCCCTCTCCCTCTCCCTCCCCCTCCCCCTCCCCTCCCCCTCTTCCTCTCCCTCTCCCTCTCCCTCTCCCTCTCCCTCTCCCTCTCCCTCCCCCTCCCCCTCCCCCTCCCCTCCCCCTCTCCCTCTCCCTCTCCCTTCACCACCCTCTCTCCTCCCTCTTTCTCTAATTAATTAGTAAACATACCTTTAAAAAATTGAAGTCAAGAACTGGGTGGTGGCTCAGCTTTTAGAGCATATGCATTATCATGCATGAGGACCCAAGTTCAAGGTCGTTTTGCAGAGTGGAGGCTTCACAAGTGGTGGATCAGTGCTGTAGGTGTCTCCTTTCCTCTCTATCTTCTGTTGCCTTTCACTCTCATAAAGAAAGAGAGGCTGTAGGATTGCTGGGAACAGTAGAGCAGTGCAATGCACCAACTCCTAGCAGTGACACAGAAGAAGGAAAAGGAGGGAAGGGGGCAGGAGGAGGATGGAAGAGAAAGAATTTAAGTCATTCAGTGAAGAGCCTTTCTTCCAGTAGACATTTGAAAAGTTGGCCTGGAGTGGCACAGTCCTAGTGACAAGGGGGAAAAAAAAAAAAAAGAAGAATGAGAAGAAGAAGAGGAAGAAGAAGGAAGAGAAGGAGGAAAAGAAGAATAAGCAGGAGGAGGAGGAGGAGGAGGAGGAGGAGGAGGAGGAGGAGGAGAAGAAGAAGAAGAAGAAGAAGAAGAAGAAGAAGAAGAAGAAGAAGAAGAAGAAGACAATGAAGACAATGACGACTCAAGGGTCTAACTTCTGAGCTTGAACCCTGGCTCTCACCGTGATGTTTGAAAGATTAACTTCTGGACCCATTTCCTCATCTCTAAATTGGGAATAACATATTTTCCTTCCAGTCAGCCAAGAGAATTGTGGGTAGAATACATGAGGTCTATGTACTTGGAAGGAAAAAAATTCATTTTTATTTTCTCTAATCTCTTAACTGAAAGAGTATGAATGTAGCCACCAAATCACGGTAGAGTTAGCAACACATAACTTTGTCAGTAAGGAAAAAAACACAGATAAATTTTGTATCACATTACAATTATCTGTAAGTACCATTTGTATTCATCTACTTGAAAATTGTGGTTTTCCAACTTGCTTCTACATCTCGATATTTAATGTATTATCATAATTTTTAATTATCTGAAAACTAAACTAATTTGTGTTTCTTTACAATTTTGTTATTATTGTTTATTGTAGACATCTACTGTAGGCACTTTATTCTGGAAAGTGATCCAGAGGTTTCTGACTCAGAAAAGTTAAAGAAACCCCTTCTCTCACTTTGCAAGTGATGATTAAACAACAGGCCTACATTTAGAGATGGGGCTACAGACCAGGGGCTTCTCCATCCTCCTGGGATGAGAAGGCATCAGCTAGCTCACTGGGCATCTGTATTAATTTGGCTCTCGTAAATTCAACACACATCTACTGAATGTTTACCAGATACCTCTCCCCCTGATGGCAGTAGGACATTCAGCTGGGTGTGTCATGAGTCTTGTCTCAGAAGATAATATGTGCTCTAGGAGCAGAAAAGGAAAATTAATCCAGTGGGGCAAAAGGTGATAGAATCAGTGGGCCCCAAATACTTGGTTGTATGAGAAATCTATGATGGTTTATTTTCTGTATCAATTTACCTGTACTTTGGTGCTCAAATATTTGGTGAAACATCTCAACTATCTCTGTGAGAGTATGTTTGTATTTGTGTGTGTGTGTCTGTGTGTGTGTGTTTGTGTGCGTGCGTGTGTGTGTGTGTGTGTTGCTGAGTCTAACATGTATTATTGATTTAATGGTTTTTCAACATTATAAAACTTGAGGGCTATGCTTTTAGACACACATATGTATGTGTGCATCTAGCATTAAAATAGGTAGTTTTTAAATTTATTTATAAAAAGGAATCATTGACAAAACCATAGGATAAGAGGGGTACAGCTTCTCATAATTCCCATCACTAGACCTCTGTATACCATCCCCTCCCCTGATAGCTTTCCTGTTCTTTAACCCTCTGGGAGTATGGACCCAAGATCATTGTGGGATACAGAAGGTTGAAGGTCTGGCTTCTGTAATTGCTTATCCCGCTAAACATGGGCATTGACAGGTTGATCCATATTCACAGCCTGTCTCTGTCTTTCCCTAGTGGGGAAGGGCTGCGGGGAAGCAGAGCTCCAAGTCACATTGGTGGGGTTGTCTGTCCAGAGAAGTCTGGTCGCATCCTGCTAGCATCTAGAACCTGGTGACTGAAAAGAGAGTTAATATACAAAGCCAAACAAATTGTTGACCAATCATGGACCTAAAGGCTGGAATAGTGCAGATAAAGTGTTGGGGGGTCCTCCATTTTGTAGATAGCTAGTGGGCATATTTTAGTTATATTTCAAAGCGCCTGTAGCTATACTAGTGGTTTTTTTGTTTGTTTGTTTGTTTTTTGCCTGAGCTTGAAATCTGATATGCAGGTGGATCCTAATCGTTGTCTGGGGAGATGATGTCATGGCTGGGAAAAGGACCAGAAAGTTGAATCAGGAAAGAGAGCAGCTCCCTAATATGGGAAAGGGGTATAAATTTTATTGTAAACCCCATTGATTTGATGTGATCTGGAGCCCATAATTAGCTTAGGAGCCTGTGTGACCTCCGAATCCCTCTAGATCTGAGCTCACATTCTGTGGTCATGAGTAGGAACATTGCATGCTGCCCCCGATATCGACCCATCTTACTCAGGTGTAGCATAGAGTATGTTGTCCATTCTCCCTTCAAAGGATGGAACATTGTCTACCATTGTTGATCCAGGTGGTATTTTTTAAAAAATTATCTTTATTTATTGGATAGAGATAGGTAGAAATCGAGAGGGAAGGGGGTGATAGAGAGGAAGAGAGAGAGACATCTGTAGCACGGCTTCACCAGTTGTGAAGCTTTCCCCCTGCATTTGGGGACCAGGGGATCAAACCTAGGTCCTTGCACATTGTAACGTGTGCTCAACCAGGTGTGCCACCACCTGATCCCCAAATTGGAAGGTTTTGAAAAGCTGATTATCCTCTGTAATTTGACTAGGCCTCATGGAGTCAATTGAGGAAACTAATAGTACCAAGACTGACCTTTCCAGAGCAAGAGAGAATTCTTGCAGTGTTTGGCCTGTAGATCTGAATTGTTACATTGACCTGATCTGGGCTCATCAGGTTTTGGGCTTCATAGAAACACAGTCATGAGCTGTTTCTTTAGATTTCACTGTATATACATCTCTTCATTTGCTTCTTTTTTCTTTTCTTTTTTTTCTGGAGAACCCTAGGTTCTCAGATAGATAGATAGATAGATAGATAGATAGATAGATAGATAGATAGATAGGGTTGCTCAGATAGTCCTTGATCCTACCCCCCTTCATTAGCTACTGAGTATCCCTCCATGGACAGGATGCCTTTGTGGGGTCCAGCATCATATACCAAAGGACCAGGAGCCTTTCCTACTCCTGAACTGGGTAGTAGCAATACAGACTTTACTCCTGACTGTGAACTTGTGACTTATGAACTGACTCCATCTGATTCTGATATCAGCTTTTGGAGAGCATTGGAGAATATTGCTTTCGGCCACCAAAGTTGAAAGAGCCTTTGTGCAAATCCAGCAGAGAAATTCTAGCACATCACTGGGGGAATGTGGAGTGTGATTGGATATACTGAAGAGGGTAAGACGAACAACTTGACTTTATCACCTCCTCTCTCCCAACTTCCACCATGGCACAGATCAGGACATCCAAAAGCCTTGGCTTGTGATTTCTCCAAGGAGGGCAAGTACGGGACCAGCCTCTCAAGCTGTGTGGGATGCTGCCTCAGCAACCCAATCTTTCTCACCTCACCAGAGTACGGAGTTCTGAGTTGTATGATTCAGGGACCAGCAAACAGCTAGAACAGTCAGTGCTCAAAAAGGAATGAACAAAAGGGATGCCACACTAACTAGCTCACAGACACCAAAAGAAGGCCCACCGACAAGCTTCTGGGATACCTCATCTGTGGATTTCCTATTGGCCTTCAGATACCCCCACTTCCCTGGCTGCCTCACCTGCACAACATCAACCCAGGGGTAGCTGGCTTCCTGTGCTCATTCCTGGTTGTGTGAGCAAGTTTTGAGAGACGGCCGGTGAGCATGTGCTGAAATCTGACTGAATCAGCAAGCCTGGGAGAGACCACAGAGAGATGCATGGGAGAACTGGTCAGACATTGGTAAAAGGATGTGAACTTTCAGTTCTAAGACAAATCAGTTCTGTGTTCTAATGCACAGCGTGGTGATAAGAGTTGACAATGCTGTTTTATGTACTTAAAAGAGAAAATGGGGCCTGACCAATTTTAGCAATAGTGCTCAAAGATTAAATGTTCTGACCATGAAAATAAAAAATGGAATGGCCAGAGGTGGCGCAGTGAACTTTGTACTTAAAGCACAAGGTCCCAAGTTCAGTCTGCATGCTCTGGTTCTCTCTATGTTTCATGTTAATACATCTTTAATAATAAAGTCTAAAAACTGGGAATTAAAATGGAGTGATGGAAGTGCGAACTAAACCTATAGAAGCATTCACGTTGATTGTATTTTTGAAATCTTCACACTGTACTTCTTAAGCTTATACAGTACTATATGTCAGTTATCTCTTCAAGTAAGAAAAAAAATTATTTTTTCCCTTTATTGGGGGATTAATGTTTTACAGTCAACAGTAAATACAATAGTATAAACATGCATAACATTTCTCAGTTTTCCACATAACAGTACAACCCCCACTAGGTTCTCTGTCATCCTTTTCCAGGACCTGAAAAATGTTTTAAAAGGAACAACAAAAAGCTCCTGTATGCATATGATTATGCCCCTGTGCACTTTACTTTGCTCATGTTTCTCGTTAAGCAGCTTTTGGCTGGGAGCTCTGGGCCCCTGAGAGGTTTTGGTTTGCTGACAGACCCCTGGTGACGGTGGTGCCTCTAGGTAATGTGAGCAGTGCGGGCTTACTGGGCACTGAGCGCTGGGAAGGGTGACTAGAAGGGAAAGGAAGTAACATTGCACACCCACTTAGTGTCAGGCAATATGCATAGTACTTTCATTTTAACCTCTAGTTCTTTTGTGTTTTTCTTTTAATTATCTTTATTTACTGGATAGAGACAGCTAGAAATGGAGAGGGAAGGAATTGGTAGAGAAGGTGAAAGATAGACACCTGTAGCCCTGCTTCACCACTTGCAAAGCTTTCCTCTACAGGTGGGAACCGGGAACTTGAACCAGGGCCCTTGTGCATTGTAATATGTGTGCTCAACCAGGTATGCCACCACCTGTCCCCCACCTCTTATTCTTTGTACCAATAAGACAAATTGAATTGTGCCACTTTGCAGACAAATTTTTGGATAGGGAAAGTGATTTACCTGGGTCACCCAGCTAATAAGAAGAATCATATTTGGTACCCGGACCTGAATTGGCCTGGTTGACATCCAAAATAGTCAAAGCTAGGCTCTTGAAAATGTAAGATGTGACAGCAGCAACAAATGTTGGAGAGGCTGTGGGGACAAAGGAACCCTTCTACACTGCTGGTGGGAATGTAAACTGATCCAGCTGGAGATCAGTCTGGAGAACTCTCATGAGGCTAGACATAGATCTTCCATATGACCCAGTAATTCCTCTCCTGGGGTTATACTCCAAGGACTCCATAACACCCAACCAAAAAGAGGTGTGTACTCCTATGTTCATAGCAGCACAATTCATAATAGCTAAAACCTGGAAGCAACCCAGGTGCCCAACAAGAGTTGAGTGGCTGAGAAAGCTGTGGTATATATACACAATGGAATACTATACAACTATCAAGAACAATGAACCCACCTTCTCTACTCTAAGTCACTGATTATCAGAGAAATGCAAATTAAGACAACACTAAGGTACCACCTCACTCCTGTAAGAATGGCACACATCAAAAAGGACAGCAGCAACAAATGCTGGAGAGACTGTGGGGACAGAAGAACCCTTTTGCATTGCTGGTGGGAATGTAAATTGGTCCAGCCTCTGTGGAGAGCAGTCTGGAAAACTCTCACAAGGCTAGACATGGACCTTCCATATCATCCAGTAATTCCTCTCCTGGGGTTATACCCCAAGGACTCCATAACACCCAACCAAAAAGAGGTGTGTACTTCTATTTTCATAGCAGCACAATTCATAATAGCTAAAACCTGGAAGGAACCCAGGTGCCCAACAGCAGATGAGTGGCTGAGAAAGCTGTGGTACATATACACAATGGAATACTATGCAGCTATTAAGAACAATGAGCCCACCTTATCTGACCCATGTTGGACAGAGCTAGAAGAAATTATGTTAAGTCAGCTAAGTCAGAAAGATAAAGATGAATATGGGATGTCCCCACTCATCAACAGAAGTTGAGAAAGAAGAACAGAAAGGGAAACTAAAAGCAGGATCTGATTAAATCGAGAGCAGGGCACCAATATAAAAACCCTGTGGTGAAGGGGAGGGTGGCCATTGGGCTTCCCGGCACAGCGGGGGGTGGGTGGGTGGGGGGTGGGTGGTAGGGATGGGACACAGTCTTTTGGTGGTGGGAGTGGTGTTTATGTACAATCCTATTAAAGTGTAAACATATAAACCACTATTTAATTAATATGAGAGGTGAAAAACTGATGATATGTCTAGAACTTCTTAAAACACAGACTGAGTCTTTTTAATACATAGGCTGTCTTTGATATGTTCTCTCCCAAAAGCCTAGACCAGGGAGAACAGAAGCAACCGACAGCACAGCTATATACAAGATTCTGGGTATTATACCCCAAACCCTATCAAAGGGACTTTCTAAAGTTAACCCTATCACCAAATAATGTGATAATAACAATAACTATTCATTGTCTTCTTGAACCCTAAACACAACAGGAACCTTACATTTCCACTATAGAGCCTATATTTCCCCCAGTCCTGGATCCTTAGGGTGGGGCCCACTTTTCTGCATGCTGCTCTCAATTCAAATCAAATAATATTGCATCTGCGGATCACAACCTAATCAACGCAACGAGTGCCACCCCAGCATGCTTCACTTCAGACTGTGTCCAGAGACTTCAGGTGTGGAATGACAACCCTTAAGCTTCATCACTCAGGTGAGACCTTTCCTTTCATAGTATTTTCTAATTCCATTCTAGGTGTTCCACTCCCCAATAAAGTCCCCAGGTCCCCTGAGACAGAGCATAGGTTCACACGTGCCCATAAACTAGGGGGAAAATATATACCTGAAAGCAGAAGTACACAAGAGCATGCAGGGAATACCCCCAACACTTCATCTGCACTATTCCAGTCTTTAGGTCCATGATTGTTCAACAATTTGTTTGGCTTTGTATGTTAACTCTCTTTTCAGCCACCAGGTTCCGGATGCCAGCAAGATGCTGACCAGACTTCCCTGGACAGACGACCCCATCAATGTGTACTGGAGCTCCACTTCCCCAGAGCCCCACCCTACTAGGGAAAAAGAGAGAGGCAGACTGGGAGTATGGATTGACCAGTCAACACCCATGTTCAGCGGGGAAGCAATTATAGAATCAGGACCTTCCACCTTCTGCAACCCACAACGACCCTGGGTCCATACTCCTAGAGAGATAGAGAATGGGAAGGCTATCAGGGGAGGGGAGGGGATATGGAGATCGGGTTATGGGAATTGTGTGGATTTGTATCCCTCTTATTCTATGGTTTTGTTAAGGTCCCCTTTCTTAAATAAAAAAAAAAAAGAAAAAGAAAACTCAAGATGTATGGGGGGTTGGGTGGTGGCACACCTGGTAGAGTGTATACCCTCAGCCCTAGTCCCAATTTAGAGAGGGACATCTTCACAGGGAGTGGAGCCTCTCCTTTTCTCTGTCTCTTTCTCCTGTCTCACCTGTCTAAAAATAAAAAATAAGGGGAAATGGTCACTGGGAGCAATAGAGTCCTGCCAGCAACAAGCCCCAGTGATAAACCTGATGGGAAGAGGAAAAAAGAAAAGAAAATGCCAGGTGTTACCTCCCAGGAGTACACTAATCTCAGAGCAGAGGAACCTAGATTCTGCAGAACTGTCCCCAGGAGAACTTCCCACCCCCATGTGCCCTCCAGCCACCACATCCCACCCCAGCATGGGAGAGATGTGTCAGCATCCTGCTTGAAGTCAGGAAGATCCCAAATCATCAGATAAGAGAGTGTTTCTTGTCGGTAGTCTTTGAGACGGCCCACTTTGCTGTTTATCCCATTGTTCTCTGGGCCTAAGTTGGTCATCAAGTGCCACTTAACTCTCTTTATGTTTCACTCCACCATGACCTCCTGTTTTATTCAGCTGATGAGGCTCCCACATGGGACAGTGTTGAAAGCTTTTCTACAGCTACAGGCGATTGCATCTGCTGCTTGTTTCCTTATCTGAGGGTTCTTTCATGCTATCTGGCAAGGAAATCAAAATCCGTAGGGCACCATTTACTCTCCAGAAAGTGACTTCATGGACCTATTGGGGTACTTCTTTCCCAAGTGAGTGAACAGGCCATTTCAGAGCCACCCACAATTAGCCAAAAGGCCCAAGCTGTCTGCCAGGCCCACCTGTCCAGGACATGTAGCCAAATGGGGCAGATGGGCTCCAAGCAGACAGCCTCTGAATTTAGACTCAGCCTCCTCCCCACGCTGCTTTGGGCCCTCTCGGAAAGAGGGAAAATGTGCCAGCAAGAACATGAGTCAGAGAAAGCCCTTCAAGAACCTGTGTGTTAAAAACACTTTCAGGCTGCAATAGGGCATGTTTAGAGAAGAAATAAGTCTGAAAAATGAAGACTGCTTGGAAGACTCTCCCTTGCCTTGACCTTTTTGTGAGCAAATGTCTATGCATTCTTCCTTTAGGAATCTTGTTGGTTTGTTTTATGAAAACGACACTGAAATGTACAAAGAGAGACCAGGGCACTGCTCAGCTTAGCTAGAGGGCTTATGGTGGTACAGGAGATTGAACCTGGGCCCTCAGAGCCTCAGGTATGAAATCCTTTTTGCATAAACATTATGCTATCTCTCCAGCCTACCTCTCTGTCCTTCAAAAATCAACTTTCCCCAGCAGTGTCTCCCCCTGCCTGCCTCTCCAACAAAGTCAGATGGCCCTTCTTTGCCAAACTTGGTACCTTGGAATGACCTCTTAACATAATAATGGATTTATATCATATATATTTGTGTGTGTGTGTGTGTGTGTGTGATTTTGATGTGCTTCAAAAGGAAGGCGAAGTGAATTGCAGACATACTAATTAAAGTGTAAAATAAACCAAATATCTTAAAAAAAATTTTTTTTTATTATTGGGGAATTAATGTTTTACATTCAACAGTAAGTACAATAGTTTGTACATTCACAACATTCCCCAGTTTCCCATATAACAATACAACCCCCACTAGGTCCTCTGAATCCTTCTTGGACCTGTATTCTCCCCACCCACCCACCCCAGAGTCTTTTACTTTGGTGTGATACACCAATTCCATTTCAGGTTCTACTTCTGTTTTCTTTTCTGATCTTAAAAAAAACACAACTTTTGATGAAATCTAATTTATCAATTTTCTTATTTATTTATTTTTGATACCAGGCATTCTTTTTTTTTAAATTTATTTCTTTATTGGGGAATTAATGTTTTACATTCAACAGTAAATACAATAGTTTGTACATGCATAACATTCCCCAGTTTCCCATTTAACACTACTACCCCCACTATGTCATTTATCATCCTTCATGGACCTGTATTCTCCCCACTCACCCACCCCAGAGTCTTTTACTTGGGTGCAATATGCCAATTCCATTTCAGGTTCTACTTGTGTTTTCTTTTCTGATCTTGTTTTTCAACTTCAGCCTGAGAGTGAGATTATCCCATATTCATCCTTCTGTTTCTGACTTATTTCACTCAACAAGATTTTTTCAAGGTCCATCCAAGATCGGCTGAAAACGGTGAAGTCACCATTTTTTTTTACAGCTAAGTAGTATTCCATTGTGTATATAGACCACAACTTGCTCAGCCACTCATCTGTTGTTGGACACCTGGATTGCTTCCAGGTTTTGGCTATTACAAATTGTGCTGCCAAGAACATATGTGTACACAGATCTTTTAGGATGGATGTTTTGGGTTCCTTAGGATATATCCCCAGGAGAGGAATTGCAGGGTCATAGGGTAGGTCCATTTCTAGCCTTCTGAGAATTCTCCAGACTGTTCTCCACAGAGGTTGGACCAATTTACATTCCCACCGGCAGTGTAGGAGGGTTACTTTGACCCCACAGCCTCTCCAGCATTTGCTGCTGTTACCTTTTCTGATGTGTGACATTCTCACAGGAGTGAAGTGATATCTCATTGTTGTCTTGATTTGCATTTCTCTGACAATCAGAGACTTGGAGCATTTTTTCATGTGTTTCTCAGCCTTTTGGATCTCTTCTGTGGTGAATATTCTGTTCAAGTCCTCCCCCCATTTTTGGATGAGGTTATTTGTTGTCTTATTGCTGAGTCTGGCAAGCTCTTTATATATGTTTAAACCAAATATCTGATAAAAACATGACATGGGGAATAAGGATTGGGAAAGTAAGAATAAGCAAAAAATGAGGTTTATGTTTGAAACATATCTCTGAGGCCTTTTATCCAGACTTCGGCTTAACCATGTTTTTTGACCCTAAGGCACCTAACCCTGAAATAGTGTTAGGAAGTAGCTTGATTTACTGTTCAGGAGAGACATGGTTGTTTTTTCCAGTTACAGGTCAATGATGAACTTTTTTCTTTTTCTCTCCTAAATAATGTTCTCAGAACCTATACAATACATCCATGGGGCTGTCATAGAACATCTT
Organism: Erinaceus europaeus; assembly: GCF_950295315.1. Taxonomy (NCBI): domain Eukaryota; kingdom Metazoa; phylum Chordata; class Mammalia; order Eulipotyphla; family Erinaceidae; genus Erinaceus; species Erinaceus europaeus. The sequence goes on from NC_080168.1 coordinate 74,579,644, forward strand.
TTAATATGTGTGTGTGTGTGTGTGTGTGTATGTATGTGTGCATGTGTGTGTGTTAATGTGTTCAAACATACATGGTCTTATCTGTGACATAGGAGCAGTAATTATAAACTACTCATTGAGATATAGGAGTAATAAATGAGATAGTACATGAAACACTTTAGGATAGACTCAGGTACAAGGTAAATGCTAAGTATGAGGTGATTTTTTTGCTCTAGAAATCTATAGGATAGGGAGGGGTAGATAGCATAATGGTTAAACAAAAGGACTTTCATGCCTGAGAGTCCAAAGTCCCAGGTTCAATTCTCCAGCACAGCCCTAACCCAGAACTGAGCAGTGCCCTGTATCTGTCTCTCTCTCTCCCTTTACCTCTGTATCTCAATAAAATAAGCAAATAATATATATATATATATATATAAAATCTTCAGGATAAGGAAAAGATTATAAAACCTTGGTACCCATGTCATTTGGCTTTGGTAGTCAGAAATGAGGGATGGGGACAGGGATGGGGGGCAGGTATCTGTATCCAGCTGCCATATATCCCTCTGCTCCTGGGACAACTGTGCTGAGTCCCACTGCACACTCCCTGTAGGAGGAAGCCACTGACCTTCTCAGGCCTTTCCATACTTCTTGATTTAAGCCACTTGTTGGGATATTGTGCAGATGTGGTTGAACATTGGCAGGGCCCACAAACCACTGTATTTCCATGCAAGTAGTATTTATATATCCCCACCACGTTATCCCCTCAGGGTATTGCAAATCCTGCCAGCTTTCTACCTTCCCAGAATGCCTTTTTCTTTTCTCCATCCTCTTCCCTAGCCAATTCCGTCCCGACTTGCCACTTCTGGAATTCTCCTATAAAAGTCACTTCTGTTTCTGCTCTTTCTTCCCTCTCTCTCTCTCTTTCTCTTCCGTGTCCTGACCTGGAGAAGACCTGGAGAAAGGCTGGCATGCATAGCAGGAGGTGGCCATTTTGCTAGCTCCACATGGCCTAAACCCGTTGTGTTCACACCTGACTCTGGGGTGTCCGCATCAATAAAGAATTGTACTACCACGCCGCCACAAGTTCCTCGTCTCTCTCTCCGGCAAAGCTAGCCCGGCAGCCACTGGATTTGGAGGAATTGGGGGAGGGTGGGAACTTCAGATCTGGTACATGTGTACATGATTTTGCCCTTTGCAGTAATTCCGCTGATAGCAAAAGCATCATACAGTTTCTTCTCTATAACGTTTTCATCTCTCTCCTAAGTCCTGCAGCTACTACTGGAGGCCAAAATCAACTTCCCTAGAGGACCAGATGGACTGCCTCCTCCCTCTTCCCCCTCCACTTCCCTGTCCCTCTTCCTCTTACCTTTCTGTTCATCTTTTCTGTCCCCCTCTTCCCTGGTCTGTAACTCTCTGACTCTCTATGTCACTTGAATCCCCTAAACTCCTCCGAGGGTGTGGAATGCAGATACTACCAGGATCATATCGGTCAACCTCTTCCACACCTGACACACACCATTGTTGGTAGATTGTAGAGGGAGGGGTTCACCAGAAAGTAATTCTTTCTTCTCTAGGCCAGAGATAAAAATACATTTCCCTTCCAAAGCTTTATTTTTTTTCTCATTTAAATACTGTCTATGAGATCCTTCCTGGGAAAACTTGTGGTTAAGAAAAGCATGTAGCATTGTCACCAAGCCAGTCTTTCAAATAACAAGTGTATCCAGAAGCAAAAATTTTTTTTCTTATTTTTTAAAAATATTTTATTTATTTATTTTCCTTTATTGTTGCCCTTGTTTTTATCATTGTTGTGGTTATTATTATTATTGTTATTGATGTTGTTGAGAAATGGAGAAAGGAAGGGAAGACAGACACGGGAAAGAAAGGTAGACACCTTGTAGACCTGCTTCACTGCTTGTGAAGTGACTCCCCCCTGCAGGTGGGGAGCCAAAGGCTCGAACCAGGATCCTTACGACAGTCCTGAAGTTTCACGCCATGTGTACTTAACCCACTGCACTACAGCCTGACTCCCATTAGTTAATTAATTAATTTTTAATTAATTTTTAAAAATTTTTGTTTATTTATTGGTTAGACACTGACAGAAATAGAGAGGGAAGGGGGTGATAGACAGGGAGAGAGACAGAGAGATACCTGAAGCCCTGCTTCACTACTTGTGAAGCTCTCCCCCTGCAGGTGGGGACTGAGGACTCGAACCTGGGTCCTTGCTCACTGTAACATGTACGCTTAACCAGTTGTGCCACCACCAGGCCCCATCAATTTATTTTTAAAAAGATTTTAATTTATTTATTTGTCAGGAGGAAAGAGAGAAAATGAACCAGACATCACTCTGGTACATGTGCTGCTGGGAATGAACTTGGCACATCATGCTTGAGAGTCCACTGTGCCACCTCCTGGTAAAATAATTAAAAAAAATAACAAAAAAATAAAAATAAAATTAAAATTAAAAAATTATTTAAAAAATAAATTTAAATAAATAAATAAATAATTTTTCTTAGTGATTTAATATTGATTTACAAAATTATAAGGTTATAGGGGTATAATTCCATAATGTTCCTGCCACCAGAATTCTATGTCCCTATTCCCTAAATTGGAAACTGCAGTAGTTATCCCAAGGTCACAGATATGGGCTCATACTATATATTTTGTTCGCCCATTTTTTCAGTTGTTCTGCCTTCTCTTCCTTTCTAAGTCACCCTTATACCTATTGCTACTTCTCTTTCTGATAAGAGAAACAATGCCTGGCTTCCTCTGGTGTATCCTCTGGTGTTTTCCAGATTCACTTCCCTTTCAGTGATGGTATAAAAATAAGCTTTCTGGTGACAAATGCTTTGAGTCCTGGTGGAATGAGAGTACAGAGCCCTCTGATTTTCTTCATTTACCTCTCTGGAAGTATGGACCAAAATCATCTTTGGGGTACAGAAGGTGGTGCTTCTCTGTTGGGCATGGGCATTGGCAGGTTGATCCATATCCCCAACCTGCTTCTATCTTTCCCTAGTGGGGTAGTCAGAAGCCAAATCTTTTTTGTAGCCACTTAAATGATTTTGTCTACTTGTAGAACAGCAAAATCACAAAGAATAAGGTGCTTGCCACTAAAGCATTATACTTTACCTCTCCTCTTTCTGAATGATTAAAAAAAAAAAAACTTCCACTCTATTTCTCAGAATAACTCCCCCCCATATCTACCTCAATATTTCCTCTCCATTTTATTGGAGAGGATGTTAATGGTTTACAGTGAAGTTGTCTACACATGGGCACAATTTTCCAGCTCTGTGTGATAGGTGTCTGCACAATACTCTTACCCCTAACTTAGGATCCCACCCAACCTTTCGATCCCCCTCTTCCACTCCTCCATAATTCTTTGCTTTGGTGCAATACACCACCCTCAGTCTTTTTATAACACAAGACACCTCTCTCTCTCTTTTAACTTTTCTTTTTTTAAATTTTTAAAAAAATTATCTTTATTGGATAGAGACAGCCAGAAGTTGAGAGGAGGAGGGAAGCTGGAGAGGGAGAGAGACAGAGAGACACCTGCAGACCTGCTTCACCGCTCGAAAAGCTTCCCCCCTGCAGGTGAGGACTGAGGGCTTGAACCCAGGTCCTTGTGCACTGTAGCGTGTGCGTTCAACCAAGTGTGTCACTACCTGGCTCCCAGGACATATCTCTTTATTCCCCCAAGAGAGGTAGGTATCAGTGGATTTCACTCTCAAACAAACCATCATCCCTCATTTCACCATGGGGTCTTAAGTGGGAGCTGAGGCTCAGAGTGCTGCTAGTTTCATTGCCTCAGGCCTCAGAATACTTACCTGCCAAGTCAGTGAACTATGTACTTCTTTTTAAAAAATTTTTATTATCTTTATTTATTTATTGAATAGAGACTGTCAGAAATCGAGAGGGAAAGGAAAGATAGAGAGGGTGAGACAGAGAGACACCTGCAGCCCTGCTTCATCACTTGTGAAACTCCCCCATCCCAGGTGGGGACCGGGGGCTCAAACCTGGGTCCTTATGCACTGTAACATGTGCGCTCAACCAGGTGCATCACCACCTGGCCCCAACTTCTGTCAGCCTTAGCACTCTCTGATTCTCACCAGAAATTACACACACACACACCAATTTACCCAAGAAAATCTGTGCAGCTATGACTCACAAGGCATCCTCTGTCAGTGAGGGTCCACATACTCTCAGAACCTCTAGGCTGCCCAGCTACTCAGAGATCTGATCACGTTCTCAGTCTTCATCCACTGCAGTGAATCTCCCTGCAGAGTATCAGTGGCCAAAGCAGAAACCCTGGTGATAGAAGACATTTGCTGAGGCTTCAGGGGGATAAATTGCTCAAACATGTGGCTTCCTTTAAAAGCAGTGAGATTTAGTTCCTGATGTGATAACTGGGATAAACAGAATGTAATCTGCAGCATTGTCCTAGCTCATCTATATCTTCTTTTCTCATGTAAGTAATGGGGGGGGGGCATTGCATAAACCTTCTAGACCATTATCTTATTTGGGTCTGAGGTGTTTTTTTTTTTTTTCTAAACCAGAAATGCCAAAAATTTCATACTACAGCCAAGTGTGTAATTAGTGTAAATGCAGGAGAACTTCAAGGTGAAGTTGCTCCCCTGTACAATCACAGATGCAAATGTGGAGAAGCTACTCAACAATTTTCCCCTTGCAGCTGCCCATTTTATCTCTTGCAAAACCAGTAATGATACAAGCAGTTGATTATGGTTTACAATAGCAATAAACCTCTCACAATTGGTTGTTTCCAAAATAAATAGCCATTCTGTTAAATGTTAAATAACAAGTCATAAACTGCTGAAAACAACCAATTTCTTGTGGATTATTGCCGGAATAAATTTCTGGAGGAATATAGATCATTAAACTGTGAACACCACAGATCAAAGCCTTTGAAAAAAAATTTTTTAAATCGATCAACTAATCTATGAAGAACTGCCATTTTACACATCAAATCATACCCCTTACTATAGTACATTCTTTGGATCTTTTCCTTTGTTAGTCATTCTTTTATTGGGTTGTTGGAAAGGTCATGATGCATTTTTGCATAGAGAAATATATTATGACTTTTCCGATAACCCAATAGCTCTACTTTTACCCATCTCTTTGCATACTTTCTCAGAGATTAAATTATCCCAAACTCATTTGGTAAATTGGCCTACTCAAAGAGTAGGTAGTTTCACTTTCTTGCATTCTTTGGGCGCCAGATTCCAATTGATAAAACAAAGACCTGTCCACTAAGTTAAGCATTTGAGTCAGAGCTCAGCCACAAATATATTCAAACTGTAGCTATAACAGAGACTGTTCTCACAAGAGGAGTCGATTTCATTGGGATGATTGACAGAAGATTCCTCTCCATGGCAACCAGGGTTATCTCTCAGGAATAGCAACATTAACCTCCTTCATAACCAGTTTTTCATCCTTAAGTATAACAGGCAGTTGTATTCTTCTTGTATGATCATTTATTTTTATTTTTGAAGAATGGCACTTAGATAAAAATAGGACAAGATGCAGGGAAACCAAATTAATTTTGAAGCCTTCCTGTCAAAAGCATTACAATAGGCCTTGTAGACTGAACAGTGAAAGAGCAGGAAGGGTCCCACATCTTTTCTCAGCACGGGACGAGGACAAAGATTTCATTTAATGCCTCTGGAATATCCAAGTGCTATTGATTTCCTTTGTGCTGTCATGGGGGCTAGGATGAAGAATTTTTTTCAGATTTATTCCTGCCTCATTCTTTGACCCTGTAATCTCTCTCTCTCTCTCTCACACACACACACATACACAAACACACACACACACACACACACACACACACACACACACACACCCTGTGCAGAGGTGCAGTGTGGTGCTTGGCCTGTGGGAAATGAAAGTGGAAAGAGGAGATGCAGAAACTCTGATAGTCTGCCATGAATAATGATAAAAAACTTCATTTTTTTAAAAAAAACTTCATTTTTTAAGTTTTATTTTATTCACTTTTTGTATAGAAACCAAGAAGCTGAAGATAGGAGAAAAGAGAGATACCTGCATCATTGCTTCACAGCTCATGAAGCTTCTCCCCTGCAAGCAGGGACCTGGGGCTTTAACCCCAGGTCCTTGGGCATTATAACCCATATGCTCTACTAGGTGTGCCACCACTGGCCCCAATTCCTTCATTTTCTAAAGTGCTAAAGTAAGCCCAAACTCCTTCTCCCATCTTGTCTCTTGTGTCATGTGGAAGTTGTAGACATCAGTCTTAAAATGTCCCTGAAACACCCCACCAGTCCTGTGCAAAGGTGCTGTGCTAATGCACTGGGCCTGACTTCTAAATTCTCTTCAGGTGATAAGTGCTTTGGGGAAAGCAGTTTGTGAGGAAGACAGGCAGGCTGTAAACCTGAATAGGCCACCCCATTGAGTTGTGTTCTTGTCTCTTATGCCATCTCCATCCATTTCTCATTAGAACCAACTTCATTACGGCTGCTCCTTTGAAAAGCCAAGCAGTTGCTTTAAAGGTTTGTGTCTTACTCTAAGAAAGATCTTAAAACTCAAGGCCTTCACTGCACTCTTGTTCTCTAGGTCAACAGTGCTGGTTAGTTCCTGGGGCAGCATCCCTACCTCTTAGCTGCAGCAGCACCCTTCTCTAGGTCCCCAAACTTCTTCAAAGGTGTCCTGAGTCCCCAAACTTCTTCAAATTCTCTTTCTTTTCAGTTCTCTTCTCCCTGCTTGCCCCCTCATATATGGGGTGGGGTGGGGGGGGGGACAAAAGTGGCTTTTTGCCAAGAGGCTGAATATTGACATGCATGGTTTGTCAGTTCTACAGGCATGGCCTCAAGGCCACAGAACATGTTTATTGCCTGGTTATCTAACTAGGCACCGGTGTTCCCAGGCAAGAAACCCTGATGGTCTGAGGCAGGAAGACCTAACCTAATCCATCTTCCTCACAAGCTCTTTCACTAGCCCTGCACCATTATATTTTATCATCCCTGCTTCCCTTTGGTTTCATGTCCTCACCTCTCTAGAGGTTTACTTCCCCAGATAATGTAGCTATCTATTCTCTAAGCCTTGCCTCAGGCACTGTGTGAGAACCTTTCTCAGCTCTGGCTGAGAAAGGCACTCAGGGCTGTGACTGTTTTCTTAACAACTTTGTAGGCAAAGAAGTGGATGATGAGAAGCATAACTCTTCTCTCTGTGAGTCCAAAGACTCACCCCTTCCTTTGCCAAATAATCCCTGACTTTACCTGCAGAAGCTGCAGGTCTCCTAAAGAGGGAGGCTTGAGGAAGGATTGGCAAATAGCTTTAAGTAATTGTGTAATGGGTCTTTTTCACTCAGCAGCAAAGAGGTGACAGTTAAGCTTCCTTGTATCCGAGGTATTTGCATCTGGCTTCTAATAACAAAATTCTCTCAACCAACAAAACAAGAGCAACAGCAGCAAAACCCCAAGTCACAGAGCCAGGGAGACAGCATGATGGTTATGTAAAAGACTTTCATATCTGAGGCTCAGAGTCCCAGGTTCAGTCCCTATCACCTTCATAAACCAGAGATGAGCAGTGCTCTAGTCTCTACATATCTTTCATTAGAGTGAAAAATAAAAAAATAAATAAAGATTTTTTAAAAAGGTAAAATAAAATTAAGCCAGAAATGGCCACAACAGAATGGAAAAACAAATGCTTAATTAAAACAAACAAACAAACAAACAAACAAACACAAAAAAACAAGTCACCAGGACTGGGTGGTGGCGTACCTGGTTGAGCGCAGTGCTCAAGGACCTAGGTTCAACCCCCAGTCCCCACCTGCAGGGGGAAAGTTGTGCAAGTGGTGAAGCAGTGCTGCAGGTGTCTCTTTCTCTCTCCCTCTCTATCTCCCCTACTGTCTCAATTTCTGGCTGTGTCTATCCAATAAAGATAATAAAAAATATTTTTAAAAAAGAACAAAAAAGTCACAGAGCTGGGCGGTAGCACAGCTGGTTAAGCACAGGTGGCACAAAGCATAAGGACTGGTAATAAGGATTCTGGTTCGAGCCCTTGGCTCCCTACCTGCAGGGGAGTCGCTTCACAAGTGGTGAAGCAGGTCTGCAGCAGTCTATCTTTCTCTCCCCCTCTCTGTCTTCCCCTCCTCTCTCCATTTCTCTCTGTCCTATCCAACAGCAATGACAGCAATAACAACAACAACAATAAAAACAACAACAAGGGCAACTAAAGGGATAAAATGGCTTCCAGGAGCAGTGGATTTGTAGTGTAGGCACCGAGCCCCAGCGATAACCATGGAGGCCAAATAAAAAAAAGTCACAAGTGACCAGTGTGCTCAAACTTGGGAGAACTATTGACTGCCCTAAAGACCAGGAGGTAGAATGAAACAGCTGCTCCTCCTTGCCCATCAGTGTCCTCGCAAACAGTCTTGCTCAACCCAGCGCCTCACGTGACTATTTCATCTTTGGCAGGTGTGTTGGTTTATTCATGCCCAGCCACCCTGTGATCTTTCTCTGTTGTGTGGCTTCTGTGTGTGGCTGGCTGGTTCCAGCTATTGCTAATGAGGCCAAAGTCGAGGTTCTGTCCCCTCAGGAGCCAGTTAAAGTCTCTGCTCCAGGGCCAGGGCCTACACCCAACTCCTGCGGCTAACAGGCACTGTGGGGTCAGGAGGCCCCTCACCTCCACTGAGGTGTACCTACTCCCTGGAGCATCTTTTCCCTTCACAAAGGTGAGTACTGACTGTTTTTGTGTCCCACCAGGGATCACCTGTTTGACTCACTTAGTGTCTGTGTGTTCTGCGACTTTTCCTTTTGCATTCAGTCACTAGGTATTTGTCCCTGGCACCTGTTATGCTTTAAGGACCATGACTTATTTATTTTGCCTCCAGCGTCATTGCTGGGGCTCAGTGGGTGCCTGCACCAGGAATCCACTGCTCTTGGAGGCTATATTTTTTCCCCTTTTGTTGCTCTTGTTGTTTTATCATTGTTGTGGTTATTATCTGTTATTGCTGTAGCTGTTGTTGGATAGGACAGAGAGAAATGGAGAGAGGAGGGGAAGACAGAGAGGGGGAGAGAAAGATAGACACCTGTAGACCTGCTTCACCGTCCATGAACTGACCCCCCTTGCAGGTGGGGAGCCAGGGACTTGAGCCGGGATCCTTAAGCCGGTCCTTGTGTTTTCTGCCATGTGTGCTTAACGTGCTCCACTACCACCCGATACCCCATTACCTATTTCTTTTGCCACTGTGCCCTGGCTTGTGCACTCCTTAATTCAGGAGAACACTCTGTATCCTGGGGGTGGGAGAGGCAAGCAGAGAAGTCCAATCTGGGCACATCAGAAAGCAAATGAAGAGTTATAGGATTTGGGGGCTAGCTGGTAGCTCACCCAGTAGAGGACACATGTTTCCATGCATGAGGACTCAGGTTCAAGCCCCCACTTGCATGTAGAAGCTTCACCAGCAGTGGGGGCAGAACTGCAGGTGTCTCCCCTCCATCTCTGTCTGTCTCTCATCCTCCTGTCAAAAAATTGGCTTCTGGGGACAGAGGAGCTGTACAATCACCAAGACCCAATGATAACCCTAGCGGCAAAAAATATATAGGTTTTGTTAAAAAAACAAAAAAAAGCCTGTTCATTGATTTATTTAGCAAATATTTGATGTCTGAGGCACTAGGGATTATACCAGTGACACAAAGCACATTTACAAATCCCTACTCTCATGGAGTTTATATTCTAAGGGGGGCAGCAACCAGGTGGATCATCCTGGTGAGAAAAAGAGGCAATATAGTTAATAAACAAGAAAGGTAAAGGAGGGAGGCGGTGGCAAACTCGGTTGAGTGCACATGTTGCCATGTTTAAGTACCCAAGTGCAAGGCCCCTCAGTCCCCATCTGCAGGGGGGAATCTTCACAAGTGATAAAGCAATGCTGTATGTGTCTCTCTCTTTCCCCCTCTCAATTTCTCTCTTTTTTACCAAATAGAGAAAAAGGAAAAAAAGAGAAAAAAAATAGGCCCTTGGGCCTAGTGGATTTGCATGCAGATGCTGAACCGCAGTGATAACCCTGGTTGCAATAAGAAAAACAAACAGGGGCTGGCTGGTGGCGCACCTGGTTAGGCCCACGTTACAATGCACAAGGACTCAGGTTTGAGGCCCTCAGTCCCCAACTGCAGGGGGAAAGCTTTGCAAGTGGTGAAACAGGACTGCAGATGTCTCTCTGTCTCTCTGTCTCTCTTTCTCTATCACTCCCTTCCTCTTGACTTCTGGCTGTCTCTAATAAATAAAGATAATAAGTTTTTTTTTAAAAAAAGGTAAACAAACAAATAGGTAAGAAGCAGTGTGTGTCTGATACCTAATGACACTAAGTGCCAAGGAAGAAGATGAAACTAGACCGAACCAAGAGGTTGCTGGGAAGGACTCAGCGACTGTAAACGGGAAGCCACTACAGACCTTACTGAAGGAACATTACATCAGGGTTCCTGTGGATCCCGGGGTGAGGATAGGGATGGGGGTTGTGGGCCTGTCAAGCAGAGGTAACAGCAGAGTAGAGACCACAATACCTGTGCACAGCTTATTTAAGGAACATAAGGAGGCTGGTGTGACTGGGGCAGAGTGAAGAGGGGGAATGGGGACTTTTAGCCTGAAAGCAGTGTTTTCAGGCAGGACTCACAGGGCTGAGGTGGGCTTGGGCTTCATCTGAAAGCATCAAAATGGGCTCAAGTACAGGCATCACTTTGTAGCTACACCTTAGAGTGGGTGATGGTGGCAAACGCTAGAAGAAGAAGAGTGGGTGGTGGTGGTGCTGCTGCTTCACGTGCCTTTATCCAAGCAGGTGCTGCCAGATGTGCTGTGTAATTGGGGAGATGACACTGCGGGTGCCAGGTGTGTTCTCAGGCTTGAAGACTGAGCTAGCATCTGCTCCCTGCTTGACCCCCTCATCCCACCCACCCCTTCATCTTGCCCAGTCCCCAAATGCACTTACACAAGACAAGCTTAAAGTTACTTATTCCAAAGTAGAAACCTGTGCTGTGTCAGGGATTCTAGTCCCCACATGTCAGGCAAGGGAAGATTGAGAACAAATACAGAATTCAGTGATATATATTTCTTGCCCTGTAGAGCTGTAATCATTAGTTCATGCCTGCCTAAGAAATATGTGAGGGGACAGAAGGTGGCACACCCGGAGAGTAAACATTACCATGCACAAGGACTCAGGCTCAAGCCCAGGCCACTACATGGGAGCATATGCACAGGGAAGCTTCATGAACAGTGGAACAGTGCTGTGACCTCTCTCTCTCTCTCTCTCTCAATTTAAAGACAAAGAAACAAAAAAGAAATGTGAACATACTAACAAGGTGGAAGAGAAAGCAGACTCTCCTGAGTTCTGAGCAGGAAGAGAATACCAGTGTTCTTGGAGAATACTGGGAAAGAGTAACATTAGGATCTGTAGCTGAAGGAGTGAGGTTGGAGTGGGCCTCAACTCCCAGCTAAGTTGTGAATTTGTGGACAGAAATGAGCTCTGCAAATCTGTGTCCTCTTGTGAGTATGTAAACTGGTCTATGGAAAGCAGTCTGGAGAACTCTCACAAGGCTACCAATAGACCTCCCATATTACCCAGTTATTTCTCTCCTAAGGATATTCTAAGGACTCCATAACACCCAACCAAAAAGATATGTTCATAGCAGCACGATTTGTAATAGCTGAAACCTGGAAACATAGGAGCCTATGTGACCTCTGCATCCTCTAGATCTGAGCTCACATTCTGTGGTCATGAGTAGGAACAGTCCAAGCTGCCCCAATATCGACCCATCTCCCTCAGGTGTAGCATAGAGTATGTTGTCCCTTTGGAGGATGGAACATTCTCTACCATTGTTGATCCAAGTTGAGGGCACTATGGATATATCTGGGGTCAGAACAGGACTGCCCATCCCCAAAGGGAGAGGCTATGCTGGGAATGTGCCTCAGGAAACAGGAATTTATGCTGACTTGGTTCTATTTGGTCTGTATTGTTGTTATTGTTATTATTATTAAACTCTTGAGGCAGGAATGCGGCAGTGGCATACCTGTTGAGCACGCAAGTTATCACAAGGAACCAGTTCAAGTCTAGTCCCTTCCTTCAGGGCAGAAGCTTCATGAGCAGTAGAGCAGGCTGCAATTTGTGCTTCCAAAAATTTCCCCCACTCTCTCCCCATCTCTTGTCTCTATCACAGTAAAATTTTAAAACAATTTTAAAAAGGGAAAATGGTCTTTAGGAGCAATGAATTCATCATGTAGGCACTGATCTCCAGTGATAACAACGATCATAACAACAAGTTCATTTTTTTCTCTTCATTCTGACAGAGACAGTGAAAAACAGAAAAGGAGAGAGATGGAGAGAGGGACACCTGCAGCGGCACTGCTCCATCACCTATGTAGTTCTCTGCTACAGGTGGGAGCCAGGTGCTTGAATCCTTATGACTCATGCATAGTAATTTGAGTGAATATACCACCACCACCTGACTCCTTGGTCTGTGTTTCTTCTGTACATGAAAAATAGTAATAAAAAAAGCTTCATGCAACAACTAGCTATCTTTTAAAAATTTTTATTTATAAAAAGGAAACACTGATAAAAACTGTAGGATAAGAGGGGTACAACTCCACACAATTCCCACCACCAGAGCTCCGTATCCCATCCCCTCCCCTGATAGCTTTCCTATTCTTTAACCCTCTGGGAGTATGGGCCCAAGGTAATGATGGGGTACAGAAGGTGGAAGGTCTAGCTTCTATAATTTGTTCCCCGCTGAACATGGGCATTGGCAGGTTGATCCATACTCCTAGTCTGTCTCTCTTGTTCCCTAGTGGGGCGGGGTTCTGGAGAAGCAGGGCTCCAGGACACATTGGTGGGGTCGTCTGCCCGGGGAAGTCCAGTTGGCATCATGGTAGCATCTGTAACCTGGTGGGTGAAAAAAAGAGTTAATATATAGAGCCAAACAAATTGTTGACTAATTATGAACCTAAAGGCTGGAGTAGTGCAGATGAAGAGTTGGGGGGGGCTCCATTTTGTAGATAGTTAGTAGCCCTATTTTAGTTATATTCCAAAGAGCCCATGACTATACTAGTTTTTTTTTTTTTTTTTCCTGAGCCTAGCATCTTATATGCAGGTGGATCCAAGTTATTGTCTGGGGAGATGATGTCATGGCTGGAAAAAGGACCAGAAAACTGGATCAGGGACAAGAGTATCTCTCAAATATGGGAAAGTTGTATAAATATTGTTGACTATAAACCCCATCGATTTGATCTGATCTGGGGTCCATATTCAGCTTAGGAGCCTATGTGACCTCTGCATCCCTGTAGATCTGAGCTCACATTCTGTGGTCATGAGTAGGATTGTTCCAAGCTGCCCTAATTTCAGAACCCATCTTCCTCAGGTGTAGCATAGAGTATGTTGTCCAGCCTCCTTTTGTAGAATGGAACATTTTCTACTGTTGTTGATCCATGTTGAGGGCAAGGTCCTATGAGGGCCCACAGAGGGGTCTATTGTATTTTTCCTGATAGAGATGACCAGTAACAATGGATTGAGGGATCTATTTGAGGTCTAGGCCCATTATATCTGTTTGGGAATCCCAGGACTCCCCAACTAAGGCCCCAGCTGATGGGGAGGCCTGATAGTGATTAAAGAGTCATCATTAAAGCATGCCAGTCTCTTGCCCTTTTTCAGCTTTTGCAGTCTTTGATAAGATTAGCTTTGGAGTGAGTGAAGTATAATAGGAAGTAGGTGAGAAGGGTATCTAAGTCTAGGTAGACACTATTTCATTAGGAACTGTATGGTGTCTTTTTAGGTCTTTCTACTTGCTTGCTGCACTCACTGCAGACTATTGTGCACTTTTGCTTTCAGGTATATATTTTGCCCTAATTTATGGATACATGTGAACTTATGCCCTATCTCATGGGACCTGGCTGATATCTAGGTTTTGGGACTTTGTTAGGAAGTGAACCACCTGAAGTGGAATTAGAGAATACTATGAAAGGAAAGGTATCACCCAAGTAATGAGGATGAAGGGTTGACATTCCATGCTTGACATCTCTGGGAAACAGTCTGAAGTGAAGCGTGCTGAGGTGGTACTCGTTGCGTTGATTAGGTTGGGATTGGCAGATGCAGTATCAGTTGGTATGAATTGAGAAAAGCATATAAGAAAAGTGAGCCCTACCATAGAGGTTGCAGGACTGGGGAAATATAGGCTTTATAGAGGAAGCAAGAGGTTCCTGCTGTCTTAGGATTTAAGAAGGCAATAAGTAGTATTGCTGTAATCAGATTGTTTACCAGCCGATTTCACTTTTGAAAATACCTTTGTTAAGATTTGCTGTATCATACACAACATCACCATGATTTATGTCTTTTGACATTCTTTTGTATATAGCTGTGAAACAACTAGCTATCTTGAGTGTACACCCAGAGGTGAGTTTTTCTCTCTCATCTCCATCCTTTTTTTTTCTTTCTGTTACTGTGCATATTTGTGTGGTGTCAGAATTTATTTAAGGTTCCTTTATTCCATGCTGGGGAAACGCTCTAAGAGTGGGGTGTGTTAGCATTGGTGAGTCAAACATCCTTATGCATAGAAGTCTGAGAGGCAGGCTGGGAGTATGGATCGACCAATCAATGCTCATGTTCAACGGGGAAGCAATTACAGAAGCCAGACCTTCCACCTACTGCATCCTACAATGACCTTGGGTCCATACTCCCAGAGGGATAAAGAATAGGAAAGCTATCAGGGAAGGGGACAGGATACAGAGATCTGTGTGGAGTTACACCCCTTTTATCCTATGGTTTTTGTCAATGTTTCCTTTTTATAAATAAAAAAAATTTAAAAAAAGAATTCTCGATGTTCATTGATCCCATGGAGAGAAAAACATCAGGAAAATCCTGCTGTAAGACCAGCCAAGATAATTTGTCTGCCTTCCCTGTCCTGAGAGAAACATTCACAATTCCTCATCTGGGAGGAGCTTCTTGGAAAGAATATTTCTTGCAAAAAAAAATCCTTGTACTCAAATTGCAGTTTGGATTAGAAAATAATAATAATAAGCTTTTTGGGACTGGGCATACATTTTGTTAGGGGCCATATTGAGAATAAGAGTGCAGATCATTCAAGAGGTTCTTGATTCTATTGTATACGGTCTGTATTTTGTTGTTGGTATGAGGGGGTTGAAACTTGGACAGCTGACCCTGATGATTTAAGGCTGTGTATTGCTAGGGAAGAGCCCCCCCCAAAGTTCTGAAAGTTATTTTTTAATTTTAATTTTTAGATAGAGGTAGAGAAAGAGAGAAACGCCACACACCTTCAATATGGTGAGGGCTGGGCTTGAACCTGGGTCATGCACATGGCATAGCAGCACTCTATCCAAGTGAGATAAATACTGGCAAAAAGTTCTGAAATTGAAGGCAAAATATTAAAATTTTCTAGGAGGAAATGTAAAGCAATGCTCAATTTGTGTCTTTAAAGTTTTTAAATATATATTTTTAAATCTACTTTATTTGATTTAAAAAGAAGGATAAGAGACTCCATAGCACTGCTCAGCTTTGACTTATGGTGGTGCTGGGGATTGAACCTGGGACCTCAGAACCTTTAGTATAAGAGTCTTTTGCATAACCACTGCATAACCCAGTCCACACTGTGAAAGGTTTTTTAAAATATTTGTTTATTTTATTTATTCCCTTTTGTTACCCTTGTTGTTTTATTGTTGTAGTTATTATTGTTGTCATCATTGTTATATAGGACAGAGAGAAATGGAGACGGGGGGAAGACAGAGAGGGGGGAGAGAAAGATAGACACCTGCAGACCTGCTTCACCACCTGTGAAGTGACTCCCCTGTAGGTGGGGAGCCAGGGGTTTGAACTGGGAACCTTATGCCAGTCCTTGCGGTTGGCACCACCTGCGCTTTACCCGCTGCGCTACCACCCGACTCCCCATTGTGAAAGTTTTATGGATAGTGACTAGGAGAGAAAAAAAGAGTTATATTTTGTAACACTGTAATCTTAGGAGAAATTACATTTTCCTCCAGAGGTTTTATTTTATTTTTGAACTAACCAGATTATGTGAATTATGTTCTCTATAGAAAGCTGAAAAAACAGACTCTCATGCCGGAGGCTCCAAAGTCCCAGGTTCAATCCCTTGCACCACCATAAGCCAGAGCCGAATAGTGCTCTGCGTAAAAATAAAATAAAATAAAAGAGTAGTGAACCTGAAAAAACACCAAAAAAAAAACACACAAAAAAATGAAAGTTGAAAAAAAAATTTCTATCTGAATTTTTAGTTTCCACTACATTAGGGGAACTAACTAAACATCATTTTTTTTTTTTTTTTTGCTTCTAGGGTTATCGCAGGGGCTCAGTGCCAGCACTACAAATCCACTGCTCCTGGAGGCCATTTTTTCCATTTTATTGGATAGGTCAGAGAGAAATTGAGAAAGGAGGGGGAGATAGAGAGGAGGAGAGAAAGACAGATACCTTGCAGACCTACTTTACTACTTGTAATGTGAATCCCCACTGCAAGTGGGGAACTGGGGGCTCAAACCAGGATCCTTGCTCGGGGCCTTGCGCTTTGCACTATATGCATTTAATCTGGTGCACTACTTAGGCCCAGCACTCCCAAACTCTTTTTTTCTTCTCACAATGAGGCACTTTCATAGGTCTGAGTTTAGAAAACAGTTGGACAAGAGGCATTTGGATACTTTGTTAGAAAATGAGTTAAGTAAAAAAAAAAAAGCAGACAACAATGAGATACCATTTCACCCCTGTGAGAATGTCATACATCAGAAAAGGTAACAGCAGCAAATGCTGGTGAGGTTATGGGGTCAAAGGAACCCTCCTGCACTGCTGGTGGGAATGTAAATTGGTCCAACCCCTGTGGAGAACAGTCTGGAGAACTCTCAGAAGGCTAGAAATGGACCTACCCTATGATCCTGCAATTCCTCTCCTGGGGATATATCCTAAGGAACCCAACACATCCATCCAAAAAGATCTGTGTACACATATGTTCTTGGCAGCACAATTTGTAATAGCCAAAACCTGGAAGCAATCCAGGTGTCCAACAACAGATGAGTGGCTGAGCAAGTTGTGGTCTATATACACAATGGAATACTACTCAGCTGTTAAAAATGGTGACTTCACCGTTTTCAGCCGATCTTGGATGGACCTTGAAAAAATCATGTTGAGTGAAATAAGTCAGAAACAGAAGGATGAATATGGGATGATCTCACTCTCAGGCCGAAGTTGAAAAACAAGATCAGAAAAGAAAACACAAGTCGAACCTGAAATGAAATTGGAGTATTACACCAAAGTAAAAGACTTTGGGGAGAATATAGGTCCATGAAAGATGATGAATGACATAGTGGGGGTTGTATTGTTAAATGGGAATCTGGGGAATGTTATGCATGTACAAACTATTGTATTTACTGTTGAATGTAAATCATTAATTCCCCAATAAAGAAATAAATTATTAAAAAAAAAAAGAAAATGAGTTTTGACAACTCACTCTGGAGTAATGCAGCTGCAGATCTTGCCTAGGACCTGGGGATGTATCTGTCATGGTCATGCAATTTGTCAAAGGAGAACAAAGGTATATGGAGACAGAAAGCTTAGAAACTATGTATTTATGGGGCTGGGTAGTGGTGTACCTGGTATAGCAGACATGCTACCATGGACAAGGACCTGGTTTCAAACCCCCTCTTCCCCCCACCCCCCACCTCCACCTGCAGTGGGGAAGTTTAACAAGTGGTGAAGCAGGGCTGAAGCTGTCTGTTTCCCTTTCTGTCTCCACTCCCCTCTCAAGTTCTCTCTGTTCTATCAAGTAAAAGAAAGGAAAAAGAAAAAAATGCAAAAAAAGGGCAGGGGTAGATAGCATAATGGTTATGCAAACAGACTCCCATGCCTGAGGCTCCAAAGTCCCAGGTTCAATCCCCTGTACCACCATAAACCAAAACTGAGCAGTGCTCTGGTAAAAAAAAAAAAAAAAAAAAGACTGAAAAGTGTGGTAGATTCATTGTGTTGGCACCAAGCCCCAGAGGTAACCCTGGAGGCAACTAAAAAAAAGAAAGAAAGAAATGTATGTGTATGATTTAAGAAGTAATATAATATACAGACATGATGGTATTAGATTTTGAGAACTTACTGTTCAGAGAAAGATACAAAGGGGCAAGTTGTCTCTAAACCCCAGTCTGACAGGGTGCAGGTGGTTGGTCTCCTGCTCTTTCCTAACATCCTGGACCTCATCCAGTGTGTGTGCTAAAACCAGACTTCTAGACCTTTCTGATTTTCGTTTCTCAAATGCTGATGCACATAAGAATCCCCAAAGACTCTTATTAAGATACATGTTTCGGTTC
Organism: Erinaceus europaeus; assembly: GCF_950295315.1. NCBI lineage: Eukaryota > Metazoa > Chordata > Mammalia > Eulipotyphla > Erinaceidae > Erinaceus > Erinaceus europaeus. Next base: position 74,597,941 of record NC_080168.1, read on the forward strand.
AGTAGGTTTAGGGGAGACCCCAGATTCTTCTTCTTTTTTTTAAAGTTTTTATTTATAAAATGGAAACACTGACAAGACCATAGGATAAGAGGGGGTACAATTCCACACAATTCCCACCACCAGAACTCCATATACCATCTCCTCCCCTGACAGCTTTCCTATTCTTTATCCCTCTGGGAGTATGGACCCAGGGTCATTATGGGGTGTAGAAGGTGGAAGGTCTAGCTCCTGTAATTGCTTCCCCGCTGAACATGGACATTGACAGGTCGATCCATACTCTTAGCCTGGTCTCTCTCTCTCTAGTGGGGCAGGCATCTGGGAGGTGGGGCTCCAGGATACTTGGTGGGGTCGTCTGCCCAGGGAAGTCCGGTTGGCATCATGGTAGCATCTGGAACCTGATAGCTGAAAAGGAGTTAAAATAGAAAGCAGAGCAAATTATTGACTAATTATGAGCCTAAAGGCAAGAATATTACAGATGGAGATTTGGGGTCTCCATTTTGGAAAAAGCTAGTAGGTCTATTTTAGGTATATTCCAAGTATCCCATGACCTAACTAGTTTTTGCTTGTGCCTGACATCTAATGTGCAGGTGACCTAAGCTATTTAAGCTATTGTCTGAGGGGATGGTGTCATAGTTGACTGACTCTTCCTCATAGGTCATGCTCAAACTGCAGGTCCCAGAACGAGTCCAGTGTCCCGTGTTCCCCCCCCCCACCCCTGTTTTCCCATCCTTTGGAGAAGAAATTCAGTCTTTTATTCTGGTGTCAACAGGATTGAGCTGAGTGCTCCCTTTAGGATCTGGATCCACCCTTGTGTACATTACAGACCAAGGCAGGAAACCAAAAGGAGTTGAAACTTTCTTAGGGAGGCAGAATTTCCCAAGGCACTGTGAGGGCTTGGTGGAAACTGAAAGGGGAAGGGGAGATGAAGATGGAGAGAGAGAGACATGCCTGTGGCACTGATTAACTCCTAGTGAAGCTTCCTGGAGGCTTGTACCTGGATCCCTGTGCATAATAATATGAGAAATCAATTGGATATGCCCCAGCCTAGTCCCAAATGAACACATTTTTTTTTTTGCATAGAACAATACATTATGGGGGACCAGGTGGTGGCACACTTGGTTAAGTGCACATATTACAGTGTGCAAGGACCTGGGTTTAAGCCCCTGGTCCTTACCTGCAGGTGGGGGGAGCTTCATGAGTGGTCTCTCTCTCTGTCTCTCTCCTGCTCTAACTCCCCCTCCCCTTTCAATTCTTGTCTCTAATAATAAATAATGAAGATATTTTTAAAAGTTTTTTTTAAAAAATAAAGAAAAAGATAACTATGTCATGGTTTTTCCAGTAACCTAATATAATCTCACAGTTTGTGTTGATGAATTCTGATGTTGTCACTTGAGACCAAGGTCAGTGGCTTTTCTTTGTGACATGAACAAAACAGACCAAGTCTTTCTTTCTCTCCTTCGTCTGTGTGAAACATGATCATTTTGTCAGTGAAGTGACAAATCCTGGTCTTTACCACCCTTTAACTTCTCAGCATCTCTCCTGGTCTCTCCCCAGAGCTGGAATGACTGCAGAGGGACCTTTTGCTGCCTGGGAGATTTACATTATTGGAGATTTAAAGAAAACACTATTTCAAAACTAGCAGTAACTTCAATAATTGACTGAAGTTAATGCCCCAAGGAGAAATCTCAGATCATCAGTTTAACCTACCTAGTTCTTAATCACTGGAAAAGAGCTGGAAGATTTCCAGCTGCCTGCTGTTGACTCAAAGGCTGCCCCGACCAGCGGGGTGGTGAACAGGGGCTAGGAACCTAAAAGACCTGGAATGACAGGGACAAGAGACATGAAAGAATGACAGCATAGTCAAAGCTAGGAACATTATAGGCTGTGCTCATTTCAGAGCTGTTCTTCCTTAAGTGTCAGAGTAGAATAGCCCAGCTTCCCTTCAGAGAGTGGGTCAGTCCCTACCATTCTATTTCATAGTGAAGGTATGGTCCTGAAGAAGTCTACAAAAAGGCTTATACAGAACTTGGACTGGAGTTGGTGTGTTGCACCAAAGTAAATGACTCTGGGGTGGGGGTGGGGGCTCAGGTCCTGGAACATGATGGTAGAGGACCTAATGGGGGTTGTATTGTTATGTGGAAAACTGGGAAATGTTATGTGTGTACAAACTGTTGTATTTACTGTCAACTGTAAAACACTAATCCCCCAGTTATAAAAGGGGGGCTTATAATGATGTTCGCAATGTGTGTGACCAGCAATAGTAGAGAGATCTATCAGAGGTCTAGGCCCATATTATCTATGGGGGAATTCAAGCATTCCCTGTCTAGGACTCCAGGTGAGGGGGTGGCCTGATAGAGGCCAAAGAGGCCATTGTTAAGTGAGCCAGTTTCTTGCTCTTATCCAGCTTTTGTAGTCACTTCTTAATTCTGACAAGCTTAGTCTTTCTCCCAGTTGATAAAACGTTGAGTGTCCTTTGTTGTATCCAAACTAGTATTAGGTTTATGGGATCTAGCCTCAAGTTAGGGAGGAAATAGACCTAGGATTTTAGTGGAGTCTTCTTTAGCCTCAAGTTTTTCTGTATTTACTTGTTTGATGATTCTAGCAAAGGTTGTCATAGGGACAATAATTGTTTGCCAGTATAACTCTTGTCCAGTTATCTTCTGAAGCTTATCAAGGAATAACAATAATGCTGATGCTCTGTCAGAAGAAAGTAAAAAAGATGGACAAGTATTTCTTACTTCCTTTTGTATAGTTAACTGAGTAGATAGAGTGATTGAGGGAAGTGAAGTGAGAAGAGAGTGTTTGGGCCTAAGTAATAAATATAGGATTAGATAATTCATGGTGCCTTCTTTAGGCCATTTTATAAGAATGCCAGACTTATTAGGTCTAAATCTAATCTCATAGGGCTATTAAGCAGTTTTACTATATATATATATATATATATATAATTATATAATTGCTCCCTTCCTTGTGTGCACATGTACATAGTACCCAAGGCTCTAACCTGTAGCTAGTATTTATACTAGGTAGTCCCATGTATTAGGAAAGATCTCACCAGATTAGAGGAGTTGGGATGTTCACATCTCAGGCAAGCCTGGATCTCTAGAGAAAATCTGCAATAACAAGTCAGTACCAGCATAGCATGGCACAGTTAAAGAGCTGGAAGTATTAAATCTATTTTTCACCCCTGTTCTATTTCTATCGTGAAACAAAATAAGAGAAGAAAGAGGGCCAGGTGGTGGTGCACCTCGTTAAATGCATGTATTATAATGCACAAGGTCCTGGGGTTGAGTCCCTGGTCCCCATCTGCAGGGGGAAAGCCTTGCGAGTGGTGAAGCAGGGTTGCAGGTGTATCTCTGTCTCTCTCCCTCTCTATCACCCCTCCCTCTTGATTTCTGGCTGTCTCTATCCAATAAATAAAGATAATTATAAATAAAAAAAATTTTAAAAAGAAAAGAGAAAGAGACAAGATGCTGGGTGGTGGTGCACCCAGTTGAGTGTACAAGAACCTCAATTCTAGCCCTAGTCTGCACATATAAGGGGAAGCTTCATGAGTGGTGAAGCGGTGCTGCAGGTGTCTCTCTTTCTCTCCCTTCTCACTCTCAATTTTGCTCTGTCTTTATCCAAAATAAATTTAAAAGGAAAAAGAAGAAAGAGGAGGAGGAGAAGAAGGAAGCAAGCAAGCAAGTGAGAGAGTCCCAGATGACCTGAGTTCACACTGGAATAATCTAGGCCAATTTCTATCTATTTTACATTTCTCCTGTAAGAACCTATGCCCTGTTTTTTAAAAAAATTCACCTTATTTCACCAGTTTCATAGCAGAGAGGAGGAGACAGAGAAGCTAGGGCAGCACTTCAGTGCAGAGAGTACCAGGGATTGAACCAGAAGCCTCAGGCATGCAAGTCCTGTTCTCCACCAGCTGAGATATTTCCCTGGCTACCTGCCCCCTACTGTTATGATTGTTATGACTGAATATCTCACCTCTTGTCTCTGGTCTGGATGATGAACCTAGAAATGTTTCTTTCTCTCTCTCTCTTCATTCCACTTCCTGTTTAACAAGGAATGGAGCGGGAATGAGAAAGGGAACCAAATTAGGCCTTTCAGCATTTCATCCTGACTTAGAGTGGAGCTCCCTTATGCAGCTGAGAATGCTCCTAGCAGTGAGGCAAGACAAATAACCGCCAGACAATATTCCTGAAGCATATTCCCAAATAGAAAGGAGTGGACCCTTTCCAGACTTGGGCCTGCACCACCAAATGGTCCCCTCACTGACACCCCATCCCTACTTCTGCTTGACCTTCTTCCCTCATTGACACCCCCATCCCTAATTCTGCTTGGCCTTATTTCCTCATTGACACCCCATCCCTACTTCTGCTTGGCCTTCTTCCCTCTAGTCACCCCCTCCCCATCTCTTGGTGCAGAGACCCCATGGCCACTGTAAGAGCTGCCGCGTCTTTCTGGAGGTTTCTTGGTGATTATGTAGAATAAAGTGTTGCCTCCATGTGCAGTGATGTTTCCTGTGTACCCTTCACAGCTGCTAGAGGCACTGGGCCAAGGAATCCTGATGTGGCAAGGAAGCTGTGTGTGAGCTGCCCGCCTTAGCAGGCTGGCTCTGGTGGTGCAATTTCTTCCAGAAAAGTGGTAATCAGAGAACCTGCAGCCTAGTTCTGTATTTCTGCAGCAGACAGGGGCATGCTTTAATTCAATCTACTTTCTTTTTCCTTTCCTTTCTTTTCCTTTCCTTTCCTTTCCTTTCCTTTCCTTTCCTTTCCTTTCCTTTCCTTTCTTTCCATTCTGTTCTGTTCCTTTTCTTTTCTTTTTTTATCTTTCTCCCTTCTACCATTTTATTGGGAGGCTAATGGTTTATAGTATAGTTGTTGACACATGGGTACAATTTTTCACCTCCCAGTGATAGTTGCATGCAAAACACTTTATCCCCCCCATTACTAGGGGATTAATATTTTATAATATTAATAAATAACAGTAAATACAATAGTTTGTACATGTATAACATTTATCAAGGTTTCCACAAAACAATACAACCCCCAATCTAGGTCCCTTTCCACAGTCATGCACCAGGATCCCAGTTTTCACTGCCCCCACCTCAAACCCCTTTGCTTTGGTGCAATACACCATACCCAGTTCTAATTTCACTTTGTGTTTTCCCTTTTCTGTCCTTGTTTCTTTTTCTTTTCTTTTCTTTTTTTGAAATATTTTATTTTTATTTCATTTTAATGAGAGAGAGCTACACAGAGAAAAAGACCTGAGCACTACTCAGCTCTGGCTAATAGTGGTGCTGGGGATTGAACCTGGGACCTTAAAGGAGCCTCAGGTGTGGAAGTCTTTTGCATAACCATCATGCTCTCTCCTCAGCCCCTACCCTCCTTTCCTTTCCTGTTTAATGACTGAAGTCATTGGTAAAGAGTAGTGGGTGGCCCCAGTATGGGTTGTTTTTACACAGCTCCCACCAGCTACAGCATAGGTCTCAGAACATTTTTGTAACTAACCAGCCATTAGGTCAGCTTCATAATTTAGCCCTTGACCTATTAATTTCCTAGATAGTTGACTTTTATGACATTTTGCCTCTTAGAATCTTTCCTAATTAAAAAAAAAAGCCAGTGTAGACAGGTAGAGAGTAAGAGAGGGAAATAAATCACGGCACGAAAGCATCCTTCAATGCAGTGGGGGCAGGGCTCAAACCTGGGTTGCAAACATGGCAAAGCAGCACGTTATCCAAGTGAACTGCCTTGCTGGCCCACATGAAAACGTTTTTGAAACATTACAGAATGAGACAAAGCAGAAGCCAAGATTCCCAATGTCCCTCTACCACAAGTACACCTTCTAGTATGTGTTATTTCAGACTTAAAAATGATTGTACGTGTGCCAGGATAGCCTGAGGGTGCTTCTTCCCGAGCTAGTGATCTCTGGGTTGGAGAGAAGTCAACTGGAGCCGATCTAGGCTGCTGCGTGGGAGAGGGAGTGGGAGAGGGATCAGGAACTCGTGCCGCACTAACTTCGCAGGAGATACACTCTGGAACTCTCAGAGCCAGAAAGCAATTTCCAAGTCTCTTTAATCAGAAGAGCAGCTGTATTTATGCTCTCCAAGTAGGGTGGAAACAGGATATGACATAGAGAGGGTGGAGCGAAAAGTGACTGGTGGAAGATCAGGGTGTGACAAGGAGAGGGGGCGGAGCAGGTGAGAATTCTACCACTGAACCACCAATACCCTGGAGGGAAGGTGGTGCTTTATGTAAATGTAAAAATGATTTATGTAAATAGACCACAGCTTTGAGTGGGATCAAACCAATCCCTATACAGGCATACCGGTGCTTGGTTAAGCAGAAGCCAGGGGGAGCTGGCATACTACCCAACATACATATTTTTATTTTTTATTAATTTTTGTTGACAGGGAGTCGGGCAGTAGCACAGCAAGTTAAGCGCACGTGGTGCAAAGTGCAAGGACCTGCGTAAGGATCCCAGTTCGAGCCCCTGGCTCCCCACTTGTGTGGGAATCGCATCACAGGCAGTGAAGCCAGTCTGCAGGTGTCTATCTTTCGCTCCCCCTCCTGCCCTTGTTTCTAAAATTCAACCTATACATCTATTTTTTTAAATATTTATTTTATTTATTTATTCCCTTTTGTTGCCCTTGTTGTTTTATTGTTGTAGTTATTATTGTTGTTGTCATTGTTGGATAGGACAGAGAGAAATGGAGAGAGGAAGGGAAGACAGAGAGGAGGAGAGAAAGATAGACACCTGCAGACCTGCTTCACTGCCTGTGAAGCGACTCCCCTGCAGGTGGGGAGCCGGGGTTTGAACCGGGATCCTTATGCCGGTCCTTGTGCTTTGTGCCACCTGCGCTTAACCCGCTGCACTACAGCCCGACTCCATACGTCTGCTTTTTTTTTTTTTATAATTTATTTCTTTATTGGGGAATTAATGTTTTACATTCAACAGTAAATACAATAGTTTGTACATGCATAACATTCCCCAGATTCCCATTTAACAATACAACCCCCACTATGTCAGTCATAATCTTTCATGGACCTGTATTCTCCCCACCCACCCACTCATCCACCCCAGAGTCTTTTACTTTGGTGTAATACTCCAATTCCATTTCAGGTTTGACTTGTGTTTTCTTTTCTTAATCTTGTTTTTCTACTTCGGCCTGAGAGTGAGATCATCCCATATTCATCCTTCTGTTTCTGACTTATTTCACTCAACATGATTTTTTCAAGGTCCATCCAAGATTGGCTGAAACGGTGAAGTCACCATTTTTTACAGCTGAGTAGTATTCCATTGTGTATATAGACCACAACTTGCTCAGCCACTCATCTGTTGTTGGACACCTGGATTGCTTCCAGGTTTTGGCTATTACAAATTGTGCTGCCAAGAACATATGTGTACACAGATCTTTTTGGATGGATGTGTTGGGTTCCTTAGGATATATCCCCAGGAGAGGAATTGCAGGATCATAGGGTAGGTCCATTTCTAGCCCTCTGAGAGTTCTCCAGACTGTTCTCCACAGAGGTTGGACCCATTTACATTCCCACCAGCAGTGCAGGAGGGTTCCTTTAACCCCAACCCTCTCCAGCATTTGCTGCTGTTACCTTTTCTGATGTATGACATTCTCACAGGAGTGAAGTGATATCTCATTGTTGTCTTGATTTGCATTTCTCTGACAATGAGAGACTTGGAGCATTTTTTCATGTGTTTCTCGGCCTTTTGGATCTCTTCTGTGGTGAATATTCTGTCCAAGTCCTCCCCCCATTTTTGGATGAGGTATTTGTTGTCTTGTTGTTGAGTCTGGCAAGCTCTTTATATATGTTGGTTATTAAACTCTTATCTGATGTATGGCATGTAAACATCTTCTCCCATTCTGTGAGAGGTCTCTTGGTTTGGGTAGTGATTTCTTTTGCTGTGAAGAAGCTTTTTAACTTGATGTAGTCCCATAGGTTTATACTTGTCTTAGTCTTCCTTGTAATTGGATTCGTTTCATTGACAATGACTTTAAAATTTATGCGGAAAAAAGTTCTGCCAATATTTTCCTCTAAGTATCTGATAGTTTGTGGTCTAACATCCAAGTCCTTGATCCACTTGGAATTTACTTTTGTATTTGTTGAAATACAGTGATTCAGTTTCATTCTTCTGCATGTTTCAACCCATTGTTTCCAACACCATTTGTTGAAGAGACTCTGCTTTCCCCATGTAATAGTCTGGGCCCCTTTGTCAAAGATTAGATGTCCATAGGTGTGGGGCCTCATTTCTGGGCTCTCAATTCTATTCCACTGGTCAGTGTGTCTGTTCATGTTCCAGTACCAAGCAGTTTTGATGACAATGGCCCTATAATACAGTTTGAGATCTGGCAGTGTGATGCCTCCGGTTCTGTTCTTTTTTCTCAAGATTGTTTTGGCAATTCTAGGTCTTTTCTGGTTCCAGATAAACATTTGTAGCATTTGTTCTATTCTCCTAAAAAATGTGCTTGGGATCTTGATGGGGATAGCATTAAATTTGTAGATGCTCTGGGTAATATATTCATTTTGATGATGTTAATTCTTCCAACCCATGAACATGGAATATCTTTCCACTTCTTTGTGTCTTTTTCAATTTCTTTGAGTAGTGACTCATAATTTTCAGTATACAAGTCTTTCACTTCTTTGGTTAGGTTTACTCCTAGATATTTTATTGTTTTTGTTGCTATAGTAAAAGGAACTGATTTCTGGATTTCAATTTCTTCTAACTTAGTGTTTGCATAGAGGAATGCCACTGACTTTTGAATGTTACTTTTATAGCCTGACACCTTACTGTATTGCCTGATGATTTCCAAAAGCTTCTTGCTGGATTCCTTAGGTTTTTCCATGTATACTATCATGTCATCTGCAAATAAGGAGAGTTTGACTTCTTTTTTTTTTATTTTTTTTTTTATTTAAGAAAGGATTAATTAACAAAACCATAGGGTAGGAGGGGTACAACTCCACACAATTCCTACCACCCAATCTCCATATCCCACCCCCACCCTGATAGCTTTCCCACTCTCTATCCCTCTGGGAGCATGGACACAGGGTCATTGAGGGTTGGAGAAGGTAGAAGGTCTGGCTTCTGTAATTGCTTCCCCGCTGAACATGGGCGTTGACTGGTCGGTCCATACTCCCAGTCTGCCTCTCTCTTTCCCTAGTAGGGTGGGTCTCTGGGGAAGCTGAGCTCCAGGACACATTGGTGGGGTCTTCAATCCAGGGAAACCTGGCCGGCATCCTGATGACACCTGGAACCTGGTGACTGAAAAGAGAGTTAACATACGAAGCCAAACAAATTGTTGAGCAATCATGGACCCAAAGCTTGGAAAAGTAGAGAGGAAGTATTAGGGAGGTACTCACTGCAAACTCTAGTGTACTTCTGCTTTCCTACTTTGGTGCCATACTCCAAACTCAGTCAATTTTTGCTTTGCGTTTCTACTTCTTCTTCTTCTTTTTTTTTTTTTTTTTACATGCATAACATTCCCCAGATTCCCATTTAACAATACAACCCCCACTATTTCATTCATCATTTTTCATGGACCTGTATTCTCCCCACCCACCCACCCACCCCAGAGTCTTTTACTTTGGTGTAATACTCCAATTCCATTTCAGGTTCGACTTGTGTTTTCTTTTCTAATCTTGTTTTTCAACTTCGGCCTGAGAGTGAGATCATCCTGTATTCATCCTTCTGTTTCTGACTTATTTCACTCAACATGATTTTTTCAAGGTCCATCCAAGATCGGCTGAAAACGGAGAAGTCACCATTTTTTACAGCTGAGTAGTATTCCATTGTGTACATAGACCACAACTTGCTCAGCCACTCATCTGTTGTTGGACACCTGGATTGCTTCCAGGTTTTGGCTATTACAAATTGTGCTGCCAAGAACATATGTGTACACAGATCTTTTTGGATGGATGTGTTGGGTTCCTTAGGATATATCCCCAGGAGGGGAATTGCAGGATCATAGGGTAGGTCCATTTCTAGCCTTCTGAGAGTTCTCCAGACTGTTCTCCACAGAGGTTGGACCCATTTACATTCCCACCAGCAGTGCAGGAGGGTTCCTTTAACCCCAACCCTCTCCAGCATTTGCTGCTGTTACCTTTTCTGATGTATGACATTCTCACAGGAGTGAAGTGATATCTCATTGTTGTCTTGATTTGCATTTCTCTGACAATGAGAAACTTGGAGCATTTTTTCATGTGTTTCTCGGCCTTTTGGATCTCTTCTGTGGTGAATATTCTGTCCAAGTCCTCCCCCCATTTTTGGATGAGGTATTTGTTGTCTTGTTGTTGAGTCTGGCAAGCTCTTTATATATGTTGGTTATTAAACTCTTATCTGATGTATGGCATGTAAACATCTTCTCCCATTCTGTGAGGGGTCTCTTGGTTTGGGTAGTGATTTCTTTTGCTGTGAAGAAGCTTTTTAACTTGATGTAGTCCCATAGGTTTATACTTGTCTTAGTCTTCCTTGTAATTGGATTCGTTTCATTGACAATGACTTTAAAATTTATGCGGAAAAAAGTTCTGCCAATATTTTCCTCTAAGTATCTGATAGTTTGTGGTCTAACATCCAAGTCCTTGATCCACTTGGAATTTACTTTTGTATTTGTTGAAATACAGTGATTCAGTTTCATTCTTCTGCATGTTTCAACCCATTGTTTCCAACACCATTTGTTGAAGAGACTCTGCTTTCCCCATGTAATAGTCTGGGCCCCTTTGTCAAAGATTAGATGTCCATAGGTGTGGGGCCTCATTTCTGGGCTCTCAATTCTATTCCACTGGTCAGTGTGTCTGTTCATGTTCCAGTACCAAGCAGTTTTGATGACAATGGCCCTATAATATAGTTTGAGATCTGGCAGTGTGATGCCTCCGGTTTTGTTCTTTTTTCTCAAGATTGTTTTGGCAATTCTAGGTCGTTTCTGGTTCCAGATAAACATTTGTAGCACTTGTTCTATTCTCCTAAAAAATGTGCTTGGGATCTTGATGGGGATAGCATTAAATTTGTAGATGGCTCTGGGTAATATATTCATTTTGATGATGTTAATTCTTCCAACCCATGAGCATGGAATATCTTTCCACTTCTTTGTGTCTTTTTCAATTTCTTTGAGTAGTGACTCATAATTTTCAGTATACAAGTCTTTCACTTCTTTGGTTAGGTTTACTCCTAGATATTTTATTGTTTTTGTTGCTATAGTAAAAGGAACTGATTTCTGGATTTCAATTTCTTCTAACTTAGTGTTTGCATAGAGGAATGCCACTGACTTTTGAATGTTACTTTTATAGCCTGACACCTTACTGTATTGCCTGATGATTTCCAAAAGCTTCTTGCTGGATTCCTTAGGTTTTTCCATGTATACTATCATGTCATCTGCAAATAAGGAGAGTTTGACTTTTTCTCTTCCAATCTGTACCCCTTTAATTCCTTGCTCCTGCCTGATTGCTATGGCAAGAACTTCCAACATTATGTTGAATAGTAATGGTGATAGTGGGCAGCCCTGTCTAGTACCTGATCTGAGGGGAAATGCTTTCAGTTTTTCACCATTGAGTATGATGTTGGCTGTAGGTTTGCTATATATAGACTCCACTATCTTGAGGAATTTTCCATCTATTCCCATTTTTTTGTAGTGTTTTGATCATAAAGGGATGTTGTATTTTGTCAAAGGCTTTCTCTGCATCTATTGATATGACCATGTGGTTTTTGGTCTTGCTTTTGTTGATGTGGTGGATCACATTGATTGATTTACGTATATTAAACCAACCTTGCATGCCTGGGATAAACCCCACTTGGTCATGATGAACAATCTTTTTGATATACTGCTGTATCTGGTTGGCTAGAATTTTGTTCAATATTTTTGCATCTATGTTCATCAGAGATATTGGTCTGTAGTTTTCTTTTTTTGTAGTGTCCTTGTCTGTGTTTGGTACAAGAGTGATGATGTTGGCTTCATAGAAGCTGGCAGGGAGTATTCCAGTGTCTTTAATCTTCTGGAAGACTTTTAAAAGTATAGGTATTAGTTTTTCTTTGAAGGTTTTGTAGAATTCATTTGTAAAACCATCTGGTCCAGGACTTTTATTTTTGGGGAGATTTTTGATAACTGTTTCAATTTCATTAGCTTTGATGGGCCTGTTCATGTTACCCACTTCCTCTTGACTTAGTTTTGGAAGTTGGTAGATATCTAGGAAATCATCCATTTCTTCCAGGTTCTCTAGCTTGGTGGCAAATAGTTGTTAATAGAAGCCTCGCATGATATGTTGAATTTCTGCGGTGTCAATTGTGATATCTCCTCTTTCATTTACTATCCGATTTATTTGGGTCTTCTCCCTTTTTTGTTTTGTGAGTCTGGCTAAAGGTTTGTCGATTTTGTTTACTCTTTCAAAGAACCAACATTTACTTTCATTGATCTTTTGTATGGTTTTCCTCTTCTCAATGTTATTTATTTCTGCCCTAACTTTAGTGATTTCTGTCCTTCTGGTTGCTTTAGGATTCCTTTGTTGTTCTTCTTCTATGTCTTTAAGATGTGCAATCAGGCTGTTTATTTGTGCCTTTTCTTGTTTCCTAATGTGTGCTTGTATAGCTATGAACTTCCCTTTTAGGACTGCTTTAGCTGTGTCCCAAATATTTTGATAGCTTGTGTCTTCATTTTCATTGAACTCTCGAAACATTTTGATTTCTTCCTTGATTTCCTCTTTGACCCAGAAGTTGTTAAGAAGTGTACTGTTGAGCTTCCACATTTTGGGACTGTTACTAATCTTTTGTTGATTGTTAAGTGTTAGTTTAATTCCACTGTGGTCTGAGAAGATGCTTGGGATGATTTCAGTGCTCTTTAATTGGCTGATGCTGTCTTTGTGGCCTAACATATGGTCTATCCTTGAGAATGATCCATGTGGATTTGAGTAAAATGTGTATTCCAGTTTCTTGGGATGAATGACTCTGAAAATGTCCGATAGTTCTAGGTTATCTATCTCTTCATTTAGCTCCCTTATGTCTTTATTGATTTTCTGCCTGGATGATCTGTCAAGTTGAGATAGTGAGGTGTTGAAGTCCCATACTATGATTGTGTTACTGTTAATATATTGCTGTAGCTCTTTCAGTAGAAGTTTGATATATTTATATGTCTTCTCATTGGGTGCATAGATGTTAATAATTGTTAAGTCCTCTTGATTGACTGATCCTCTGAGCATTAAGTAGTGTCCATTCCTATCTTTTTTAATCTTATCTATTTTATAGTCTATCATATCAGATATGAGAATAGCTGTTCCTGCCCTTTTTTGTGGGCCATTGGCTTGTATGGTAGTTTTCCATCCTTTCACTTTAAGTCTGTGTTTGTCTTGTTGAGTTAGGTGAGTTTCCTGTAGACAACATATTGTTGGGTTGTGTTTTCTGATCCATCTTCCTACTCTGTGTCTTTCAATAGGTGAATTCAGGCCATTGACATTTATTGATATCAAAGATTGAAGATATTTTAACGCCATTCTTGTAGAGTTTTAGAGTCTTTTGATATATGTCCTATTTGTGGTGGTCCAATTGTTTATAGGAGACCTTTCAGAACTTCTTTCAGGGCAGGCTTGGTGATGGTTGCTTCCTTCAACTGTTGCTTGCCTGAGAAAGTTTTGATGCTTCCATCTAGTCTGAATGACAGTCTAGCAGGATATAGTATTCTTGGCTGAAAGCCTTTCTCATTGAGCACTCGATAGATATTTTGCCATTCTCTTCTGGCCTGTAGTGTTTGTATGGAGAAGTCTGCTGCTAATCTTATGGGTTTTCCTTTGTAGGTGACTCTTTGTTTTTCTCTTGCAGCCTTCAGGATCCTTTCTTTATCCTTATTCCTTTCCATTCTAAGTATGACATGTCTTGGTGTCTTTAGGTCTGGGTTAATTCTGTTTGGGACCCTCTGGGCTTCTTGAATATGTCTTTGGTGTTGTCTAGACTAGAGAAATTTTCAGCTATTATGGCCTGGAGAATGCTTTCTTCCTCTCCTTCTCTTTCTTCCTCTGGTAATCCAATAATGCGTATATTGTTTCTTTTGAAGTCATCCCTTAGGACTCTGTTGTTGTTTTCAGCATCTCTTAATCTCTTTTTGAGATCTCTTACTTCTTTTTTAGTTGTCTCTAATTCATCCTCAATCTTGCTAATTCTGTCTTCAGCCTCATAGATTCTATTCTCTCTGCCCTCTACTGCTTTCTGGAGTTCATCTATTTTGTTGCCCTGCTCTGATACTGTTTTAGCTTGTTCAGCTAGTTGCCTTCTTAGCTCAGCGATTTCAGCTTTCAGCTCTCTAATAACCATGAGATTATTAGAATTTTCTTCCATATTCTCATTTGTTGATCCTGCATTTCTGATTACAATTTTTTCAAATTCCTTACGCACTCCTGTTATTATTTCCTTAGCTAATGTTTGGATGTTGAACTCATTGTTTTGTGCTTCACCCTTTGGAGGAATTTTAGCTGGACTCTTGTCCTGGTTCGAATCTCCAATATTTTTTCTTGTTGTTTTAACCATTTTATATATTATGTTATGAGTTCCCTTTATCAATACTTTTCAAATTATTGATCACTATTGCCTGGATTGACTTGTGTCTAAGTAATTTAATTAAAGGGTTTACAGTGGTGGAAGTTAACAGTTTTTTCAATCCCTGAGTTGGAGCTCAGTGGTGTAAAAGCCTCTTTTTTTTTTCTTCCCTGTAGGCTATGGGAGCCTGAGGGCTTTTAAACTATCAATAGACTTCTTAGCTTAATCAGTGACTCCTGACCAAGAGATAAAACAGAGTGTGGCAGAGATAATCCAGCGGTTATGCAAGGAGACTTTCACAGCCCCTCAGCTATGCCATCGAGGTATAGGTCTTCTCCTGAGTTTCTCGGTTAGATCTCTGTCCCCTGGTGTCCCTCCCTGTTGCTGCTCCAGATTCTGAGGGTAATAGCAATGGAGACTCAGAGTTGTACTTGGTGAGTCTCTGGGGAGTCCTCTCCTCCCTTCAGCTGTCCCCTTGTTGTGGAGCAGACTGGAGGTGGTGTCTCCACTGATAAACTGTTGAACTGTTAGCAGTCACTAAATCTCTCCTTAGGCCCCTCTCTCCTCTCTGTCACCAGCCACACGTGTTTGTACTTACGGGTGATTTGCTGGGTTCCTGTGGTCATTCTAGTCCTGTCTTTTTTCAGTCAGGGTGGTCTCCTTTGGTATTCCTAGTTGATCCGGGAGAGGAGAGGAGAGGAGAGGAGAGAAAGCGATCTGCTGCTTGTAGCTCTGCCTCCGGAAGTCAAATAATCACGTCTGCTATTTTTAAAAATATTTTTATTTATTTATATTATTGGATAGAGACAGAGAGAAATTGAGAGGAGATAGAGACAGAGACACCTGTAGCCCTGCTTCACCACTTGTAAAGCTTTCCCCCCCTGCAGATGGGGTATAAGTCTGCTTTTTTTTTTCACATTTTTAAAAATGTATTTATAAAATGCAAACATTGACAAGACCATACATTTCCACACATTGCCCACCCCCAGAACTCTGTATCCAATCTCCTCCCTTGATAGCTTCCCTATTCTTTATCCCTCTGGGTGTATGTACCCAGGATCATTGTGGGGTACAGAAGGTGAAAGGTCTGGCTTCTGTTACTGCTTCCCTGCTGAACCTGGTAATTGGCAGGTCGATCCATACTCCCAGCCTGTCTCTCTCTTTCCCTAGTGGGGCAGGGATCTGGGGAAGTGGGGCTCCAGGACACATGGTGGGGTCCTCTACCCAAGGAAGTCCCATTGGCACCATGGTAGCATCTGGAACCTGGTGGCTGAAAAAGAGTTAAAGATATAAAGCAGAACAAATTGTTGACTAATCATGGACCTAAAGGCATGAATATTGCAGATGAAGATTGGGGTCTCCATTTTGGAAAAAGCTAGTAGGTCTGTTTTAGGTATATTCCAGAGGGCCTATGACTTTACCAATTTTTGCCTGAGCCTGACATCTAATATGCAGGTGGACTCAGGTTATTTTCTGGGGAGATAATGGTGTCATAGTTGGAAAAAGGACTAGAAAGCTGGATTAGGGAAAAGAGTAGTTCCCAAATATGGGAACATATATAAATATTATTAACTGTAAACCCCACTGGTTTGACCTGGGGCCCATATTTAGCACAACCTTTTGTTGCCTTTTTTTTTAAAATTGTTGTTGTGGTTATTATTATTGTTGTTATTGATGTCATCATTGTTGGATTGGACAGAGAGAAATGGAGAGAGGAGGGGAAGACAAAGAGGGGGAGAGAAGGAGAGACACCTGCAGACTTGCTTCACTGCTTGTAATGTGACCCCCCTTATAGGTGGGGAGCTGGGAGCTCTAACAAGGATTCTTAAGCTGGTCCTTGCACTTTGCGCCCATTATTATTATTTCTTAAAGATGTGTTTATTAATGAGAGAGAGAAAGGATCACTCTGGCACATGTGATGCTAGGGATCAAACTTAGGGCCCCATTCTTGAGAATAAAATTGTTTGAGCTGCTGAGCTGCTGTACCACCTCCCAGGCCATCAGGCCACATTTAATGAAGGTGTCAGCTGTGAGTCACCTGATTAAAGAAGAAGATTAGTGGGGGCAAATCCCATGGTGGTATTCAGAAGGGAGGGCAGAGAGGACAGGAAGAAGGGGGACTGCTTAGTATGATAATGAGGAGAAGGCGGGTGGGTGGTGATAATGACATATATATGGTGTGTGTATGTGTGTGTGTGTAGGTCATTTCTCCAGCTTCCTTCCATTTCTCTCCCTCCACTTGTTAAACAGAGAACATTGGGGGAGGGGAGGGGGCACACCTGATTAAGTGCACATATCACTATATGCAAGGACTCAGGTTCAGGCTCCTGCTCCCCACCTGTAGGGGGACTGCTTCTTGAGCAGTGAGGCAGTGCTGAAAGTCTCTCTTTCTCTCTCTCTCTCTCTGTCTGTCTCTCTCTCTCTCCCTCTCTCCCCTAGGGTTATCTCCTCTGTGGCTTGGTGCTTGCACTACAAATTCACTGCTCCTGGAGGCCATTTTTTCCATTTGACAGACAGAAATTGAGAGAAGAGGGGGATATTTAGAGGGAAAGAGAAAGAGAGACACGCGAAGCCCTGTTTCACCACTTGTGAAGCGACCCCCTTGCAGGTAGGGAGCTGGGGGCTCAAACCTAGATCCTTGCATTTCATACTATGTGCCCTTAACCAGACGCACCACTGCCTGCCCCCCTTTTTATTCAATTTATTTAATTTTTTAGCATTTATTTTATTTGATAGGATAGTGAGAAATTTAGAGGCAAGAAGGAGATAGGGAGGGAGAGAGACAGAGAGACATTTACAGGCCTGTTTCAATGCTTCTGAAGCTTTCTCCCTGCAATTGGGGACTGGGGGCTTGAACCTAGGTCCTTGCACACTATAATGTGTGCAGTTAACCAAGTGCACCACCAAGTGGCCCCCTCTCTCCCTCTCTATCTCCCCTTCCCTCTCAATTTCTCTGTCCTGTCAAATAAAACCAAAGAAAAAAGGGGAGAGAGAGAGAGAGAAGAGAGAAGAGAGAGAGAAAGATGAAGGATTGAAGGAAGGAAGGAAGGAAGGAAGGAAGGAAGGAAGGAAGGAAGGAAAGAAGGAAGGAGGGAAGGAAGGGAGGAAGGAAGGGAGGAAGGACAGACATCTCCCAGACTCTGGTGCCCAGAGCCATGTGTAGACTATAGTAGGAGTTCATTTTTATTTATTAAACCAATAGGTAAATTGATATAGCCAAGCTTCTTTTAGTAATTTATTTTAAAAAGTCTTTCTCATCATCTACTTGCAATCTGGTGATAATACTCCATACTGTTCTAATTTCTATAACAATAAAGAGCTTTGACAGACATCTTACATAAATGAAAACATGATTTAATGAAATGGCATTTCATGAGCTTTAGGCAAAGCTAACGTTTTGAGTTATCTCATTTAAATTAAATGACTCTTTTGTGTTCAGTAGTAAGCATCACTAAGTGTGTCTATCTTGCTAATACAGCCGCATCATTATATTCTAAATGATACAATTGAATTATACCTAACTTAAAATGCAAAGTGAAGTGTTGGGGTGTTTGCATGATCTTTGCATCCACTCCTGATTTTTGGTTGCGTTTTTTTTTTTTTCCCCAAAAGAAGTGGCACTCAAAAACTTAACAATATCTCATGTTTTTTATTTATATTTCAAAGGTGTATTTACTTATTTATGGGGAAGAGGGAGGGAGGGAGAACCAGAGCATCACTCTGGCACATACTATGCCAGGGATCAAACTCATGCATTATGTTTGAGAATCCAGTGTTGTAGGCACTGCACCACCCCCAGATCAGCAGAATCTTGTGTTTTTAAGGGAGTTGGGCAGTAGCGCAGCGGGTTAAGCGCACATGACTCAAAGCACAAGGACCGGCGTAAGAATCTCGTGTTTTTATTCAGCTAAATAAACCTTAAGAGACAATACCAGGTCTAACTCTTGCTTTGCTGTTTTACTGGCTATGTAGCCCTGGGCAAAATATTTGGGCTCCCTAGTATTCGAAGTCTTCTCAGTAGAAAATGGATTCATGTTTTAAAATGTATTTATTTATTTATTGTATTTATTTATTAATGGGGAGAGAAACAAGGCCAGAGCATCAATCTGGCATATGTGGTACAGGGGATGGAATTAAGGGCCTTACACTGGAAAGTACTTCCCTCTCTACTATTGTGCCACCTCCCTGGCTTCTAAAATGTGTACTTTTATCATTTTATTTTATTTTATTTTATTTACTAGAGCACTGATTAGCTGTGGCTTATGGTGGTGCTGGGGATTGAACCTGGGACTTTGGTACCTTAGGCATCAGACTCTTTGCATAATCATTATGCTATCTATTCTCACCCAAATATGTTCTTTTAGAAAATGCCCTTCCTTCCTTCCTTCCTTCTTTCCTTCCTTCCTTCCTTCTTTCCTTCCTAACTTCCTTCCTTCCTTCCTTTCTCCTTCCCTTCTTTCCCATCCTCCCTTTTCCTCCCTCCCATCTTCCCTCCATTCCTCCCTCCCTCCCTCCCTTCCTTCCTTTCTTCCAGAGATAGAGTGATAAATGATAGATAGATAGATAGATAGATAGATAGATAGATAGATAGATAGATTGATAGATAGATAAGGCACTGCTTGGCCCTGGATGGGTACTTACAGTGTTGCTGGGAATTGAAACTGGGACCTTAGAATCTCCAGCATGAAAGTTGAAGCTTTCCCTGCGATTTCCCCAAATGTGGAAGACTCACTCCACTGTATAATTTATGGTAGTAGGGGACTGCATTCGTGCTCTCTCCTGTGGGGGGGAGGTGGGAAAGGAGTATGTTGGGGTAAGGGAGATAGCATAATAGTTATGTAAAAGATGTTCATGCCTAAGGCTCTGAAGTCCCAGGTTCAATTCCTAGCACCACCATAAGCCAGAACTGAGCAGAGCTCCAGTTGAGAGAGAGAGAGACACGAGATGGGGGCCAGGTGGTGATGCACCTGGTTAAGTGGACACATTACAGTGCACAAGGACCCAGGTTAAAGTCCCTGGTCCCCACCTATAGGGGTAAAGCTTCATGTGTGGTGAAGCAGGTCTGCAAGTCTATCTTTCTCTCTCCCTCTATCTCCCTCACCCTTCTCAATTTTTCTCTGGCTCTATCTAATAATAAAAACATTTTTTAAAAGAGAAAGAGAAGATAAGTACCTGAAATGTGCTCATGGCAATCAATCAACTATTGGAAACTCCCTCTCTCTCTCTCTTTTTTTAATTGCCACTAGAGATATCGCTGGGGCTCAGCTCCAGCATTACAAATCAACCGCTCCCAGTGGCCTCTCTCTCTCTCTTTCTCTTCTTCTTTCCTCTCTCTCTTTTAAATTTTTTTTATTATCTTTATTTATTGAATAGAGACAGCCAGAAACCAAGAGGGAAGGGAATGATAGAGAGGGAGAGAGATAGAGAGACACCTGCAGCATTGCTTCACCACTCACAAAGCTTTCCCCCTGCAGGTAGAGACTGGGGGTTTGAACCTGGGTCCTTATGCATTGTAACATGTGTGCCCAACCAGGTGCGCCACCACCCGCCCCCCTCTTTCTTTTTATTAGATAGGACCGAGAGAAATTGACAGAGGGCCAGAAGATGATAGCTATAGATAGATAGATAGATAGATAGATAGATAGATAGATAGATAGTTATGGAGAGAGAAAGACACCTGCAGACCCACTTGCTTCACTGCTTGTGAGGCGGACTCCCTGCAGGTGGGCAGCAGGAAGGAGTGCTTTAGTTTTGGTAATTTACTTTGTGAGCTTAACCAGAGGAGTCACTGCCTTGCCCTAACTCCCTCTTTTCCTAATCCCTCTCTCACAAACATGCCCAGAAAAAAAATATGTCTTTTGGATTGGAAAAGTACCTCCTCAAATCCAAATACTATTTTTAAACACACAGGCCTAAAGTCTGTAGGCAACATTGCCTGAAGCACCAACCCTTGCACTGAGAGCTCTCCACCCTGGGGTGTGCTGTTCTAGCCAGAGGGTTTGTGCTGGAGGAATGAGAAGGAAGCGAGTTCAGTACCCTCCCTGTTTTTTTTTTTTTTTTTCCTGGAAGAGGCCCTATCCTATGTCATCTCATGGTTAATACAGAACTCAAGCTGTGCAGAGTGGCAGAGTGAATAGAGAGACTGGCATCAGGACTGCTCAAAGGACATGGGAGAGAGTAAGAGACTCAGTCCAACAAGGGGACTGAAATGCAGCCAGGCTTTCTATAAGGAGAACTAAGCCACCTGGGAGTGAGTGGTTAAGAATGTGAGAAAAGGGCCAGTTCTCCCATCTGAGGCTGAGCAGGCGGTGGTGCCAGGAGTCAGAGTATATATCAAAGCTGAGTGGAATGTTTCTTCACCCACTCCCCCTCCTCCTTGTATTAATGAGCTCACTATTTCATAGGAGTTGAGATTCTGAGGAGTCCCCCGAGGTAATTTGGCTCAACCTCCTTCCCCAAGCAGAGATCTCCTTTATGACGTTCACAGCAGATGGCCGTCCTTCGTGGTGATACTTTTGTTATAATTTATCTCCTCCAGTAATCGGCTTTAATGGGCCACTATTCAGTTAAAGAGTGAATTTTTCAAGCACACGTTAAAATGGTTCTCTCCTTACTGTCGATGTCTGTGTGTGTGTTTGTGTCCCAGATCAGACCCCTGGCCTTTCTGCCCCTTCATGGTTCTAGTTATTGGAAATACTAGAGAAGGGAAGCGACTTGTTGACTTTTCAGGTAGGACTTCTGAGCAAGAGGGAACATAAAAAATAATTAAAAAAGAATTCTTGCTTAAGAAAGGTTTCCTGACCTTTAAGTATTATTTTCTAAACCATGCCAAATGAGATTTTTCTTCTTACACAACTAAGCTGGGTTAAAGGAAAATTTTAGGAGTACAGAAAAGCCTACAAAAAAAAAAAATAGACATTTGAGGATCCTCTTATTATGCTTTGTTTTTTGTTTGGACTAGAACCCTGCTCAGTTCTAGCTTCTGGTGGCGCTGAGGACTAAACCTTGGACCTTGGGGCTTCTAGCACAAAAGTCTTTTACATAACCAGTATGTTGTCTCCCCAGCTGTATGCTTTTTTTCCTTCCTTCCTTCCTTCCTTCCTTCCTTCCTTCCTTCCTTCCTTCATTTCTTTCTTTCTGTTTGTCTGTCTTTCTTCCTTTCTTTCATTCTTTCTATCTTCCTTCCTTTCTTTCTTTCTCTCTTTCTTTCTTCCTTTTCTATTCTGGCTTTGTGTGTTAGAAAGACATCTCCCTGTCTTTGTGTGTTCTTTTTGGAGTTTGCTTCCTAACAGTAGTGTGCCATACTTTACCATATAGTCAATTCTGTTGCTGTGGAATTATTTACCCAGCCTCTGATGGTTGGCCTTCCTTCTTGTTCCTCATGCTGTTCAGGGAAGCTGCCTCTGGCACAAGCACTTCTTAATCTGCCTTGACTTTCATCCAAACACATACACACTTGTCCCAGCGCATTGGGATGGGATGATACAATTACAGTGCATTTCCTGGGAGTAATCACACTGTTGCTGTGGACTCTGTCTCTGGGCTTTGTGTAGATGATGTGCTAATTACACTCTGTCAGGCCCCAAACTTTTGGTCCCCAAGCCTTTGTCCTCGACAGGCATAATCATCTCTGTTCTGCAAGTGAGAGCAAGACTGAGTAGTCTATTGAAACCAGTCTTGGCAGCTCACTTGGCTCTGCAGACTCACTAAGGTCAAGGGTCAGACAGTGGAGGGGCCAGCGGTATTTGTATTGGACCAGTACAGGCTGCAGCAGAGCTACTTGCCTGGCATTCTCTGACAGCCAGTCCAGGCCAGATGGTGGAGGCAGGCAGCATTGCTTATGTTCCACCCACTCCTGCCCTGCTCCCCAAATCTGGTTGCTCGCTGTCTGTAGCCTGAGGGGGCATTATACAGCACTGTTGTTTTGTTGCTAATGAGAAGGGAACACAGAGTCTTGAGCAGAAGGCAAATACTTACCACCAGGGTTATTGCTGGAACTTGGTGCCTGTACAAGTCCACTGCTTCTGATGACTTAAAAAAAATTAATTAATTAATTAATTTCTGATAGGACAGAGAGAAATTGAGAGGGAAGGGTAAGTAGAGAAGGGGAGAGAAAGACACCTGCATACCTGCTTCACCGCCTGTGAAGCGACTCCCCTGCTGGTGGGGAGCCCTGGGCTCGAACCGGCATCCTTGCACCTGTCCTTGCGCTTTGCTCTATGTGCACTTAACTTGGTGCGCCACCACCCAATCCCATTTTTTTGTTTTGTTTTGTTTTTTATGATAGGGCATAGAATTGAGAAGGGGAGGGGAAATAGAGAGGAAGAGAGAAAGATAAAGACCTGCAGCACTGCTTCACCACTCATGAACTGTCCCTTCGGCAGGTGGGGAACAGGGGCTCAAACTGGGTCCTTGAAAATGGTAGTATGTACCCTCCAGCTCTTATTTGAGAAGGAGTTGACTGGGGAAAGAGGGAGAGAGGGAGAGGGAGAGGGAGAGGGAGAGGGAGAGGGAGAGGGAGAGGGAGAGGGAGAGAGAGAGAGGTGGGCACTGTTTAGCTCTGGTTTATGTTGGTGCTGTGGATAAAACCTGATACTTCTGAGCCTCAGGCATAAATGTCTAGTGTGCTACCATTGTGATATCTCCCTGGTCTGGGATTAATTTTATAGCTATATTTTGTACTACATGGACAAGATGAGATAAAAGCTAGTACATGAAAAAAATAATAAACCAACCAACAAGCAATACAAACCACCAGAAATGAGAGACAGGAATAAATCAAAAGAAGTATTATAGAGCACTATACACTGGTTCTGGTTCTTGAGTTCCCAGTCTCTTTCACTACAACTATGATCTCCCCTCAGCACCCTTCCTTACAGTGGACACCAATCATTCTCTTTTCTAGTGTAAGCTCTGATGGACTCTGACACCCATGGCCAAAATGCTTCTGACTAATGTACTTTCTGATGCCAGCAGGTGCCAGTTTGATTTGTGAATACAGATGAACATTCCTCTAGGGTCGTCCAAAAATAACACAAGAACACTGTGAGGACCATCCATTTTTCTCAAGGCAACCAGGATGAGGTATGCTGCCATAATAATTCAGGTTATGAAAGGGATGTATGACTTTGTTTTCTAACCATAGGCCGATTAAGCTAGAAATAGGCAGAGGCTATACCACCATGAATGCATGCTGATCTGACACCTGGAATGGTTCTTGGCTGTATCTCCACCTGCCAATGGCCCCAGTGAAAAAGACATCTTGCTGTGAAGACCAAGGCTTATTTTTAACTTTAATTTTTAGTTTATTCTCATGAGAGAGAGAAAGAGAAAGAGAGAGAAAGAGAGAGAGAGAGAGAAAGATACAGTGAGAGAGAGACTAAAGTACTGCTCATCTCTGGCTTATGGTGGTGCTATGAATTGAACCTGGGACTTCAGAGCCTCAGGCATGAGTCTTTTGCATAGCCAATATTCTCTCTCTCCCAAGTCTGAGAGCACACAGACTTTTTAACTAATATGTACTATACTTCTCTTGGGGTAGAGAAATAGCCTACTGGCTATGCAAAAAGACTTTGATGCCTGAGGCACTAAAGGTCACGGGTTCAATTCCCAGCATCAGTATAAAGCAGAGCTGAGCATCCTGGTAAAACAAAACAACAACAAAAACCTGTGCTTCTTTCAACAACAACAAAAACCTGTGCTTTCTTTCTCTCTGTACAGAGAGAGATTTCTAAGGGATAATTGTGAGGTTTTGATGGAAAGACATGGAGAATGAGAAGGTGGAAAAAGGGAAATAATTCAAATCCATCCCAAGATTTGCATTTCCTGTGAATCACATATATTTTTTTCCTTACTAGAGCACTGCTTAGCTCTGGTTTATGGTGGTGTGGGGATTGAACCTGGGACTTTGGAGCCTCAGGCATGAGAGTCTCTTTGCATAACCATTATGCTATCTACCCCTGCCCGAGTCTCATGTCTTTTTTAATTTTTTTTTAAATTTATTCCCTTTTGTTGCCCTTGTTGTTTTATTGTTGTAGTTATTATTGTTTGTGTTATTGATGTTGTTATTGTTGGATAGGACAAAGAGAAATGGAGAGAGGAGGGGAAGACAGAGAGGGGCATAGAAAGATAGACACCTGCAGACCTGCTTCACCTGTGAAGTGACTCCCCTACAGGTGGGGAGCTGGGGGCTCGAACTGGGATCCTTACGCTGGTCCTTGCTCTTCATGCCACCTGCGCTTAACCCACTGCACTACTGCCCAACTCCTGAGTCACATGTCTTTAATGTAGTCCATTCCTAATAAAAAACAACAGCTTCCACTCCCAAGCATGCTTATATTTTAATACCATGATTTAGAAGGTGTAGCTGTTGCTGTGTGAATATCACTCTATACATCCCTATCAATCAACCCCAAGATTTAAGGTTGGGGAGGCAGCTGTTTGGTGCTGCCACTAACTCAGATTTGAGTGTTGAGGGGGAAATTGGGTGTGTAAAAGAGATAAATTCTCACAGGTCATATTTTGTAGACAGTACCTCATAATACTGGGATCCACCGTTTCAGCTCTTCTAAAAGGTGCTTGAAAAGACAGAATTAGAGGGCCCAAGGTCAGCACTTAAGAACTAGGTGTTGCAAGCATTATGAGATCATAGGGGCTAAATCAAATGACTTAATAGAGAGGTTTGCATTCATTTCTAAGGACTAGTGTAATGGATGACCACAAACTGAGTGCCATAAACAGCAGAAATTTATAATCTCATCGTTCAGGAACCTATGAGTCCCATAACAACTTGCTACCAGAGCCATGGTTCTTCTGAGAGTTCTTCCTGGTGTCAGGTCATTCCTGACAGTTGCTGGAGTTCTTCGAATTGCAACTGCATCTCTCCAATCTTTGCTTCTCTTGTTTGTGACTTTCTTCTACCTATCTCCATCTTTATGTATCTTCACCATTTTTAATTTAGTTTTTTAATTTTTTTGTTGCTAATAGTTTGTTACAAGATTGTAAGATTACAATGTATAGTTCCACACCACACCTGCTACCAAGTTTCTGTGTCCCCACCCTCCCACCTCCCAAAGATAACCACCATAGTTCTCACAAGTCTTATAAACAATTTCCTTGCTTCTATTTTGTTTGAATTTTTTTTTGGCAAGTTTATATAAATCAGATCACTAGATTCCACATGTGAGTATTGTCTTTCATCTCTTTTCCTCTCTATCTCCTCTCCCACCCTTTCTCAATTTCTTTCTGTCCTATCAAAATAAAATGGAAAAAAAATAAAAATGGGGGGGGTGGAGTTAGGTGGCCACTAGGTGCAGTGGATTTGTAGTGCCAGTACTGAACTCCATTGGACAAGACATTGAACTAGACTCTAAATACAAAGAGGCCACATTCTCATGTTCTGAGTGGATAGGAATTTGGGGGACATAATTCAAACCAGTATAAAGGTAAAAAGACAAAGAAATTAGGGAAGAATCTGAATGGCACTAAGGGAGGTGTCAGCAGGGAAAGGAGGAAAAAGAGAGAGAGGAGATGGAGAATCAGAGGGAGGAGGCAAAAAAGCCAAGGGAATGAAGGATCTTCTCAAAGCAAAGAAGTAACCCATATCCATAGCTGCTGAAATGTCACGTCTGAGGGTCACAGACAGGTTTTTTTTTTTTCAGGAAGTACTTGTGATGGTAGGATGATCAATCAATCCAGTTTGCCCACAAGTAGGATTTTCAGTGCAAAAGCAGGAAAATACAGACCTATCTGGATTAATACCATCCCTTTCAATTAGAACTGAAGGTGGAGAGAAGGTAGGTAGGAAGTTTAACGGGCTGAGGAATAAGTAGAAGATAAGAAATATTCTTGCCCTGACCCAGGAGGTGGCATAGGGGCTAAAAGCATGAGGCCCCAAGTTTGATTCCTGGCAGTACATATGCCAGCATGATCCTGTTTCTCTCTCTCTCTCTTCATACACACACACACACACACACACACACACACACACACACACACATACACACACACTGTTAATAAATAAATATTAGAGTAAAAAAGAAGAAATGCACTTGACTAGAGCATGATAGTGACTTTGACTGTGTTGTGTTTTTATTATAATTATACTTTTGGGATTTTTAAAAATTGTATTGTGATTTAATATTGATTTCCAAAATTGCATGCCAGCAGGGGTATAATTCCACACCATTCCCACCACCAGAGTTCTGAATCCCCAACCTCCCCACTGCAAACCACTACAGTTCTCCCAAGGTTGAAGATATGGGACAAACATCATCTCTATAACTGTCTATATTTGTACACAACTTCCCCCTTTTTCTTCCAGGCCCAGTCCTCTCTTCCCTTCCAAACCACTCATGACACTGTTACTACATCCACGTCTCTCCCCATTTCATCCTCTCTCTCCAGGTCCTGATGAATCTGGAGTTCACAGCCCCCTTATCCTCTTTTTTCTGTCACTTTTCCACTGGGAGTATGGATCAAGATTATTTTGGGGATGCAGAAGGTAGGAGTTGTGGTTTCTGTAATTGCTTCTCCACTGGACAAGGGCGTTGGCAGGTTGATCCATACCCCCAGCCTGTTTCTTTCTTTCCCTAGTGGGCTAGAGCTCTGGAAAGGTGAAGTTCCAGGACACACTGGTGAGGCCGTCTGCCCAGAGAAGTCAGGGTGGAATCATGGTAGCATCTGCAACTTGGTGTCTGAGACTGCAAATCTCTCATTTGTAGTTGCTGGCTTTGATGAGGTCTACCATTGTAGATATCTGTTTTTGTTTTTTTTTGGGGGGGATCCTTTTTGTTCCCTGTCACTCCATGGCCACACCTCCCAGAAGTGCCTTTGGGAATTTTTTTAAAAGATTTATTATATATATTTTTAAAAGATGTATTTATTCATTTGCCCGCCTAGCGCTGCTGGAGAGAAAGACTCTGGAACACGTGGCTGAGTGGGAATGCAGTGCAATCCTTTTATTGATCAGAGAAAATGTCTTTATATCTTCTGAGTTGGAAGCAGCAGGTCGGAAAAGGAAATGGCTAGGAGAGGGGGTGGAGAGAAAAAAAGAGCGCGAAGGTAGCAAGCTTCCATCTAACCAGTGGGGATTAAACCAATACACTGCAGGCAGGGTGGGTCTCAGGCAAAACAATGATTATGTAAATAGACCACAGCATCAAGCAATGCAGCATGGAGCATGGGGGAGCTGTCATAATGCCCAACATTCATTGACATGAGAGAGGAGGGAGATACAGAAGCAGAGCATTTCCTTGGGCACATGTGATGGGTTGAACGCAGAACCTGATGGTCCCAACTCCAATGCTCTAGCCTCTACTTCACCTCCTGGGCCACAGGAATTTTCTTGATTAGGATGTGAGACTGCATTTCCTAATCAAAAATAAAGTCTTCAGTTTAAAACCAGATGAAACACTGGACATCAAGGGACAACTAAATGATCGGAAATGAAAGTATCCTTCAAACCAGAGTTAATGCCACCCTCATAGAAATACACGGGTGGGGGTTGGGTCGGGGCACACCTGGTTGAGCACACATGGTACAGTATTCGATTTCTAGCCCCTGGTCCCTGCCTGTAGGGAAGAAGCTTCACAAGTGGTAAAAAGCAGTGCTGCATGTGTCTCTTTCTCTCTTCCTGTCTATCTCCCCCTACCCTCTCAATTTCTGGCTGTCTCTATCTAGTAAATAAAGATAATTAAAAAAAGAAATAAAGATAAAAGAAAACATATAGGTGGCAAACCTTAGCCAGTTTCCAGGACCCTGAGATTAGACACACACCCCAGGGTGAAGAGAAAGTATCCACAGCCAGTCACCGTACTGTTAATCAGAAAAAGTCAGGTGGGAACATACACACAGGACATTCCTAGCTAGGACAGTGTCAAATGTGTGCCCCCTATATCCGAAACTTCAAGGGTTATTTGTAAAACTCATGCACTGCATGACCTTGTTCAGACAAAACAATGGGTGGCTATACATTACATAGACAAAGATCAGAACACACTTCTAAGGGAGAAAATATCAGGGTAAAGGTGCTTAAAACTGTCATTATCCAGGGGGTCAGGCGGTAGCAAGCAGGTTAAGTGCACATGGCGCAAAGCACAAGGACCTGTGGAAGGATCCCGGTTCGAATCCCTGGCTCCTCACCTGCAGGGGAGTTGCTTCACAGGTGGTAAAGCAAGTCTGCAGGTGTCTATCTTTCTCTCTCCCTCTCTGTCTTCCCCTCCTCTCTCCATTTCTCTCTGTCCTATCCAACAATGAACGACATCAACAACAACAATAATAACCACAACAAGGGCAACAAAAGGGGGGGAAATGGCCTCCAGGACCATTGGATTCATGGTGCAGGCACTGAGCCCCAGCAGTAACCCTGGAGGCAAAAAATAAAATAAAATAAAATAAAATAAAATAAAATAAAATAAAATAAACTGTCATTATCCAAATGTCGTAATGTCAGGTACATTCTTTTGATGCCATGAGATATTGAGTTTATTCCAGTTTCCCCACACACAATCTCCAGACCCTTAGGGCAGCAGCCAGACATTCAGAGTTATGGGTGATATGCCTGTGAGCAGAGATCTCTGAAACATCCAGACTTCTCCTGAGAACCGGATTTTGTGATAATGGGACAGAGCCTGAAATATAGGCCTCATGGTAAATTGGCCAAAGGAATGTACCTTGTAGACAAACAAACAAGCAAAACATCTATCTTGTGAACATAAGGCAGGGTTACAGTTCAGTAAGAATTCTATTAACAAGTATCAGGAAGTCTGAGATCAGAAAACTTCCACACACCCTCACCCTCCTGTCTAGTGGGACACTCTGCGGCACACTATTTAAATGAACCCAATTTAGGAAGTTCACATATCTGCAGAGAATGTGATAGCTATCGCACCCTGCCTCCAGAGCACTTACCTTCAAAGCATTGCACACTGGGCAAAGCCTTGTTTTTCTTTTTCTTTTTCTTCTCCTTCTTCTTCTTCTTCTTCTTCTTCTTCTTCTTCTTCTTCTTCTTCTTCTTCTTCTTCTTCTTCTTTTTTCCCCTTTTCCTTAAAAAGAAATCATCAGGCTGTCTGATTTCCTCCAGACCTTTGGCTGTATGGTTTCATTATTCATGGTCAGCACTTCTCTCTTGGCTTTTGATCTGTAGTTTACGGAATATGTGCATAAGGAGACTCTCTTTTCCATAAACTGATGTCTTTACCCTCTCACCCCGGAATAACTTTCCACTTATTCCTCTGATAAAGTGTTGATGCTGTGAGTCAGCATAGATTACATCCACCACACCACCATGGACTTTTTGATTCAATCCAGGTCAGTACCCACATCCTTGTCAGAGCTCCTCAAGGGTTCACTTGTGGTGGACAGCAAAGGGGACCTCAGGAAAATGCCATGGTCATCAAAAATGGAGGAGGAATATCATCTGAGAACCGTTCACAAAGTCTACACCCTCCTTCCTGCTCTTACTAACCTGCCGGGGTACAGAAACAATCCCAATTTTAGCTTTCTAAAAACTATTTGACAATACACATAATGTCATGGAGGGCTGAGTGTACAGAATAATGGGTTCTAAAAAAGAACTTTCATGCCTGAGGCTCTGAGCTCCCATGTTTAATTCCCCAGCACCACCATAAGCCAGAACTGAGCAGTGCTTTGATCTCAGTCTCTTCTCTCTCTCTCATTAAAACAAATAAACCAAAAATTAAAAAGGAATTCTGTGTAATTAAAACTTTCTCACGGTTCCACATCTCTTCTCATGGGGAGCAATGCTATTAGCAGGGTTTGGGGTGTGTGTGGGGGGTCTGCCTGCTTCTCCAGCTCCCCATTCTGCTCCTTGCCTGAAGTGTATTGGGAACTTTCTCTTTTCTTTTCTTTTCTTTTCTTTTCTTTTCTTTTCTTTTCTTTTCCTTTCCTTTCCTTTCTTTTTTCTTTTTTTCTTTTGTTTTTCTTTTCTTTACTTTTCTTTTTTTAAAAGAATTTATTTATGAGAAAGATAGGAGGAGAGAGAGAAAGAAAGAGACATCACTCTGGTACATGTGCTTCTGGGGATTGAACTTGGGACCTCGGGACCTCATACTTGAGAATCCATTGCTTTATCCACTGTGCCACCTCCTGGACTGCTGTTGGGAATTTTCTTTAGGGGTGATACTTGTGAAAATTAGAAGGGTAAGGAAGAATAGGATAAGGAGAGCCTTCCATCGATGTTGTAGATAAAACATCCATTAAAAGAAATAATAGAAGAAATAGGACAGGGGAGGGAAAGCCTCAGGCCATGATCCAGATTTGACGAAGTCTTCAATAACTTGATAAGAAGCCTCAGAGCAGAGATCTCATTCAAAGATCCCCCCACATTGGGCAGAAACAGCCAGGTGCTCGTGCTCCCATTCAGTCCTTGTACTCAGTTAATGACTAGAGGCTTCTTGGAAATGGTGTACCTCTGGCTGTAACGTCTCCTTGTGTGGTTGGAACGGTGGTGGCATAGTGATAGGGCATAGGACTTGCACACATGACATCCCGAGTTCTCTCTCCAGCAACACAAACACCAAAGAGATGCTCCACTTGTCTCTCATGAAAAAAATTTTTTAAACAAAACAAACAAAATCTTAGAGCTTAGCAGGAACCCAAAGGGGCTAAGTGGCAGAGATATAAGCTGAATTATTTGATTGCCAGTTCTCTCTCTCTCTCTCTCTCAAAAATAGATTAATCAATTAGATGGCTTTAAAATAAAGATTGATTGGGGCTGGGTGGTGGCACACCTAGTTGAGTGCACATATTACAATGCATAAGGACCAGGGTTCAAGCCCTTGGTCCCCACTTGTAGTGAAAAAGCTTTGTGAGTGGTGAAGCAGTGTTGCAGGTGTCTCTCTGTCTTTCTCTCTGTCTGTTTCTTCCTTCCCTCTCGATTTCTGGCTGTCTCTATCCAATAAATAAAGACTTAAAAAAAGATTGACTGATTGGAAGAGGGAGAGAGAGAGAACTAGAGCATCACTCTAGCCCATGTAATGCTAGTGATTAAGCTCAGAAATTCATGCTTGAAAATCCAAAGCTTTATCTACTACACACAATCTCTTTCTCAAGAAGAGATTTAAATGGGACTTCTTCATGACTGCTACTCCAGAAATTTGATTTCTATCTTTGCTCTTATCTTCTCTCTGTTTGTTTAATGGTGACTGTTACAGGGCAATTCAAAACAATAGGGAGGTCTTGTTTTGGTCAGATCTTTGCCAACTAGTCTGACCTCTTATCTGTCAATGAACGATGAATGATACCATGTGTCGGGGAGAAGCTTCATGAATAGTCAAGCAGGGTTGCAGGTATCTTTCTTTCTCTCTCCCTCTCTATCTCCTCTCCCCTCTCAATTTCTCTTGACCCTGTCAAATGAAAATGAAGTAAAGAAAACAACAGCAAGAACAACAGAACCTAAAAAAGGAATGTGAGGAGTTTGGGCTCTTGATTTTGCCAGTCATATATATATATGTATTTATATATTTACTTATTCCCTTTTGTTGCCCTTGTTTTATTGTTGTAATTATTATTGTTGTTGTTATTGATGTCGTCGTTGGATAGGACAGAGAGAAATGGAGAAAGGAGGGGAAGACAGAGATGGGGAGATAAAGAGAGACACCTGCAGACCTGTTTCACTGCCTGTGAAGCGACTACCACACAGGTGGGGAGCCGGGAGCTCGAACCGGGATCCTTATGCCAGTCCTTGCGCTTAACCCACTGCGCTACCACCTGACTCCCGATTTTGCTGGTCTTATCTCTCAAAATGTCTGTGCTTCTCTCTTGAGTCCTGTAAGTCTCCATATTGTGGGCCTCTCAGTCCATGTAGATCACTGAGATTATCTCAGAAGATTTCTTTTTCTCTTCCTCTGACTGGCACATCTTCTCTGACTTATAGCTAAGCCTTATTTTTGGAGTTCACCAAAAGCTGCAAGAAATAGCCAACATAGCCTAATTGTGTCCCAATATTTCCCTTAATGCTATAAATTCAAAGACTTGGCTTGGAATGTTAAGACATAATAAGCAAAAGTCTGAAGCAAAGGTCTTTCTCTCACCTAGTGTGCTTTACCATTGTCCTAGTCTATAATAGAGGTTCATGCTGTATGTTTGTACTGCTCTATTTATCACAAGTCAATTTTAAAAGGATATAGCTGTGAGTAACATAAGACCTGAGTAGCAGAGCCTTGGAAGCATGTTCTTATTAAGTCAGTAGGCTGGAGGTAGGGGTTCTAGGGTTAGTTCAGCATCTGTGTGATAATCAAGACTCCCATACTGGATGAGATAACAAGCTGGTGACTTGTAGTTGACTACAAGAAGACTCCCTTAGCTCCAGGCTTAGTATCCTCTTAGCCATGCCCAGAAGCCAAAAAGGAGGGTAAGGTAGGTATTCTTGTGTGCTTGCTGCTGATTTCTCCAGTTCAAGTGATCCCTACACTCAAGAATGGGTAGTGGTCACCAAAGTCAATGAAGGAAAAGTATGAGGGAGAGAGAGAGAGAGAGAGAGAGAGACAAAGAGAGAGACTTTTTAAGAAAATTATTTATAAAAAGGAAACATTGACTAAGGAAACCATAGGATAAGAGGGGTACAACCCCACACAATTTCCACCACCAGAACTCAGTATCCCATCCCCTCCCCCGATAGCTTTCCTATTCTTTAACCCTCTGGGAGTATGGACCCAAGGTCATTGTGGGATGCAGAAGGTGGAAGGTCTGGCTTCTGTAATTGCTTCCCCACTGAACATGGGCATTGACAGGTCGATCCATACTCCCACCCTGTCTGAGAGAGAGAGACTTTGAAGTTTTACAGGACATGTTTACTAGGGGCAGAGTAGCCTTCCCAGAGGGAAGGAGAAGAGAGACTCCTGTGAAGAAACTGGAGGGAGTCCTCAGGTGAGGTGCCCACACTGGGTAAAGGCTGGGGCCCTTATAAAGAACTTCGTTCTCTCTTCCATCTGAGTGGAGGCTCCACAAGCTATGTCCATATTCACTCAGTCAGCTCCCGATATAGTTCCTCTACTGATCGTGTGGGAATCTTGTCTTCTGCACAACTGGGTGTGTGGCATCTTCTGCAGTTTTGTAAGTGTTATCTGCTTGACTCATTGGAACATTATGAGCATGGTGTCCTCTGTTGAACATGGGGACCAAAGAGTTCTTGGTCTTCTGCCTGGGTCCCCTCTCCCTGCCCACTGTCACTGTCCCTTTTCTGTCTCATTCTCCCCTCCTTTGTCCAGGATGGAGAAATACTTCCCAGAGATCTCTTAATGTGATTGTGGCAGCAATACCTTCTGTGGAAGCTGTCTCTAGCATTCTCTCTTCTTGTGGAGGAGGGCAAAGAGCAGGTGGGATTGGACTAGAGCCAGGCAGCAGGATTTGCCCTGGGATCCTGCCCATTGATCTTAGTCCTTCAACCTCTAACATGGAAGCAGATAAACCATCTGTTTTCTCTTTCTGGGGAGTTGTGAGCTATGAATAAATTATGCTACTGGAACCCAGAGAGCCCTTAAGACAATGCACTATCAGTCTAAGGCCATCATTTCATTACAACCATATTAGTTTCTATTGCTTATTTGATGGCTTCTGATTGTTTCCCTAAGATGGGAAATGGTGGCAGTATATGAGCAAAGTATCTCAAATCTACTCTGCCTCTGCCTTCCCTCCTTTTCCCAGT
This sequence comes from Erinaceus europaeus, assembly GCF_950295315.1. Lineage (NCBI taxonomy): Eukaryota > Metazoa > Chordata > Mammalia > Eulipotyphla > Erinaceidae > Erinaceus > Erinaceus europaeus. The sequence goes on from NC_080168.1 coordinate 74,632,127, forward strand.
TCTTCTTCTAGCGTTTGCCCTTCTTCCATAGCCAGTCAACAGCATCAGGTTAAGCCTGATGTAAAGTTTTGAGACCTCCTTTGAATCTGGAGAGGTGGCAGTCGTTGACTATGTGAGTCATAGTCTGTCTGTAGCTGCAGGGGCAGTTCGGGTCGTCTCTGGCTCCCCAGCGATGGAACATAGCGGCTCACCGGCCATGGCCTGTTCGATAGCGATTGAGGAGGGCCCAATCATAACGTGCTAGGTCAAAGCCGGGTTGACGCTTACAGGGGTATGTGATGAGGTGTTTGTTCTTTACCTCAACTGACTGCCAACTCTATTTCCAAGAGACTGGAACAGAGAAGTTCAGTGTAGGCGTAGGGGACCAGATTGGGTGACGAGACGTCAAGTGTTGAACAGGGTGGGCAAAGATATCCGCGTATATTGGCAGGTCCAGTCGAGCGTAGACGTGGGAAATGAACTTAGATGATGCCCCATCCCAACGAATATCTGGTGGGCGATGTTGCTAAGAACTGGCAGCCATGGAACCGGGGTGGAACGGATGGTTGCAGAAATTGTCCTCATGGAGGAATATAATTTGGAATCGACCAAGTGGACATGGGGGCTACGGAACCATACTGGGGCACAGTATTCTGCAGTGGAATAGCATAATGCCAGAGATGATGATCGTAGTGTGGAAGCGCTCGCGCCCCATGAGGAGCTGGCCAGTCTTGCAATGATGTTATTCCTCGCGCCCACCTTTGCTGCAGTTTTTATGAGATGTTTGTGAAATGACAGAGTGCGAGCGAGAGTAACGCCAAGATAGACTGGCTGGGCTTCATGCCGGATTCTCGTATCACCAAGCTGCACATTAAGCTCACGCGAGGCCGAGGCATGGTGTAGATGGAAAACAGATGATACCGTTTTTGCAGTGCTAGGGATTAGTCGCCATTTTTTACAGTAATCAGATATCAGAGACATGTCTTTTTCCCAGTGATGCATAGTCTTGAATTACACCCCACCTCTACCCCACCTCCAGTGGCTTTCTGGGTAGCCAGTGAGGCTAAAAGTTCAGGGAAGAAAGGCTGCTGTGTTCCAGAAATCCCTGTGCTGGAGTCCTGCAGACCATCATTAGAGAGAGGATTTACTGGTTTAGTATATTTATCCTCAGGTAAGGAAGCTGGAAGTACTAGGGAGCGTAGAGTCTTCATATACCCCTGAAAGCAAACAACTGAAATGCTGCTTTTGTTCCTCTGCATTTCAAACAAACCCTCAGGGATAGGGAGGTAGCATAATGGTTATGCTAAAGGCTCCTCATTATCAGATTTAAGCCCCAGCACCACCAGAAGCCAGAGCTGAACAGTGCTCTGGTAAACAAAACAAAACACCTAAAATAAATAAATAACAGTAATAAAAAGTTGGTGATCCATTAATCTGCCTATACCACCACTTTTATCTCATATAATTTTATTCCCCCACATTTCTTTTTTTTTTAAAGATTTTATTTATTTATTAATGAGAAACATAGGAGGAAAGAGAGAGAGAGAACCAGACATAACTCTGCTACACGTGCTGCCGGGCATTGAACTCAGGACCCCATGCTTGACAGTTCGATGCTTTATCCACTGCGCCACCTCCTGGACCACTCCCCCACATTTCTTAATCTCAGGATTCTCAAAAAAGTTTCTTAAAATTTCATTTCCAAAAAAATATTTCCTGTGAAATCAGACCTGGTGGATGTCTGATTATAGACCCACAGATCATATATATATATTCATGAGTAGAAGAGAGGGAAGGATGGAGAGAAGTAGGAATCAGAGCACTGTTCAGTTCTGGCATACAGTGGTGCCAGGAATCAAATCTGGGGCTTCTGGGGGTCTTGAGGCTTTAGCACTGAACAGTCTTCCCAAACAGTCTCAAAGGTCTAAACTGGAAAGCTTAAACATAAAAGAAGCTGAGCAAGGAAGATTGCCTTCAAGATCAAATGCAGCTGTGTGATCATTGCTGTCACATTGCTATCACTTCTCTAAGGTGTTTTGTTTTGTTCTTCTCAATTTTGGAACACTGAAAGACTGGACCAAACAGACAATAGCTTGTACTTCTGCTTCCCACTCCTTTCTTGTTTGGTGCTTTTAGTTTCCTTGGGTCCTCTTTATCTTGGTGAGCTCACTCTACTACTTCTCTGACTCAGTTAATTTAATTTAATTTAATTTATTTACTTATGATAGAGAAAACTTTAGCACTGCTTCACTACTTTTGAAGCTTTGCCCCTTGAAGGTAGGGACCAGGGGCTCAAACCCAGGTCCTTGTGTATGGTAAACATCTGTGCTCAACCAGGTGGACCACTGCCTGGCCCCAACACAATGTACTTCTTGATTCCTGGTATTTCAGGGGTGTCCACTAAAGATTCCATGATCCATACCACTCTGGTTGACCTACTCAAGTTCTTCAAGTCCACCATTGCACACCAAAACAGAAATCCTAATGTGGACACTTCCTAGATCTTGAAATTTACTCTAAACATGAACTGGCTTCTTTGGGAGTTCTCTGGATTTGTTCTGCACCTTTGCTGGACCTTGGTCAAGTCTTCCGTTCCCCCTCATGTTCTGATTAATGCTGATTTGTCCTCCAGAAACAGGAATGATGTCAGGCTTTCATGCTCAGGCCAAGATGAACATGCCTTGCCAGGGACTGTTAGGGTTTGTTTCTGAGTGTGCTGACTTGACATCTGGGCTGTAAGAATGTCTGTTGATTCACTAGACCATCAAACCTAGGCCCACCATTAGTTTGAAAACTGTTCAAAAGTGAGAATTGAAGCCCCAATGTCAGCTAAGATGCTTTCAATTTTTGAGATTCAAATGGCATTAGCTTCTGAACATCTTGCTCAAAAAATAGGAGCATGAGAGTCCATTGTTTTGCTCACCCTGTAGTCTCAAGCAAGTGACTTAATCTCTCTGTCGCTTTATAAAATAGGCATAAGAATATGGACAGTGTTTTAATGAGCTATTGCAAATAAAATGTTAAGAACAGGGCCACGCAAGCAGGATTACTACTAGCTCTACCCCAGAGAAAGGAAGACCTCAGGCTTAAGTTAGCTTTTCTTTTAGTGTCTGTGACTCAGAATGCCGGCTTCAGTTAAAGGAAGCCAAGTCCAGGGTCCGTTTTGCCAGCTCATGCTTTCCGGCTCTTCTTTTTTTACACCACTCTGATTTTTTCTCAGACCACTCTGATTTCTTCACTCCCCAACCCAATTGATAAGGTTATGCAGAGGGTTTTCCTGAAGTTTGAGGGCAATGAGTGGGATTGATAGTGTGACAAGGCACAATTTATATATGAGACATCCTGCTCTTAAAAAGATCTTTACACAAGTACCCGCGCAAGGATCGTGGTTCAAGGCCCTGGCTATCCACCTGAAGGGGGGTTGCTTCACAGGTGGTGAAGCAGGTCTGTAGGTGTCTGTCTTTCTCTCCCCATCTCTATCTCCCTCTCCCCTCTTAAATTCTCTCTGTCCTATCCAATAACAGAGAAAAAATGGCCATCAGGAACAGTGGATTTGTAGTGCTGGCACTGAGCCCCAGCGATAACCCTAGAGGCCAAAAAAGAAAGAAATTAAAAAAAAAGGTCTTTGAACTGAGTTGGCAAGATAGCTCACCTGGGAGGGTGTCTGTTTTTGCCAGGAGCAAGACCAGATTTGAGTCAAGTCTCTAGTGCACTAGGGAAAACTGAGTGCTGTTTGTACTGGGTGTTGTGGTGTCTTTCCATCTTTCCCTTGATCCCTTTGCCTCTGTCTCAGTCTGAACAAGTCAGCCCTGGCAAGTGAAACCGTGGAGATTACAACAAAACAAACAAACAAAAAAAAATAATTGGGGTGGTGGTGACACACTTGGTTGAGTGCACAGGTCACAGTGCACAAGAACCCAGGTTCATGCCCCTGGTCTCCACCTGCAGTGGGAAAGCTTCACGAGTGGTGAAGCAGGGCTGTAGGTATCTCTCTGTCTTTCTCCCTCTGTATCTTCCTCCGTCCTCTCAATTTCTGATAATTAAAGAAGAAAAAAGGCTGGGGGGGGGGGGCGATGGGGAGACAAAGTAGCTCACTTGGATGGTGCACTCCTTTTCTTTCTGCACAATCCAGATTCAAACTTGGCCCCCACTGCATTGAAGGACATTTTGCTGATGGGTGCCTTGGTTTCTTTTCTTCTCTCTCCCTCTCTGTGTCTGCTTGAGAAAATCAGCCTAGAGTAGACTAGTCCCAAAGATGACGCGCCCCCCCCCCCCGCAAAAAAAAAAAACAAGTTCTTTGAGTTCTTCAATTCCCAGCCTTTTATCCTCACCTACCCCACCTCCCCCTTCACAAACCAGTACTATCCTTTTGCCTTAGGTTTGTTCTGCTACCAGCTTAGGGGAAAATCCTTCGGGCTTTATCCTCTGCTCTCAAAATTCCCAGTAATGTAAGGTCTTTTCTTGAACAAAGGAAGCTCTTCCATCCTAAGAGGAACTCAAGTTACACCTCTTTAAGTAACAACCACCCCCCCTCTGTCTCTGTCTCTCTCTGTCTCTATCTATTGGAAAAGGGGAGCTAGAGAGGAAGAGAGAAAGAAAGATACCTACAGCACTGCTTGTTATGAAGCTCTCTCAATGCAAGTGAAGGACTAGGGGTTTGAAGCTGGATCCTCGTGCATTGTAACATGTGTGTCTACTGTAAAAGGCAGTAGCCTTGAAATTCCCTTTTTATGCAGTTGTTTGTTAAGTGCTTTTAGTATGAGTTGCTTGTAGTATGAGGTGGAAAATTCCTTGCCCCTTCCCCCTTGAATAAGCAGGACCTAATCAGTTAAGGCCACCCATTGTTCAAAGGACCCTGCCTGAGGACAAGCCTTATCAGGACCTTATCAGTGAAGGCCACCCATTGTTCGAAGGACCCTACATGGGGACAAGCCTTATCAGGACCTTTGAACAGACTTTGTGGTGTGCTGTCTACCGGATGGGTGGTCATAGCCGATGGCAGGAGGATGTGCCTGGTTGAATTCTATTGGTTGTGTGATCTTACTATATTTGAAACTAGCCTGCACTTTGCTTTGAATGGATCATGCTTTTGCTAAGTTTGAAATGATTGGATCTTGTGTTTGCTATAGCCTGTTATTGGATGTAGGTTGATAAGGTGATGTGCTCCCCCTCCCTGAGTGTAGTCTGAATTCCTATAAATTGTATGGTTTGAGCCCTGTTCGGGGCCGAGCTTGGTAGACTAACACCAGTCACCATCTCGGCCCGGATTGCAATTCGTCAATAAACATCTTTGCTTCCTTACAGTGGATGGTGGTTTGATTTATGCTCGCTAACATCTACCAGGTGTGCCAGCACTGTTCCCCCCCCCCATGTGTTGATGACTAATTACAGCAAGCAAAGATTTAAACAGGTGCTAATCATGAAAGGTTATCTTTCTTTCTCTCTTCCTCTCTAGCTCCCCTTTCCAAATAGTTAGAGACAGAGAGAGACAAAGACAGAGAGGGGGGATTTTTGTTACTTAAGAAGATGTAACTTGAGTTCCTCTTAGGACAAGAGAGCTTCCTTTGTTCAACTAACCACTATCATCACGTGTGTTCTACAGTTTACAAAGCAATTTCAAATTCCTTATTGCTGGGTTTAGATGAATTTTCTTTCCTGATTTTGCCAGAGGAGGAACAACCCCCCCCCCCCCCGCCCTCACTTAGCATGGGCTTTGTAATTCTCATAGGAAGCTCCATGAGAATCAATTCATAGACAAACTCATTGGTGTAGTTTCCTTTGATCCCAAGTCCTGGATTGGAAATCCTTGACCTGGAGGTGGGGTGGGGGTGGGGGTTCACAGTGAGGAGCTATTACATCCTCACTCTCTCAGTGGATGCTCATATTGAGTTTCGGAGAGTTCAGAGAATGGATGGACTCATCTTCCTCTGGGATTATTGGGTCATTTCTCAGTGTGTCTTCGGCCTGAACAAAAGCAAGATCTTGATGAATGACATCCAGGACCTGCTGTTCTAGCAGGAGAAATCTGAATTTTGAGCAAAGATGTAGCACTTACAAGCACACAGCCTTTCATCTTTGAGGACCAATTCCCACTGTGTGTTTTATACATCTTTATAGGGTCATGTTGCTATTCCTAGATGCTTAAGCAAACAGGAGGTGGAGTGATACTTCTAAGCAAATGTGTTCAGTAGAGGAGCTTCCCTTAACACATATTTCATTGGGCAAGGTTATAAATATCTTCTGCATGTGCTTGTGTCTCTGGGTGATGTTTCACTTTATAAAGCAACAATAACAACTGCATCATTAAGCAAGAGAGTCTGATGGGTCGGCTGGCCTGGCGTGGGAGATGAGCAGAGATCATCATGTCCAGCCACAAAATGAATTGTGATTTCACACCCTCTGCCTGTTTGCTTCTGGCCCCCATAGTCTCAAGACTTGGGTCTTACCTATAGCCATGATTTAGGGTGTAATTACCACCAGCTTTCTTCTGCCCTGGGAATTCCTCCCATGGCTGTGATAGGAAGCTACTACTTGGACCAGTCATTGCCCAGACGTTCTCTGTGAGTATATCTAAGGAGCTGCAGAACTGGAGTGTAGTGGTCTTCCAGACATGACACAGAGGCTCTTTACCACCATCATAATGTTGGGAAATTGTGAGGAGCCTCACAAATCACCCTGTATTCCTGATACTATGGCCTATCTACATAATCATTGTTTTGACTGAAAAATCCTCACCCATTCCATTCCTTTGATCTATCTTCTTTTTACCTTCAAGACCCTCCCTGCCTGCAGGGTAATATTAATCCTACCAGTTAAAACCCTTGCAACAGTTGTTAAGGAAGTTTCTGTATTCCCAGCCCCTTTTGCCTTTCTCTGCCCCTTTCCTAGCCATTTCTGTTTCCCACTTGCCATTTCTGGGTCTGTCCTTTAAAAAGCTTGGGCTAGCTGATCAATAAATACATTGCATTTTCTTGCCACCACGTGTCTGTTCCTGAGTCATTTCCCTTGCGTCACTAAGTGAGTAGCAGCCCAGGCTAGCTCTGGTCGAGTTCTCTCCAACCCAGAAGTACGTGCCTGGGAAGAGGCATCCCCATGCTAGCCCAGCATCATAACATGTTTATTTATTTATTTATTTTCCACCAGGGTTATTTCTGGGGCTCTGTATAGCAGCAGTATAACTTCATTGTTACCAGTGGTAAGTTTTTTCTTTCTTTTTTCCTTCTCCTCCTCCTCCTCCTTCATCTCCTTCTTCTCCTCCTCCTCTTTCTCCTTCTCCTCCTTCTTCCTCCCATTCTTCTTCCACTTCTTCCTCTTCTTCTTTTTTGAGAGAGAAGGGGACAGAAAGAGAGACACCTGCAACCTGCAACCTTGCTTCACTGCTTATGAAGCATCGCCCCAGTAATCTCCCATCCCAGCTTGAACCTGAGTCCTTGCACACTGTCATATATGTACTCTACAGGGTGTGCCACCATCATAACTGCTAGTACATTATGTCATAATTGGCTGATCACATTTTTTTCCATTAAGAAATCCATGAAAACAGTAGTGCCATTATATTTCCCTCTCTATATATTCAGCATCTAACACAATACCTAGCATAGTGTTGGAGAATAGATGAACAGATCAATTGATTGAATAAATAAGCTGCTTTATCCCCAAAAGATAAAATAATTTCTTTTTTTTAAAATTTTTTATTTAAGAAAGGATTAGTGAACAAAAACATAAGGTAGGAGGGGTACAACTCCACACAATTCCCACTACCCAATCTCCATAACCCACCCCCTCCCATGATAGCTTTCCCATTCTCTAGCCCTCTGGGAGCATGGACCCAGGGTCATTGAGGGTTGCAGAAGGTAGAAGGTCTGGCTTCTGTAATTGCTTCCCCACTGAACATGGGCGTTGACTGGTCGGTCCATACTCCCAGTCTGCCTCTCTCTGATAAAAGAATTTCTTTAATTTAAAGTGAATGACTTTTCTTCCTTCCTTCCTTTCTTTTTATTATCTTTATTTATTTATTGGATAGAGACAGAAGTTGAGAGGGGAGGGGAAGATAGAGAGGGAGAGAGACACCTGCATCACTGCTTCAACAATTGTAAAGCTTTCCCTCTGCAGGTGGGGACTAGGGGCTTGAATCTGGGTCCTCGTACATTGTAACATGCACTCAATAAGGTGCGCCACCAACTGGTCTTGAGAGTGACTTTTCTATGGCAAGGCACCTCCCTCCCACCCCAGTTTCTTTTGGCTCACTTTATGTCTCTTGTGTTGTAGGAATTTTATGTAACAAACTTTGAGAACATTTATTCTTTGTTAACTCTTTCTCTCAACAAACATGGCAATTTATATTTAATGAAACATAAGCTTGTCCCTCAGGTCTGTTTTGAGGAGGAAATGTAAGTATCTTCAGCTGAGAGACAGATCAGTTACTTCCTAGAGTCAGTTTTAAGTGTGGGCATCACTAGATTGATTTTATAATTGAAGTAAAGAGCAGACTTGAATGTGATACTGGACTGGTGAAATAGCTCACTTGGAGAGTACTCTGCTTCTCCATGGGCATGACCCAGGTTCTAGCCCAGCCCTCACCACATTGAAGGAAGCTTCAGTATTGTGGTTTCTTTCTGTTTCTTTTCTTTCTTCTTCTTTTTTTTTTTTTTATAAAAAGGAAACACTGACAAAACCATAGGATAAGAGGGGTACAACTCCACACAATTCCTACCACCAGAAATTCATATCCCATCCCCTCCCTTAATAGCTTTCCTATACTTTAACCCTCTAAGAGTATAAAACAAAGGTCATTATGGGGTGCATAAGGTGGAAGGTCTGGCTTCTGTAATTGCTTCCCCCACTGAACATGGGCACTGACAAGTCAACCCATACTCCCAGCCTGCCTCTCTCTTTCCCTAGTCGGGAAGGGCTCTGGGGAAGTGAAGCTCCAGGACACATTGGTGGGGTGTCTGTCCAGGGAAGTCTGGTTGGCACTATGCTAGCATCTGCAACCTGGTGGCTGAAAAGAGAGTTAACACATAAAGCCTAACAAATTGTTGACTAATCATGAACCTAAAGGCTGGAATAGTGCAGATGAAGAGTTGGGGGAGTCTCCATTTTGTAGATAGCTAGTAGGCATATTTTAGTTATATTCTAAAGGGCCTGTGGCTACACTAGGTTTTTTTTTTTTTCCCCTGAGCCTGACATATGATATGCAGGTGGATCCAAGTCATTGTCTGGTGAGATGATGTCATGGCTGGAAAAAGGACCAGAAAGGTGGATCAGGGAAAAGAGTAGCTCCCTAATATGGGAAAGGTATAGAAATATTGTTGATTGTAAACCCCATTGATTTGATGTGATCTGGGGCCCATATTCAGCTTAGGAGCCTGTGTGACCTCTGCATCCCTGTAGATCTGAGCTCACATTCTTTGCTCATGAGTAGGAACATTATAAGCTGCCCCAATATCAGGACCCATCTTCCTCAGTTGTAGCATAGAGTATGTTGTCCAGCCTCCCTTCGGAGGATGGAATATTCTCTACCACTGTTGATCCAAGTTGAGGGTAAGGTCCTATGGGGGCCCACAGAGGGGTCTATTGTGTTGTTCCTGATAGAGATGACCAGTAACAATGGAGAGAGGGATTTATTTGAGGTCTAGGTCCATTATGTCTGTTTGAGAATCTCAGGACTCCCTGACTAGGGCCCCAGTGTTCCCCTGTTTCTAACATAAAGAACAAAAACTACAGGAGGAGGAATTACTAAATAATTTATCAGATAATACGTATTTATTACTAAATATATTATCAGTGACCAAGTTCATAAGATTAAGTTTACTGCACCTCAGTGCCAGGCACAAAATGAAGACTTTTAAGAGGATTTTCGTTCTTTTTCCTTCTTTCTGTCCTTCCTTCTTTCCTTCCTTCCTTTCCTCCTTCCTTCCTTCCACAGGGAGAGGAGGGGAAGGAACAGGTTGCAAAAATGATCTAGTTTTCTTTTTCTTTTTTTGTTATTGTTGTTTTAATTAAGAATTTCTTTTTTAAAACACAGCACTGCTCAGCTCTGGTTTATGGTGGTGCTGGAGATTGAACCTGGGAATGGTGGTGTCTCAGGCATGAAATTCTTTTTGCATAACCATTATACTATCTCCTTAGCTCTTATCTACAGTTTATAACAATAATAATGACAAAATTCTTATTCATGAATCACATCCTCAAGATACTTGCATTTTCTGAAAACAAGAATATTGTCACTGAATAAATTGTAGTTAGATTTCCTTAAAAGGGGGGGGACTTCAGGGCTGGGATATAGGTCCTTTGGTAGAATTACAAGTACAGGATCTGCGTTCTAACCCCCAACACCACATAGGAGCACCATGCATGGCACCAGAGGAAGCTTCATGAATAGTGGAGCCATGATATGGTGTTTATTCTCTCTTTGTGTATCTCTCCCTCTCTCTGTCTCTATCTGAAAGAAAAGAAATAAAGTATCTCCCAGGAGGGGGTCAAGAGGTGGCACACCTGGTTGAGCATACAACCAATATACAAAGACCCAGGTTCAAGTCCCCAGTCCCCACCTGTAGGGGGAAAGCTTTGTGAGTGGTGAAGCAGTATAGCAGGTGCCTCTCCCTTGCCATCTCCTTCCCATTTGATTTATTTTTATTTAATTTATTTATAAAATAGAAAGTATTTACAAAACCATAGGGTAAGAGGGGTAAAATCCCACACATTTCCCACCACCAGGGTTTCACACCTCATCCCCTACACTGGGAGCTTTCCAATTCTTTGTCTTTCTGGGAGTATAAATCCAGAATCATTATAGGGTGCAGAAGGTGAAAGGTCTGGCTGCTGTAATTGCTTCTCCACTGAACATGGGCATTGGCAGGTCAATCCATATTCCCAGCCTATTTCGGTCTTTTCCTAGTGGGGCAGGGCTCCAGAGAGATGGGGTTCCATATGTTGTCAAAGTTTGGGGCGCCAGTATGCCGGGCTAGCTTAGCGGGCGGGAGACAGAGACCAGGGACACATGGCTGAGCGGAGAAGCTGTATTTCTTTATTCACAAGCCAATGGTTCAAAAAACTAATCTAATCTAATCACCACACAAATATGTCCTGCATCTTTATCCTCCAGCCACAGCGTCAGGAACTCAGGAAGTAGGTAGGATGGGGGTGAGGAGAAGGAAGAAGCGTGAAACTAGCGGAGGGAGTGAGACCAAACCAATGTAACAGAAAGATCATGAAAACAGACCACAGTGTCAAGCAATGTAACAGAAGAGATCCCAGAAGCAGAACCAGAAGCATACCAACAATCTATAACTTGGAGTCTGAAAAAGCATTAAGATATAAAGAAGAAAAAACTGTTTAATAATCTGAAACCTAAAGGCATGAATATAGCAGGTGAAATTTGAGGTCTCTCCATTTTGGAAAAAGCTAGTAGGTCTATTTTAGGTATCTTCCAAGGGGCACATGACTTTACTAGTTTTTGTCTAAGTCTGACAGCTAACATGCAGGTGGACCCAAGGTTATTGTTTGGGGAGATGGTGTCATAGTTTGAAATAGGACTAGAAAGCTGGATCAGGGGAGAGAGTAGCTCCCAAATCTGGGAAAAGTATATAAATACCTTTAACTATAAACCCCATTGATTTGATATGGGGCTTATATTCAGTGTAGGAGCCTGTGTAACCTCTGTGTCCATATAGGTATGAGCTTGAATTCTGTGGTCATAGCTAGGAACATTCTAGGCTGCACTAATTTCAAGACCCATCTTCCTTGAGTGGTAGAGGATTTTGGTCCAACCTCCCTTTAGAGAATGGGGCAGTCTAGGATCATTATTGATCCACAACGTAGGCAACGGCCTGTAGGGGTCCACAAAGGGATCCATTTTGTTGTTCCTGATGGAGATGACCAGTGACAGTGGAGAGAGGGATCTATTAGAGGTCTAGGCCCATCATGTCTGTGTGGGAATCCAGGGATTCCCTGACTAGGGCCCTGGGAGCTGAGGTGGCCTGGTAATAAGCAGAAGAGCCACCATTAAAGTATGCCAGTCTCTTGCCCTTATCCAGCTTTTGTAGTCCTTACTTGCCCCGGCCAGTGGGGCGGTGAACAAGGGCTAGGAACCCAAGGACCTGGAATGACAGGGACAAGAGACACGAAAGAATGACAGCAAGACAGGTTTCTGATCAAGCTGCAAAATTTTATTGTGTCCACAGGCATTTTAAGGCTTCGGGGAAGGGGGAGCATAGGGAGAAGGGGGAGGCAGAGATCGCGGTAGAGGGTCCCTTGCAACTATTTCTGTTAAACTATAAATATATGGTATGTCACTATAACTATATGGTATGTCACTTAGTTTCTGGCAAACATCCTTCCTATGGGAATTAGAAACTTATCTTGAAGGCTTCTGTTGTTTCAAGGCTTAGCTTCTATCAAGCAGAGAAATGGTTCCTGGCACTTACTTTGTCTGACAAGTTTAGTCTTGGAATGATTGAGGGAAGTGAAATAGGAAGTAGATGAGGAGATTATTTAGGTCTAAGTAGAAACTATTTGATTCAGTACTTTATTTTGTCTTTTTTTAGGTCTTTCTACTTACTTGCTGCACTTATTGGGTCACTGCAAGCTGTTGTGTACTTTTTTGTTTTCCTCCTCTCTTTTTAAAAAATTTCTTTATTGGGGAGTAAATACAATAGTTTCAACAGTAAATATAATAGTTTGTACATGCATAACATCTCTCAGTTTTCCATACAACAATACAACCCCCACTAGGCCCTCTGAAGGACCTATAATCTGCCCCCCCACCCACCCCAAAGTCCTTCACCTTGGTGCAACACACCAATTCCAGTTCAGGTTCTACCTGTGTTTTCTCTTCTGATCTTGTTTTTCAATTCTGTCTGTGAGTGAGATCATTCCATATTCATCCTTCTGTTTCTGACTTATTTCACTTAACATGAATTTTTCAAGGTCCATCAAAGATCAGCTGAAAATAGTGAAGTCACCATTTTTTATAGCTGAGTAGTATTCCATTGTGTATATATACCACAACTTGCTCAGCCACTCATCTGTTGTTGGACACCTGGGTTGCTTCCAGGTTTTGGCTATTACAAATTGTGCTGCCAAGAACATATGTGTACACAGATATTTTTGGATGGGTGTGTTGGGTTCCTTAAGATATTTCCCCAGGAGAGGAATTGCAGGATCATAGGGTAGGTCCATTTCTAGCCTTCTGAGAGTTCTCCAGACTGTTCTCCATAGAGCCTGGACCAATTTACATTCCTGCCAGCAGTGCAGGAGGGTTCCTTTGACCCCATGTTGTGTACTTTTTATTTAAGGTATATATTTCCCCTAACTTATGGATACATGTGTACATGTGCTCTGTATCTTGGGCCCTGGTTCATATATAGGTGTTGGGGCTTTGGTAGGAAATAAACTACCCAAAATAGAATTAAGGAGTCCTATGAGTTAGGAAATGTCTCACCAGAGTACTGGAGCTGAAGGGTTGATATCACAGGTCTGTTGTCTGTGGGCAATGTCTGAAATGAAACATGTCAGGTGGTACTGGTTGTACTCTCTTGATTTCTGACTGTCTCTATTCAATAAATAAAATAAAAGCACTGGGGCAAGCCCTGGTGCTGTCAGTTCACTCTGTTTTTATGTTTGCTTGTTTACTTGCTTATTGGATAGAGATGGGGGAAATTGAGAGAGAGAAGCTAGGAGATAGAGAAGGAGAGAAAGAGAAAAAGAGAGAGAGACCCACAGCACTGCTTTACCACTTGTGAAGCTTAACCCTGCATGTGAGGACTATGGGCTTTTAACCGGAGTCCTGTGACATGTGCACTCAACCAGGTGCATCACCACCCAACCCCTTTGATTCTCTCTCTATAATGTTCTGAAATAGAATGAAAAAAAAAGTGACCCTGGGAGAAGTGAAATTGTGCATGTATGATGCTCTGGAACATGGTGGGGGTGGAGTAGTAGTTGCAGATATAGTAGAATTAAATCTAGGCTCTTCCTTACATTTCTGGGGGGTGGGGAAGAGTAAAAAGTATGTTTTTGAGACATTTCACACCTTTTTTCTCAGTTAGACTCTGCCAGTGGCCTGTTTGACCAAGATGTGACCTGCAGCTCTCCAGCTGAATACCGTGGGAATGTTCTGGAAACAGCAGAGAGTCAAGGCTGCCTCTGTGAGAGGCCCAGTCAGGTACAAGTCAGCTACAACACTGCAGCACATGACCTAAGGCTGGACACCTGGCATCCTGCTGTCAGTAAGTTAGTCTCTATCTCAGCTGCAGGAGAAGTTGGGAAGACACAGGAACAGCAAGACCCTGTGTCCTAGTGACCCAGGCCCAGTGTCCTAGTGACCAGTTTGCTTTGGCCCTCGAAATGGCAGGCTCTGACTGACAAGAGAGGCCAGCGAGGAGTTGGTGTGTTGCACCAAAGTAAGACTCTGGGGTGGGTGTGGAGGAGGGTTCAGGTCCTGGAACAGGATGGCAGAGGACCTACTGGGGGTTGTATTGTTATGTGGAAAACTGGGAAATGCTATGCACGTACTATTTATTCAATTGAATTAATTATTAAATTTAACCAATTATTATTAATTATTAATATTCTAAAGTAAATCAATTAATTATTAAATACTATTGTATTTACTGCCAACTGTAAAACATTAATCTCCCAATAAATAAAATTAAAAATAAAAAGAGAGAGAGAGATATCAGCGCCCTGGATAGGAACAGGCGGTGAGTTATGCTGTCAGGGCCTCAATTTAGGATGAGCACCTGGATGAGCACGTGGCATGCCCACCAGCCCCTGGTGAGGGGATGGTTACAAACGCCTCACCGTGCAGCCAGTGGGCGGCCTGCTTACTCATCTGTCACAGGTGTGTCAGCCAGTGTCCAGCACTGCATCTGCACCTGCGGGCTAAAGTGCCCTAACTAGCTAGCATGCTGCACCCAGGTGTGTGGAGTTCTGCGCATGCCCAGCATAGAAGGCCACTCTGGAAGCTGGGATAGTCAGCTGTGAATCCCAGTTTACAGCCTTCCTGGGTTTTCGAGACTGAAGTTCTGGCACCAGTTCTAGCTATATACAGAGAGCTGCTACCCACGTCTATCTCAGAGAATCCAGCAGTTTCAATTTGCAAGACAGGAACCTCCTTCCTAGAAGCTAGCACTTATAGAGAATGCACTTCAATATTTCCTTGTTTGCGAATCTACTGTGAATTCTCTGTTTCGTTTGCTGGAAAAAGTGCCTTTATTTTAGTTTCTTTGTTCACAAGATAAATTTCTCTTCTGGTGTTTTTAAAAGATCATTTATCTCTTAATTTTAGTTTTAAGCGAGGCACTTCTAGGTATGATTTCTTTCTGTGTTTCTAGTGGCTAATGAACTGACTCGGAATATGGGGGTGATAATCCTTTGGCTATTTTGCAACATTTACAGTCATTTCTTTCTATCTTTCTTTTTGCCTCCAGGTTTATTGCTGGGGCTCAGTGCCGGCAATACGAATCCACTGCTTCTGGAGGCCATTTTTTTCCCCATTTTACTGGTTAGGACAGAGAGAAATTGAGAGGAGGAGACAGGGCGGGAGAGAGAGACAGAGACAGAGAGAGAGAGACCCTGGGGGCGGGGCTCGAACTTGGGTCTTTGCTCTAGTACTATGTGTGTTTAACTGGAAGCACCCTCTGTGGAGCCCTGCCATTATTTTTTTCAGATTGTTATTTTTGCTTTATTTTCAGCCTCTGGAGCTCCTAGTACAGGCGTGCTAGACCTGATTTTACTAAGTCAATACATTTTATTCTGTGTTTGATCAATACACTTAAATCTGTGTTTAGTATGTATATATACACATATATATACATAAATACATATATATGACTTATATTGGACTGTCAGAAAAATGATGTATTTTTCTGTTTTTTTTTTAATTTTTAAGTATTTATAATTATATTTATATTTATTGCCACCAGAGTTATTGCTGGGGGCTCAGACAAATCCATTGCTTCCGGAGGCCATTCCCCTCTGCCCCCTTCTCCCCTCCCTCCTTTCTGTTGCATTTGACAGGACAGAGAGAAATTGAGATGGGAGGGGGAGATAGAGAGGGAGAAAGAGAGAGACCTGCAGACCTGCTTCACTGCTTGTGGGGGTCCAGGACTGGAACTGAGATCCTTGAGCATGTGTCCTTAACAAGGTGCTCCGCTGTCTGACCTGTTTCTGTGTTTTTTTCTGTGCAAAAATATGTCACAACTTTTGCAACAACACAGTATTTTAATTTACAAGGCATGGCTTGAACTATACCTAGTCACCTTTTTTTTTTTTTTTTTTTGTGATTTGCTTTATTCATTTACTATTGTGCTTATGGTATTCACTTACAAAGGTGTAGTTTACTTATTTTCACAGCTATAGTATTCCACTGTAGGAAAAGTTTTACATATGTGTATATGTATCTTATGTATCTTTCATTCAGTATCTCTTTTAAAAAGTTTATCTACTTTTATTTTTCATTATTTTTATTTTTATTATTGATTTAATAAGGATCAACAGGACTGTAGGATACAATTCCACATAATTCTCACCACCAAAGTTCCATATCCCATTCCCTCCATTGGAAGCTTTCCTGTTCTTTATCCCACTGGAAACATGGACCCAGGATCATCATAGGGTGCAGAAGGTGGAAGGTCTGGCTTCTGTAATTGCTTCTCTACTTGACATGGGCATTGGCAGGTCGATCCATATTCCCAGCCTGTTTCTTTTTTTTTTTTTTTTTTTTTATTGTTGAGCAATCATGGACCCAAAGCTTGGAAAAGTGGAGAGGAAGTATTAGGGAGGTACTCACTGCAAACTCTAGTGTACCTCTGCTTTCTTACTTTGGTGCCATACTCCAAACTCAGTCAATTTCTGCTTTGCGTTTCTACTTCTTCTTCTTTTTTTTTTTTTTTACATGCATAACATTCCCCAGATTCCCATTTAACAATACAACCCCCACCATTTCATTCATCATTTTTCATGGACCTGTATTCACCCCACCCACCCACCCACCCCAGAGTCTTTTGCTTTGGTGTAATACTCCAATTCCATTTCAGGTTCGACTTGTGTTTTCTTTTCTAATCTTGTTTTTCAACTTCGGCCTGAGAGTGAGATCATCCCATATTCATCCTTCTGTTTCTGACTTATTTCACTCAACATGATTTTTTCAAGGTCCATCCAAGATCGGCTGAAAACGGTGAAGTCACCATTTTTTACAGCTGAGTAGTATTCCATTGTGTATATATACCACAACTTGCTCTGAATGACTCTGAAAATGTCCAATAGTTCTAGGTTATCTATCTCTTCATTTAGCTCCCTTATGTCTTTACTGATTTTCTTCCTGGATGATCTGTCAAGTTGAGATAGTGGGGTGTTGAAGTCCCCTACTATGATTGTGTTACTGTTAATATATTGCTGTAGCTCTTTCAGTAGAAGTTTGATGTATTTAGATGGCTTCTCATTGGGTGCATAGATATTAATAATTGTTAAGTCCTCTTGATTGAATGATCCTCTGAGCATTAAGTAGTGTCCATTCCTATCTTTTTTAATCTTATGTATTTTAAAGTCTATCATGTCAGATATGAGAATAGCTGTTCCTGCCCTTTTTTGTGGGCCATTGGCTTGAATGATAGTTTTCCATCCTTTCACTTTAAGTCTGTGTTTGTCTTGTTACATTAGGTGAGTTTCCTGTAGACAACATATTGTTGGGTTGTGTTTTCTGATCCATCTTCCTACTCTGTGTCTTTTAATAGGTGAATTCAGGCCATTGACATTTATTGATATCAAAGATTGAAGATATTTTAACGCCATTCTTGTAGAGTTTTAGAGTGTTTTGATATATGTTCTATTTGTGGTGGTCTGGTTGTTTATAGGAAACCTTTCAGAACTTCTTTCAAGGCAGGCTTGGTGATGGTTGCTTCCTTCAACTGTTGCTTGTCTGAGAAGGTTTTGATGCTTCCATCTAGTCTGAATGACAATCTAGCAGGATATAGTATTCTTGGCTGAAAGCCTTTCTCATTGAGCACTCGATAGATATCTTGCCATTCTCTTCTGGCCTGTAGTGTTTGTATGGAGAAGTCTGCTGCTAATCTTATGGGTTTTCCTTTGTAGGTGACTCTTTGTTTTTCTCTTGCAGCCTTGAGGATCCTTTCTTTATCCTTATTCCTTTCCAATCTAAGTATGACATGTCTTGGTGTCTTTAGGTCTGGGTTAATTCTGTTTGGGACCCTCTGGGCTTCTTGAATCTTTATGTCTTTGGTGTTGTCTAGACTAGAGAAATTTTCAGCTATTATGGCCTGGAGAACGCTTTCTTCCTCCCCTTCTCTTTCTTCCTCTGGTAAGCCAATAATGCGTATATTGTTTCTTTTGAAGTCATCCCATAGGACTCTGTTGTTGTTTTCAGCATCTCTTAATCTCTTTTTGAGATCTCTTACTTCTTTTTTAGTTGTCTCTAATTCATCCTCAATCTTGCTAATTCTGTCTTCAGCCTCATTGATTCTATTCTCTCTGCCCTCTACTGCTTTCTGGAGTTCATCTATTTTGTTGCCCTGCTCTGATACTGTTTTAGCTTGTTCAGCTAGTTGCCTTCTTAGCTCAGCGATTTCAGCTTTCAGCTCTCTAATAACCATGAGATTATTAGAATTTTCTTCCATATTCTCATTTGTTGTTCCTGCATTTCTGATTACAATTTTTTCAAATTCTTTACTCACTCCTGTTATTATTTCCTTGGCTAATGTTTGGATGTTGAACTCGTTGTTTTGTGCTTCACCCTCTGGAGGAATTTTAGCTGGACTCTTGTCCTGGTTCGAGTCTCCAATATTTTTTCTTGTTGTTTTAACCATTTTATATAAGTTAACAGTTTTTTCAATCTCTGAGTTGGAGTTCAGTGGTGTAAAAGCCTTTTTTTTTTTCCCCCTGTAGGCTATGGGAGCCTGAGGGCTTTTAAACTATCAATAGGCTTCTTTGTTTAATCACTGACTCCTGACCAAGAAATAAAGCAGGGTGTGGCAGAGATAATCCAGTGGTTATGCAAAGAGACTTTCACAGCCCCTCAGCTATGCCACAGAGGTATAGGTCTTCTCCTGAGTTTCCCGGTTAGATCTCTGTGCCCTGGTGTCCCTCCCTGTTGCTGCTCCAGATTCTGAGGGTAGTAGCAATGGAGACTCTGAGTTGCACTTGGTGAGTCTCTGGGGAGTCCTTTCCTCCCTTCAGCTGTCCCCTTGTTGGTGGAGCAGACTGGAGGTGGTGTCTCCACTGACAAACTGTTGAACTGTGAGCAGTCACTTAATCTCTCCTTAGGCCCCTCTCTCCTCTCTGTCACCAGCCACGCGTGTTTGTACTCACGGGTGATTTACTGGGTTCCTGTGGTCATTCTAGTCCTGTCTTGTTTCGGTCCCGGGTGGTCTCCTTTGGTATTCCTAGTTGATCCGGGAGAGGAGAGGAGAGGAGAGAAAGCGATCTCCCTAGTCACCTTTTTATACTTTCTAGCTCTTGTTTAATTTTGGTAATTTCTTGAACAATATGCATGTATTTTAATAGTCACAATATTTAGCTATCTTGTTGCTTTGTGGTTTTTTTTTTCCTGCTTTTTAAAATTTCTTTTTTGGGGAATGTTTTATATTCGACAGTAAATACAATAGTTTCTACATGCATAACATTCCCCAGTTTCCCATATAACAATAAAACCCCCATTAGGCCCTTTATCATCCTTTTTGGACTTGTATTCTCCCCCCACCACAAACCCCAGAGTCTTTTACTTTGGTGCAATACGCCAATTCCAGTTCAAGTTCTACTTGTGTTTTCTCTTCTAATCTCTTTTTCAGTTTCTCCCTGAGAGTGAGATCATTCCATATTCATCCTTCTGTTTCTGACTTATTTCACTTAACATGTATTTTTCAAGGTCCATCAAAGATCGGCTGAAAACGGTGAAGTCACCATTTTTTACAGCTGAGTAGTATTCCATTGTGTATATAGACCACAACTTGCTCAGCCATTCATCTGTTGTTGGACACCTGGGTTGCTTCCAGGTTTTGGCTATTACGAATTGTGCTTCCAAGAACATATGTGTACACAGATATTTTTGAATGGGTGTGTTGGGTTCCTTAGGATATATCCCCAGGAGAGGAATTGCAGGATCATAGGGTAGGTCCATTTCTAGCCGCCTGAGAGTTCTCCAGACTGTTCTCCACAGGGGTTGGACCAATTTACATTCCCACCAGCAGTGCAGGAGGGTTCCTTTGACCCCATAACCTCACCAGCATTTGCTGCTGTTACCTTTTCTGATGTATGACATTCTCACAGGGGTGAAATGGTATCTCATTGTTGTCTGCTTTTTTTTTTACTTAATTTTTTATTTATCATAAAATGTGTATGACAAATGATTGAGGCTGACTTCTTGTAGAAAGAATTTACATTGTTTCTGAAGGACATTCAGGCTACAGAGGTGACGACCTTGAACCAGTCAGGATGACTTAAGTGTGTGTGTGTGTGTGGTGTGTTTTGTTCTTGGTTAGCCTTGCACCTGTTAGGGTCCCAATCATTAAAACTGGGGGTGTTTATCTGGGTTCCTTCTCTTTGACC
The DNA here is from genome assembly GCF_950295315.1 of Erinaceus europaeus. Taxonomy (NCBI): domain Eukaryota; kingdom Metazoa; phylum Chordata; class Mammalia; order Eulipotyphla; family Erinaceidae; genus Erinaceus; species Erinaceus europaeus. The sequence goes on from NC_080168.1 coordinate 74,652,671, forward strand.
ATCTTCAGGCTTGGACCTATTTTCCCAAGATTATGGGAAATAGTTCTGCACTATTTCTCAGACTCTCATATGCCTCTTTCAGCATCAGTAATAGCCACAAATATAAAAACAGCTCTGAATGTTTGATTTACATTCTTTTTGTTTGTTTGCTTTATTTCTCCCTTCTAGCTTTGCCTTATAATTTTAATTTTCTTGGTAGGTTGGCTGCATGTTTGTTATTATTTATTATTAGTGATTTAATATTGCCTTCTATCCCATAAAGAATTTTGGTCCATACTCTCAAAGGGATAAAGAATGGGGAGGCTTCCAGTGGACGGGAGGGTCTATGGAACTCTGGTGGGGGGAATTGGATGGAATGTCTCCCTCTTATCCCACAGTCTTGTCGATCATTATTAAATCACTAATAAGAATATATAGCAGGGATATAATCCCACAGGGTTGTATGTTTTTTTAAAAAATATTTCTTGGAGGCCAGGCAGTAGCGCAGAGGGTTAGGTGCACATGGCGCGAAGCACAAGGACTGGCGCAAGGATCCTGGTTCACGCCCGTGACTCCCCACCTGCAGGGTGGTTGTTTCACAAGCAGTGAAGCAAGTCTGAAGGTGTCTGTCTTTCTCTTCTCCTCTCTGTCTTCCCCTTCTCTTTCGATTTCTCTCTGTCCTGTCCAGCAGTAACAACAACAATAAACAACAAGGGTGACAAAAGGGAAAAATTAGCCTCCAGGATTCATAGTAGTGCAGACACTGAGCCCCAGTGATAACACTGGAGGCAAAAAAAAGTTCTTTTTATTTTATGTTTTTTATCTAGTTTTCTGGTTATTTTTAACTAGAAGTTTTTTCTGAGATAACCTACTCAGCCAGTGCTGAAAATAAAAATATACCCATAAAATTGCTCAGAATCAGTTCTGTCAGAAAGGTTTTTTTTTTTTTTTTTTTGTAATTAGTAGTGGTTTGCAAGATTATAAGATTACAGGGTGTAGTTCCACACCACCACAGAAGCCCTGTGCCCCCAGCCTCTCAACAATAACCACCATAGTTCTCACAAAGTCTCAGAAACAGTGTGTTTGTTTTTTAAAGCAAATGTTCTTTTCTGTTAAATTTTATTAGTGATTTAATATTGATTTATAAAATTATAAGATAACAGGGTATAAATCCACACTGTCCATACCTCCAGAGCTCTGTATCCCTACTCCCTTCATTGGAAGCTACACTAGTTCTCCCAGGCTGCAGATATGGGTTGACTATTGTTTCTATAATTGGCTATATTTGTATATATTTTCCCATGTTTTTCTATGGTCCTGCCTTTCCTTCCTTTCTAAGTCACACCCACACCTATTGCTACTTCTGAATGTTCTTCCTTTGTTGCTCTTCTCTTTCTGGATCTTGATGGAATTGGAGTTGAGAACCCTCTGATCATCTTCCCCTAACATTTCTTCCCCCTCTGGGAGTATAGAGTAAAACTCTTTTTTGGGGTGCAAAAGTTCTGGCTTCTGTAATTGCTTCTCCATTGGACATAGGCATTGGCAGTTCAATCCATACCTGCAGCCTGTTTCTATCTTTCCCTAGTGGAGTAGGGCTCTGGAGAAATGAGGTTTTAGAACATAGAGGTGAGGTCATTTGTCCAGGGAGTTCTGGATGAAATCGTAGTACCATCTGCAACTTTGTGGCCGAAAGAGGTGGTATAGTATAAAGTAAGAGAAAATGATTAATGAACAAGAACCAAAAAGTAGGAATAGAGCATTTGATTAGGGATCTTTGGGTGGAAAAAAGCAGGGGAAGTCTACTTTAGGTGTGTTCCTAGGGGCTCATGACTTTGTGTTTTTTTTTCTTGAATTTGATAGCTAACATGGAAGTGGACAAAAATATTGACTGGGAAGACAGTGTCAGAGTTGAGAATAGGAGTAGAATATTGGGAAGATGGTGTCAGAGTTGAGAATAGGACTAGAACATTGGATTAGGCCTGAGAGTAGCTCCCAAGCTTGAAGAAAATCTATGAATCAAATAAACTGTTTATCCCATTAACCTAATTCTGGGCCCATATATATTCATATTTAGCACAGGAGCCTGTGTATGTAACCTCTGAGTCCCTGTCAGTCTGAGTTTGCATTTAATAGTTACAGCTGGAAAATGCTAGGCTGCACTCGTCTCAGGACCAGTTTTTAAAAAATATTTATTTATTTCCTTTTGTTGCCCTTGTTGTTTTATGTTGTAGTTATTATTGTTGTCTTTGTTGTTGGATAGGACAGAGAGAAATGGAGAGAGGAGGGGAAGACACAGGGGGAGAGAAATATAGACACTAGCAGACCTGCTTCACCGCCTGTGAAGTGACCCCCTTGCTGATGGGGAGCCAGGGGCTTGAACCAGTATCCTAAGGCCGGTCCTTGCGCTTTGTGCTACATGCAGGACCAATTTTCTTCAGTGGTAAGATAGGATGACCCAGCCTTCCTTCAGAGAGTCTCTATCATTGTTAATTTATAGGGAGGACAAGTTCCTGGAGTAGAGGGTTAAACAAGTATTAGTACACAAGGTTGGTTAGAGTGTAATTTAGTACATCTCTGTAAAAAAAAATAGTCTGTCAATCCATAGTCTTAAGAAAATTTTGCACTTCAACCCAGCAACCCCAACCCAGTGAGTAAATATTATTAGAAATGCAGAAAATATTTTGCATAAAAGTACATAAAACATTGAATAGAGAAAACTTATTATAAACCAAAATTTTAGTGATGAGGATGACAGTTAAATGATGATACATCTTTGAGCTAGAAGAGAGTGTGGTGATTCAAAAACTATGTATTTAAAAGTAAAGATATAAAGGAGAAAAGTAAAGATACAAAGAAGAAAGCAATATTGTGATTTATATAGAGCATACTTGAATTTTTAAACAATTATTTAAATATTTACTTATTCCCTTTCGTTGCCCTTGTTTTATTGTTGTAGTTATTAATGTTGTCATTGTTGGATAGGACAGAGAGAAATGGAGAGAGGAGAGGAAGACAGAGGGGGAGAGAAAGATAAACACCTGCAGACCTGCTTCACCACTTGTGAGGCGACTCCCCTGCAGGGAGCCAGGGGATTGAACTGGGATCCTTCCACTGGTCCTTGCACTTTGCGCAACCTGTGCTTAACCTGCTGAGCTACTGCCCAACTCCCAGGCATAATTGAATTTTTAAAACTTTTTGTTTCTTTATTGGGGAATTAATGTTTTACATTCAACAGTAAATACAATAGTTTGTACATGCATAACATTCCCCAGTTTCCCATATAACAGTACAACCCCCACTAGGTCCTCTGTCATCCTTCTTGGACCTGTATTCTCCCTACCCACCTACCCCCTCCGCAGAGTCTTTTACTTTGGTGTGATACACCAATTCCATTTCAGGTACTACTTGTGTGTTTTGTTTTTTTTCCTGATCTTGTTGTTCAACTTCTGCCTGAGAGTGAGATCATCCCATATTCATCCTTCTGTTTCTGACTTATTTCACTTAACATGAATTTTTCCAGGTCCATCCAAGATCAGCTGAAAATGGTGAAGTCACCATTTTTTATAGCTGAGTAGTATTCCATTGTGTATATATACCACTACTTGCTCAGCCACTCATCTGTTGTTGGACACCTGGGTTGCTTCCAGGTTTTGGCTATTACAAATTGTGCTGCTAAGAACGTATGTGTACACAGATCTCTTTGGATGGATGTGTTGGGTTCCTTAGGATATATCCCCAGGAGAGGAATTACAGGAACATAGGGTGGGTCCATTTCTAGCCTTCTGAGAGTTTTCCAGACTGTTCTCCACAGAGGTTGGACCAATTGACATTCCCACCAGCAGTGTAGGAGGGTTCCTTTGACCCCACGACCTCTCCAGCATTTGCTGCTGTTATCTTTTCTGATGTATGACATTCTCACAGGAGTGAAGTGGTATCTCATTGTTGTCTTGATTTGCATTTCTCTGACAGTCAGAGACTTGGAGCATTTTCATGTGTTTCTCGGCCTTTTAGATCTCTTCTGTGGTGAATATTCTGTCCATGTCCTCCCCCCATTTTTGGATGGGGTTATTTGTTGTCTTGTTGAGTTCGGCAAGCTCTTCATATATGTTGGTTATTAAACTCTTGTCTGATGTATGGCATGTAATGATCCTCTCCCATTCTGTGAGGGGTCTCTTGGTTTGGGTAGTGGTTTCTTTTTCTGTGAAGAAGCTTTTTAATTTGATGTAGTCCCATAGGTTTATACTTGCCTTAGTCTTCTTTTTAATTGGATTCATTTCATTGAAGATATCTTTAAAATTGATATGGAAAAGAGTTCTGTGAATATTTTCCTCTAAGTATTTGATAGTTTGTGGTCTAATATCCAAGTCCTTGATCCACTTGGAATTTACTTTTGTATTTGGTGAAATACAGTGGTTCAGTTTCATTCTTCTGTATGCTTCAACCCATTCTTTCCAACACCATTTGTTGAAGAGACTCTGCTTTCCCCATGTAATAGTCTGGGCCCCTTCGTCAAAGATCAGATGTCCATAGGTGTGGGGTAAAACTTTTTTTTTTTAAGTAAGATACTAGTTTAAGACTTATGGTGGTTTCAGGTGTATGTTACTATCAATCAGTTCTCTTGAAAATCAGTTCACTTTACTAGTGAAGCTATTGGCTGGGATGAGCATAGAGATGAGGGGGTCCCCTCAAGGTGGGGAGTCTTCAGGGGTATGTCTGGTGGGTGCATGTCTCATCATATTAGATGTCCTTTATTTATTTATTCTTTATTTTATTATTTTATTTGTTTTTATTTTTATTTATAAAAAGGAAACACTGACAAGACCATATGATAAGAGGGGTACAACTCCACACAATTCCTGCCACCAGAACTCCATATCCCATCCCCTCCCCTGGTAGCTTTCCTATTCTCTAACACTCTGGGAGTATAGACCCAAAGTCATTGTGGAATGTAGAAGGTGGAAAGTCTGGCTTCTGTAACTGCTTTCTTGCTGAACATGCACATTGACAGGTCGATCCATACTCCAGCCTGCCTCTCTCTTTCCCTAGTCGGGAAGGGCTCTGGGGAATTGGAGTTCCAGGACACATTGATGGGATTGTCTGTCCAGGGAAGACTGGTCGGCATCATGCTAGCATCTGGAACCTGGTGGCTGAAAAGAGAGTTAACATATAAAGCCAAACAAATTGTTGACTAATCATGAACCTAAAGGCTAAAATAGTGCCGATGAAGAGTTGGGGGTCCTCTATTTTGTAGATAGCTAGTAGGCATATTTTAGTTATATTCCAAAGGGCCTCTGACTATACTAGTTTTTTTTTCCCCGAGCCTGAAATCTGATATGTAGGTGGAACCAAGTTATTGTCTGGGGAAATGATGTCCATATTAGATGTCTTAATCCACTTTGGCTAATATAACAAGCCAACCTTAGATGAAGTGATTTAGACAAACATGTATTTGTTATAACTCTGGACACTTGAGAGTCCATGGTCAGTGTCATGACAGCTTTGGTGTTTGCTAAGGATTTGCTTCCTGATTTATATTTTATTTATTTATTTATAAAAATTGCTTCCTGATTTATAGACAGCTATCTTCTTGCTGTGTCCTTGTGGTACAAGGCTGAAGGGAGTATCATTTATAAATAAGGACACTAATCTTATTAATAGGGCACCACTCTCATGACCTAATCACCTCCCAAAGACCCTGCCTCCTAACTGCCATCACATTGAATGCTACCCTTTTGATATCCGAATATTAATGGGACATGCCATTCAGACCGTAGCATTTGACTTCTGCTTTCTTTCAAGTTTTGATGAGCTAATCTCACTTGATCTTAGCCAAAAGGCTGAGAAGCGATTGATGAGCTAATCTTGTCTCCACTCCATCACCACTCTTCCTTTCCTAGTTGAGTGCCAAATAACTGGCAAACTCCTTTTTATTTCTTTAGCTATATAGATGGCTACAAAACATTCTAAACGTTTTCATTGCTTATCTTGGCTAAAAGTTCCCCTGATAGCCCCAGAACCCAGGGGTCTGTTTTCATAGTTCATTAAGCTGTGGCCTTCCTGATCCAGCTGGGGGGCTTACTACTTTGAGCTGTTGCTCAAAAGTATATTTCAGTTTCATTTGAAAAGCTTTTTTTTTTTTTTTTTAATATGTATTCCCCCAAAGCACCTTAGCTAAAAATCAAATTTCAGTTTAGAGCTTTATATAGACCAATGTCTCTTTCTTGGTTCCTGTATGCCAATAAAATTGTGCATTTCACTTTAACCTCAACATGCCTGTGTTTAAAATATAAAAATAAGGTTAAGGGCTTTCACTGCTAGCAATTCTACTTGAACATCACAATCGCTAGACAAAGCCTTTCACAGAGAGCATTTTATTGGCCTTACAGCTCAGTCCTCCTATAGATGCTGGCTTATCCTAGTAATCCTCAGCTGGAAAAAAAATCTCTAAATCATTTATGAGCTCACATTCTTCTTAGCAGCTTAATTTTCAGTCTTTTCTGTTTTATGTAGGTCAGCTTAACTGTTGGGACTGTTTCTCCCCCTTTCTTCCCACCCCCACACTTCAATCTCATCTACAGGTGGGGGAAGTGAGTTTCGGACAGAAACAAGCAGGGATGGGATGGGCTACCTGCTGTAGTCGGTAGAGGATGAGGCTCTTAATCTCAGGGTTGTGGGTTCATGCCCCATGTTGGGCACCAGATATTGTAATTAAAAACTTCCGCTGGCTTTGGCTGGGGTTTAACAAATGGTACTTTGCTACCGGGGTTATTTAGGTACACAGAAACTGTGGCAGTGAAATAGGAAACTGGGGAAAGAAAGGCTTATCTTGATGATGGGGAGTCAAGAGTCCATAAGTTTAGTCACCAGTGTTCAGATATAGGAATATATTATATTATATATTCAGATATAGATATAGTTCAGGTCCCAGAGGCAGCTACATGTTGAGTTCTGGGGAGAAGGCAAGCAGGTGACAGAGCAGCAGGAATAGTGTGGGCTATTCTACACACCTACAATCCCTTGTGGGTTTGCCCTAAGCCCTTAGTATTCTTGTCAGGCTGACATCAATCAGCCATATGCTAATTACGTTCATGTCCCAACGCTAATCAACTTCCTCCTGTTGACCCTGAAGCTTACCTGGGGACACACCTAGAGAGAGAGTGAGAAGTCAGAGGAGACAGCAAAATGGTTATGCAAAAAAAAAAAAAAAAACTTTCATCTCAGAGGCTTTGACGACCCAGGTTCAATTCCCAGCACCACTGTAAGCCAGAGTTGAGCAGTGCTCTGCTCTCTCTTTCTCTGTATCTCCATTAAAATAAATACATAAATATTAAAAAGAAATAAAGAGACTAAGACCTTGAGGAGGGAGAGTGAATTCCCCAAAATAGATCCTTCTGTGTCGTCAGTCTCTTCTCTTATTTGGGGAGAAATTACCTGGGTGACCTGCTGCTATGCTGGAGACTGGGAGTACTTTGATGTCCTTCCTCTTCTTTTAAGGGAATGGAACAGAGGGCCCGGGGAGGGTGCAATATACCTCACCACTGTCTTGTTCTTCAGGGTCCAGGGTCCCAAACGAGTGTGACACCCTTTGATCTCCCTGTATGATCACTTCTGATGCCAGTTTCACACTTCATAGTTGTGTTTGGCAGCAGAGGAACTGGGAGAACACCTCTACATTCTCTCATCTGATTTCATTTTTACATTCTTCTCCTCTTCCTCCTCATCCTCCCTCTTTTGCTTCTTCCCCTTCCTCTTCTTCTCCTCCTTCATTCTTCTTCTTTTATTTATTGCCTTTTGTTGCCCGTGTTGTTTTATTGTTATAGTTATTATTGTTGTTATTGATGCCATTCTTGTTGGATTGGAAAGAGAAATGGAGAGAGAAGGGGAAAACAGAGGGGGAGAGAAAGATAGAAACCTGCAGACCTGCTTCATCACTTGTGAAGCTACTTCCCTGCAGGTGGGGAGCTGGAGACTTGAACTGGGATCCTTACACTGATCCTTGTGCTTTGTACCACCTGCGCTTAACCTGCTGCACTACTGTTACTGCCTGACTCCCTATTCTTATTCATTCATTCTTCTTATTATTATTATTTTTATTCTTTCTTATTCTTATTCTTTTTACCAGAGCATTTCTCAACTCTGGAATATGGTAGTGCTAGGGATTGAACCTGCAACTTCAGAGCCTCAGACATAAGAGCTATTTTGCATAACTACTATGCTATCTCTCCCACTCTTTTCTGACTTTTTAGTTATAATAATAGAATTTATTTTAAAGTCACCTTTTTTATAAAATGGAAACCAACATTCAGAGCCCATATGTGATTACCAAGGCAGAAGAATGCCAGGTGGTACTGGGGCTGAACAGCTGCAGGACTCTAGAAGTGCTGCCTGGACCACTTTTCCAACTGGGACTTGGGAACTTTCAGGCCTGGGTGCAACAAAGTGGATAGAAATGCATCATCTTATAGGAGTTAGGGTCTGGGGAACCAGTGCCTTAGCCCCTTCTGTCCTAGCATGTTAAGGAAGCACTGGCCTGCCTGCCTCCTTTTCTCCCTTCCTCCCTCCCTCCCTCCTTTCCTTCCTTCCTTCCTTCCGTCCTTCCTTCCGTCCTTCCTTCCTTCCTTCCTTCCTTCCTTCCTTCCTTCCTTCCATCCTTCCTTCCTTTTTCCAGAATAATGCTCATTTCTGACTAACGGTGGTACTGGGGATTGGACATGGGAACTCTGCACCTTGGGCATGGAAGGTTTTTGCATAACCATTATGCTGTCTCCCCGGCCTGGAAATATTTATTTTTTAGGATTATATTTTTATTAATATTTATTTATTTATTGAATTAATACAGAGAAATAAAGGGGAAAAGAGGTGATAGGGAGTGAAAGAGAGGGGATGGGTGGTGGTGCACCTGGTTGAGCACACATGTTACCATGCTATAGGACTCAAGTTCAAGCCCCTGGTCCCCACCTATATGGGAGAAGCTTCATAAGCAGTGAAGCAGTGTTTCAGGTGTCTCTTTCTCTGTCTGTCTCCTCCACTCCTCTTATTTTCCCTCTGTCCTATCAAATTAAAAAATAGTAAACATTAAGAAAGAGAGAGAGAGACCAACCTGCACACCTGCTTCAACATTTGTGAAGCTTTCCTTGTGCAGGTAGGGACTGGGATTTGAACTCCAGTCCCTGTGCACTGTAATGTCTGGGCTCAATCAGGTGTACAGCCACCTGGCTGCCCAAAGGGTACATATTTCTTTATTTTATAGAGACAACCAGATATTGATGGAGAGAGAGGGATACATCTGCAGACTTACTGCACCATTTGTGAAGCTGTCCCCCTACAAGTGGGAACTGGGGGCTTGAACCTGTGTCCTTGAGCATTGCAACTTGTGCACTCAACCAGGTGTGCCACCACTCAGCCCCCCTTTATTTTTTATTAGTGATTTAATAATAATTAACAAGATTGTAATATAATGGGTATAATTCCATACAGTTCCCTCCACCAGAATTCCATGTCCCACCCCCTCCATTTTTGCGTGAGTTTGCTTCATTTAGGTCCCTCTTTCTCTCTAATATATTATACTTCTGTCATGAGCTGGGGGCCGGAGGGGGGAGGAACTCTTTCTTTTAAAGGCCTCATTAACCTTGAGGGAGGCCCATTTAGATAACCCTTCCTTTGCCATATAAGGTAATCAAGCCACAGGAGTGACATTTCAGTATATTCACAGATTCCACCCATGCTGAAAAAGGATGGGATGTGGTGGGTAATTCTTGGAATCCTGTACAATACACTCAGATCATCACACATCTCAGCACAGATTGGTGCTGAGAACGTTCCAGAGCCCCAGAAATGTGGTACCTGACGGGGGATCCTCGGCAATGGTTGAGCAATGGTGTATCCATATCCATTGCACTTTGGAAGCAAATAGTAGAACTGGTGAGGACTATTCAGTCCAGAAGTCAGAAAGGAAAATGGGAGTGTCATGCCTTGACTGACTGGTAGACCAGATACTCATTTGCCTAGTAGGGGAGTGGGTATGTTCATGGGTTCAGCAGAGCTACCTTGTAGAGAGTCTTACCTATAGAAAGTCTTACCTATAGAAAGAGTCTTACCTATAGAAAGTCTTCAGAAGTGAAGAGATTTTTTTTTTTGCAATGTAGTGCTTGTATTTATTTTAAACTATGTTATTTGTGGTTAATAGTAGGTTAAAAGATTGTAAGATTATATGTATGTATTTCCACACTGTACCCACCACCAGATTTCTGTTCCCTCACTTTCTAGTCTCCCAAAGATAACCACTATAGATCGAAAAGTGAAGATTTATTTATTTTTATTAGTGATTTAATATTGACTCAAAAATCATGAGATGACAGGAGTATAATTCTGCTCTGTTCCCACCACTAGAGTTCTGTGTCCCCATTCTGGTGTCAGAATTGAGAATAGGACTAGAAAGCTGGATTATGGAAGAGAGTTGCTTACAAACTTGAAAGTGTATAAGTACAATTAACTGTTTACCCTATCCATCTGACACAGGATATGTGTGTGTGTGTGTGTGTGTGTGTGTTTGTATTCACATTTAGCACAGGAGTCTATGTAACTTATGTCAGTCTGAGCTCACAGTCCATACTCACAGCTGGGAACATTCTAAGCTGCACTCATTTCAGAACCAGTCTTCTGGAGTGGCAGAGCAGGCTGACCCAGCCTCCCTTTGAGATTGGGGAAGTCCCCACCATTGCTGCTCTACAGTGAGGGCAAAGTCATGGAGAGGCCCAGAAGAGGGCTTGTGATGATGTTCCTGATGGAAGTGATCAGTGAAGGTAGAGAGAGGGATCTATTAGAGGTCTAGGCCCATCATGTCCATGTGGGAATCCAAGGATTCTGTCACTAGGGCTGAGATGATGGGATGGTCTTGTATTGACCAACAACAACAACAACAAAAAGCCAGAAGTGAGAATTGTTAAAGGCAGGAGACCCTGCTGCAGCAACAGGTGGCCACATACTTAACCAGACATGAGTTACTACTGTGTAGGTGCCTGTATTTGTGTAAACAAGGTAGCAAAGGCTGGGGAAGCTTCCCCTTGGTCAGAACAGTTAGTTGTTAATAAATTAATCTAGGGGTCTGGGCGGTTGTGCACCCAGTTGAGTGCATATGCTACTATCTGCAAGGTATCAAGTTGAAGTCCCCAGTCCTCATTTATAGGGGGAACTTCATGAGTGGTAGAGCAGTGTTTCAGGTGTCTCTCTTTCTCTCTCTGCCACCCACCATCTGTTTCAATTTCCTTCTGCTCTATCAAATCTAAGAAGGAGGAAAACTAAGGAAAAAGTGGTTGTCAGGAGTGGTAGATTGGTTGTGCAGGCACCAAGCCCCAGCAGTAACCTTAGTGGCGTTGACGATGATCTCATGAAGACTTAGAGGTCTGATGCATGGCCCTTCTGTGGCCTCCTTTTAATCTTTATGTCAAGACCTAGTGGTAGGTTGTCCAGTTCAGAGTCCATGAACGCTCTTAGTGACACTGGCAGTGGTGGACACATGTGACATACACTGACTCATCACTGCCATGTCCTGTCATCAGGTGACCACATAGACCTCCCTGCTGAGACCTGTTTGGCCCTATAGCCACCAAGACTCTTAACTGCCACCTCCAGTTAAATAGAGTTTAAGTCCAGGACAGGACACCATCTTCCATTCCTGGACTACACAATACCTTGAGGCCTTTTCGCAATCCCAGGAATGGGGAGATTCAGGCCTATTTCTTACTCTGGCTGCAAAATTGCTTATTGTAAATGTTAGAGGAACACTTTGATTTCCCCTATTATGTGCCATTGAATCTGACAAGAGAGGGATGTGGAGAGAACTGAAATCTTTTCTGTATGCTTAAGGTTATTACTCAGACTTACATAAATTCTGAGACTCTCCTCTCTAGCATTCCTTTTCTAAGGGATGGCAAAGGGATTTAAATGATTAAGTGGCAGGAATTTAGACTCAAAAAGGAGGTAGCAAAGCCATTTATGCTATTTAACCTTCTTAGGAGAAACTGACAGTGTTCATATGAAGAGGTGGTACTCTATCCTTTCTCCCCACAGAGGAGGGCAACAGCAAGAGAGCTGTCTGGAAGCTCAGGCTAATGGAAATTACCAGAAACTATGTAATCTCTTGCCAAGGAAGGCAGAGAGGCCTCTTGAGTGATTCAGCTGCTCTTTTGAGGACCTGGGGAAATAGATAAATGGTTACTGGTACCTTATGTGATCCTATGGTTGGAAACTTCTTTCTGATGGCATCTCTAGGAAGTCACATGTGGAGGCCAGTTCACACACTAGAGAGCAGGTATTTCTAGTATAGACACCTGAGACAAAGGGGAAGTTCCTAGTGTGCTCTTAGGCTGATGTCAGCCATATGCTAATTACATTTGTGTCCCAACACCTACCAACCAACTCTCATGATCTGAATGGGAGCCACACCGACATTTAAGATTTACAGTGTGAATGCTCTCTCCTTCTTCTGCTGTTTTCTCTCCCTCCCTCCCTCCCTACACCAGGGTGTCCTAGCTGAGGCTTGGTGCTTTTCAAACTTCCACTGTTCCCAGCAGTCATTTTTCCATCATTACCAGGAGTGAGCAATGGGGAGAGAGACAGAAGGAGAGCCACCTGATGCACTGCTCCAACTCTCTTGAAGCTTTCCCCTTGCAGGTGGGAACCAGGGGATAGAACCTTGGTCCTCACACACAGTAACTTCTACACTTTATTGGACAAGCCACCACCCAGACCTGCTGTGGTTTCTTATCTCTTTGTCTGGCTAACTTCTATTTAGTACTCAGATCTCAGTTTGTCATGCACTGTAGTCATTAGCAGACACACCAGTGGTACACTTGCCTGGAACCCTGTTTTGGGGAGCTCAGTTTTAGTAGTGGTTAGCATTCAGTAGTACCTAGTGAATAATTAGTCACACAGTTTAAAAATGAGGTTGCAGGGCCAGGCAGTGGCGTACCTGGTTAAGTGCACACATTACAATGCACAAAGACCCAGGTTCAAACCCCTGGTCTCCACCTGTAGGCGGAAAACTTTACAGATGGTGACATAGAGCTACAGGTGTCTGTCTCTTTTCCTCTCTACCTCCTTCTCTCCTCTCAATTTCTCTCTGTGTCTATCCAATAATAAGTCAATAAATATATTATAAAAATTAAATAATAAAATGAGGTTGCAAGTTTCATGAAGGCAGGGTTTAATCTCTTCACCATTGTATATACAAAAACTGGCTCAGTATTTCACACTTAGACAAGGGCTTAGTAAATACATGTTGAATGAATGATTGAAAGAGCCAAAGAAAACCAAACAACAACAAAAAAACTAAGATATTCCTTTTAATTCCTATTTTACTTATTTTTCTATAGGGACAGAGGCAGAGAGGTAGTGAAAGAGACCACATCACCAAAACTTCCTTCCATATGGTGGAGGCTGTTGGCCTCCACCATGTACACGACAAACCTGTGTCATGTACATGACAAAGCAGCACACTATCCAAGTGATCTATCTCACTGGCCCGGCATGACCTATAGAGTATCAGGTATAATAAAGGCATGCAACCAGAAAGTTTGACTGTTAGTACCTTTCCTCCCTCTTAAAGCTTCTCTCTCCCTTCACAAATTTTGGCTTCATCTTAGAGGACTTAATTCTCAGTTGACTGTGTTGAGTATTCCTTCAGCTAAGGAACTGCACTGATCTTGACTAAGATGATTTTAAAACCATTTGGGGAGAATTTTAACAAGGTATTTCGAAATTCCACCTGCTGAGAAGATTTTAAATTGGTACCCAAAGTGCTGATCTAGGGAATCTCCGGGGCTATAAGGAGTTTTCTCCCAGGCTGTTGAAGAAATCTACATGACAGATGGAGTAAGTGGGAGAGAACATGTGTGTGTGTGTGTGTGTGTGTGTGTGTGTGTGTGTTTGTGTGTGTGTGGTGCAGCTGCAGTAGAGGGGGCTGACTCTGTCAGCTGTTTTTGCTTTTAAGCAGGAAGTTAGGATAATTGAAGATGCACGACAGGATAGCTGGCATTTTAATTAAGGCTCTATAACTTATATGCCTCAACGATATGTGCCTTTGTAGACAAGGACTCTGCTTGCTGGCTAGGTAGGTGGTTGGCTGGTTAGGTAATTTATTGATCATATTCCTCTGGCCAGGGTTTGACTTTCTCTCTCTCTCTCTCTCTCTCTCATCACCAGGGTTATTGATGGAGCTCAGTGACTCCACTGGGCCGGGTGGCCTTTTTTTTTCCTTTTAGTTAGAGAGAGAGAGAGAGAGACAGTGATGGGGAGAGATTGCCAGTATAGGAAAGATACTGCAGCACTGCCCCACTGTTCATGAAGCTCCCCCTTCCCTGTAGGCTTTCCTGTGTGGCGACCTGGGGCTTGAACATGGGTCTTTGCCTATGACAACAAGTATGCTCCTACCACATGAACCACCTGTAGGGCCCCAGGTCTGACTTTCTTTTTTACTTTATTTATTTATTTAATTTCTTTATTGGGGGGTTAATGGTTTACAGTCAACAGTGAAATATAATAGTTTGTACATGTGTAACATGTCCCAGTTTTCCACATAACAATACAACCCCCACTAGGTCTTCTTCTGTCATCATGTTTCAGAACTTGAACCTCTCCAGATTCAAAGGAGGTCTCGAAACTTTACATCAGGCTCAACCTGACGCTGTTGACTGGCTACGGAAGAAGGGCAAATGCTAGAAGAAGAAGAAGAAGGACTTGAACCCTCCCCCCACACCCCAGAGTCTTTTAATTTGGTGCAGTACACCAACTCCATACAAGTTCTGCCTAGTGTTTTCCCTTCTGATCTTGTTTTTCAATTTCTATGAGTGAGATCATCCCATATTCATCTTCTCTTTCTGACTTATTTCACTTAACAAGACTTTCTAATTGATGAGCAAAATAGAAGACTTTCTAATTGATGGGCAAAATAGAAGACCTTACCATCCTCATTGGTATAGTTGTGAGTGTCCCCACCTGTCAAAATAGGAGACCTCAATGACCTTGTTGACCCAGATCTTCTGGGTTGGGGTTGGGATTAATCACGTGTCTTGGTGTTCCTGAAGTGATTGGGAGATGTGTGATTTTCCTCTCTTCTTTTCCAAACAGGCAGCAGGACACTTAGGACAGGAAGCCTGCCATCCAGCTCTGTGTCTGGAGCTTGAACTCCAGTGTACCGCAAAACAGGTATGTTGATTTAAGTCAAAGTCACTATAGCCTTTTGACCTTTTGAAATCATCTGGCATTTGTCCTTTCTTTTTGGCTTAGCTCACTTAAATGATGTCCTTCAAGTTGTAACCAAGTTGAGACCAAAGGGATGACATCATCATTTTTTAACAGCTTAGTAGTCTTCCATTGTGTATATATACCACTACTTTCTTAGCTATTCATCTGTTGTTGGGCATTTGGGTTACTTCCAAGTTTAAGCTATTTCAAATTGTGCTGCTATGAGCACAAGTGTACATACAGATCTACTGATGTAGGTAGGTCTTTTTGTCTCCTTTGGATAAATCCCCATGAGAGAAACTGGTGGGTCATAGGGTAGGTCTATTCCTGGTGTTCTGAGAAATCTCTAGACTGATGTCTACAGGGTTTGGACCAATTGACATTCCCACCATCAGAGTAGAAGTATTTCTTTCTTTTTTTAAAAAAAAATATTTATTTTCCCTTTTGTTGCCCTTGTTGTTGTAATTATTGTTGTTATTAATGTCATTGTTGTTGAGTAGGACAGAGAGAAATGGAATGAGGAGGGGAAGACAAGGGGAGCAAAAGATAGACACCTGCAGACCTGCTTCACCGCAGGTGGGGAGCCGGGGTCTTGAACCGGCATCCTTGTGCCGGTCCTTGTGCTTTGTGCCATGTGCGCTTAACCCACTGCGCTACTGCCCAACCCCCAAAGTATTTCTTTTTTACTCCTCATCCCCACCAACATTTCTTATTTCTAATGTACAACATTCTCACAGGTGTATAATAGTATCTCCTTTCTGTCTTTATTTGCATTTCTTTGATAATCAATGGTCTTAGTTATTGTCTAACCTGAAGTTTGTTCCCTTTAGTCTCTTTGCACCCATTTTATTTATCCCTCAAATCCACCCCTGTAAACACTAATCTGTTTTCATATCTGTGATTTTTATTTGTTTTATTTTTTATTTAACACGTAAGTGAAATATAAAACAGTATTTGCATCTCTCTGGTTGAATTATTTCAGTTAACATCATGCCCTCAAAGCATCCATGCTGTGACATATGGCAAGATCTCACTCTTTTACACGGCCAAGTAACATTACCTGGGTGCACATGTCTGTATGTCCACACCCACATCTGTATACATTTATTCTGGACTCCCAGTGTTGAGGATTTGCAGTGTTCTTAGAAACCTTTGCCACCTTGTGAAAGACTGATTGAAGGCCAGAACCTCAGGTATCAAATTTCAAAGTGTCAATTTGTACAATCCTGTGTGACTACAGTCATGGGTACTGCTGGCCACCAGACTCAGTAATAGAGATGCCTCTGGGCATAGCCGCAGTGGCAGGATTCTAGGTATGCACACAACTGCTTTCCTGGCATGTTCCAGGAAGCTAAAGTGAGACCAAGAGCAGGCAGGACAATAGGGGCCAGCAGGTGGCTCACCTGTTAGAGTGCACATTACTGGGTTTGAGTCCTTGATCCCCACATGTGAGTGCCTGCAGCGGGGGAGTTTCACACGCAGTAGAGTGGTGCTATAGTGCCTTTTTTCCTTTCTCTGTCTCTCCCTCCCAATCTTTCTTTCTCATCCTCTATCAAAAAAAAAAAAAAGAAGAAAGAAAGAAAGAAAGAAAGAAAGAAAGAAAGAAAGAAAGAAAGAAAGAAAGAAAAAGAAAAAGAAAAAAAGGATTGCTAGGAGCAGTGGAGTCATTCAAGAACTGAGCTCCAATGGTAACCCTGGTGACAAAATAAAAAGCATCCCTCAGGCTATATTCTCTCTGAAAGTTTCAGTGGCTTCAGTGCTGCCATGATGTTCTTACACAGGGCTGGGTCTGAGAGGGGGGTCGGGGGCCGACATGGTGAGGCCAGTTGCTCTAGCAAGGTAGGGACATGCTCGAATGCCAGCCTCCAGCTCTGGCTCTAATAAGACTCTGTTAATGTGTGAAGCAGCACCTGCCAGGGCCTCCATTCTTGGAGAAGGTTCCAGCAGACCCATACCCCCTTGGCAGGTGCTTTGAGATTAGCTACTGAAGCTTCTTTATGTTGCTACCTTTGTGCTGGGTCCTGGAACAAGTATCCAGATCTATGTCTTTGTCCTTAAAGAGCCAACTCTCCCATCCCTGCAGTATCTCTTTGTTGTTTTCGCCGGGCTGGCTTCATGGGCAGGTAACAGACGACCAGGGACTCATAGTTGAGCTGTAGGCAGTATCTCTTTATTCATGCAGGACGCAGCACAATCTAAGCCGAGCTGAGCTAAACTAAATGTAAAGTACTCTAAAACTCACAATGCTGTCTTTATATATACTTCCCAAGTAGGGTGGAAACAGGATGTGACATAGAGAGGGTGGAGAGAAAAGTGACTGGTGAAAATCAGGGTGTGACAAAGAAGGGATCAGGGTGTGACAAGGAGGGGGTGGAGCAGGCGAGAATCCTATCACTGAACCACAAATGCCCTGGAGGGAGGTGGAACTTGTTAACAGTGGTTATGTAAATAGAATAGTGTTAAGCAGGGGGGATTTAAACCAAATGAAACAGAAGGGGTCTCATGCATACCAACATCTCTTCAGTCTCTGAGTGCTACCTGATTGGTTTCCTTTTCCTTTTAAGGAATATTTATTGACCTGCAGGGGGAAAGCTTCACGAGTGGTGAAGCAGGGCAGCAGGTCTCTCTCTGTCTCTTTCCCTCTCTGTCTCCCCCTCCCTTCTCAGTTTTTCTCTGTCTCTATCCAATCATAAATAAATACAAATATTCTAAAATATTTATTTTAATGGGAAGAGAGAGAGAGAGAAAGAGAGAGGGAGAGAGAAAGCTACATAGAGTGATCCAGAGCACTGCCCAGCATTGGCTGATGGTGCTGGAGTTTGAACCTGGAACCTCTGAGCCACAGACATGAATGACTTTTTTCTTCTGAAAATGTATTAGTGACTTACTATTGATTTACAACATAACAAGATAACAGGGGTACAACTCTGCACCATTCCCACCACCAGAGTTCTGAATCCCCAATCCCTCCATTGTAAGCTATAGCAGTTCTCTTAAGGTTGCAGATATGGGTTAACTACATGAATGTCTTTTGTAAAACCATTATGCTGTCTCCCAACCCTCCTTTTTCTTATTTTTTAAAATATTTATTTATTAATTCCCTTTTGTTGCCTTTGTTTTATTGTTGTAGTTATTGTTGTCGTTGTTGGATAGGACAGAGAGAAATGGAGAAAGGAGGTGAAGACCAAGAGGCAGAGAGAAAGACAGACACCTGCAGACCTGCTTCACCGCCTGTGAAGTGACTCTCCTGCAGGTGGGGAACTGGGGGCTCGAACTAGGATCCTTATGCCGGTCCTTGCGCTTTGTGCTACCAGCACTTAATCTGCTGCACCACTGCCCGACTCTCTCAACCCTCCTTTTTCTTTTATTTTCCCTTCCTTCCTCCCTCCCTCCCCTCTTTTACTTCCTTCCTTCCTTCCCTCTCCCTACCTCCTTTCCTGATTTCCTTCCCTACCTCCTTCCTTCTTTCCTTTTTTTTTTTTTTTATTGTTGTAGTTGTTGTTGTTATTGATGTCATCATTGTTGGATAGGACAGAGAGAAATGGAGAGAGGAGGAGAAGCCAGAGGGGGAGAGAAAGAGACACCCGCAGACCTGCTTCACTGCCTGTGAAGCGACTCTCCTACAGGTGGGGAGCCGGGGGCTCGAACTGGGATCCTAACGCCGGTCCTTCAGTTTTACGCCATGTGTGCTTAACCGGCTGTGCTACCGCCCGATTCCCCCTTTCTCTCTCTCTCTCTCTCCCTCCCTTCCTTCCTTTCTTTCTTCCTCCTATTCCTTCTTTTTCTTCTTCTGTTTTTTTTTTTTTTAATTTGACTACTCGTCTTTGGATTGGTGGTGCTTTGGATTGGTGTAGCCTGAGGCATGAAAAAAAAAATTTTTTTTTGCAAGACTGAAGAAAGATCTTCATTTCTGAGGTAGCAGAGGCTCAGGTTCAAACCCCAGTCCCACCAGACCAGAAGTTTCTCTGGTATATCTTTTTGGCATAGTTGGAGTGTTGTGTTTCTTCTTTTTTGTTTTGTCTGCTTTTGATTTTTTTCTAGAGACAAAAGGCAGAGAGAGTGAAAGAGACCATAGCACAGAAGCTTTCTGCATTGAGGTGTGCACCAGGTTTGAACCTGAGTCTTTAAAGAAGGCAAAGCAGTACACTATCCAAGTGAACTATTTCACCAGCCCCAGAGCTGGAGTTTTTGAGGGCCTTTCTGATAGTTACTGCCTTGTCAGAGAAGGTGTATCTTGGCAGGACTACATTTCTGCCTCTTCTACACCTTTGTGTGTGGTTCTTCTGCCCCTTGTGAAGGCGTTTTTGACCCCATCTCTAGATATTTCAGGGAGATTTGTTCTATAGAGGCCTGTATAGCTTTGAGTGTTCATGGGGAAAGATGACCCCAGGAACTGCCTACACCATCATCCTGAACTGTGTGTCCTTTCTGCTTCTCTCTTTTCTCCTTCCCGTCTCTGTGCCATAAAAGGGTTTGCAGGTAGTTAAGTGCTCAAGGGCACTGTGCCAAGAAGAGAAGGGTGGGGGGAGACTTAGTCCACGCTCTGCTTACTGAAGCATAAGCACCACCATTGGGTTTTGTCTGTCCAGAGGACACATCCTTCTCTAATTTCCACAAGAACATTTTTGGGCCTCTCAGCAACTCTTCTCCACCTGGAATTTTTTCCAAAGGAAGCTGACACCTGTAATTTCCTTTTGACCAACCCAGGCTGCTTCCTCAGAATCACAAAAAGGAATCTCCATTGATCTCTTTCTCCCAGTTGCTGACCAGACCTGGCTAGATTGAAATTGCTGTTGTAGAGAAACATATAATTTGATTTTGTAGGGCCAGGGAGATAGCACAGTGGCTTATATAGTAGATTTAAGTGCCTGAGACTTAGAGGTTTTAGGTCAGGTCCCTGGCACTACCGAGAGTCAGAGCTGAGTAGTGCTCAGGTAGGAAAGAGGAGGAGGAGGGACAAAAAATATTCCTGCATCATTCTTGTGATATTCTTGTGATTTCAACCCCTCTGTTTTGTTTTTGTTGAGGCTCTTTTGAGCAGAAGAGCTAAACTTTCAGTCATTTGCCTTAGTCGTTTAGCTCTAGTTTTCTCTTCTTAGTTGTCTGTATAACTAACCCTCCTAATCACTGATGGATCCACAGACAGTGACAGTGTTTATTTCACGGTGGTGTTTGCTCTGTCACCTTTGATCAGTTGTGTTGAGGATACTGCCAGACACTCAGAAGCTGTGGACTTGGAAGTGCTGGGAGCTGTAGCTGAGACTGAGGGTCATTTCTACTGTTTCTTTTTATCTGTAATGTCGTGTACCCTGTTTGACCCATGATAGGTAGTTGTCAAGACCACTGATTGCCTTCTTTAAGGGCTGGGGAGACAGAATAATGGCTATGCTCATGACTTACAAGCCCGAGACTCCAAGGTCTCAGGTTCAATTTTCAGTGACACCATAAACCAACGTGGAGGAGTAGTGTTTTGGTGGTTTTTTTTTTTTTTTTTTTGCTTTTTTTTATTTAAGAAAGTAGACATTAACAAAACCATAGGATAGGAGGGGTACAACTCCACACAATTCCCGCCACCCAATCTCCATATCCCATCCCCTCCTCCCCCTTTTATTTAAAGTGGTGAGGGGACATTCTAGGAAGTGCTACATCTGGTTGAAAGCACTTTTTACCAAGTGCTAGGACCCAGGTTCAAGCCCCCAGTCCTCCACTCGTAAGTGGTGAAGCACTGCTGCAGGTATCTCTCTCTCTCCCTCTCTATCATCCTTTCCCTCTCAATTTCTATCTCATCAAATAATTAAAACATTTAAAAAATCTTCCTCTAGCTACAGGCTGACCAAGGCACTCCTCCTGGTGATAAAGGTTGCCATTATAAATCCATGTCAAAGAATTCACACTCAGCTGCACAGGCCACGGTGAGATGATATCTGTGCCAGGCTTTTGTGAGGTTCAGAGAATAAGGACATGCTCAAGTTAAGCCAGATCTAAAGTTTGAACCACCTGGACACAGAGAGACTGGAAAGCGACACACAAGCCTTCGAACAAGGTTCCACATCAGGCTGAGGAGTGTAGGAAAGATTGTTCCTGGACCTTCCACCTGATCATGGCCCCTGTGATATCCAGCAGCCCCTTCTGTGCTCAGTGACTGAACGCTTGCTCTCCTCCTGCTTCACAACTTCTGCTTAGGGTGCCTGGGTTGGGAGTGTTTGTCAGCTCCTAGAATCACCCCATTTCTTTCTCTTTTTTTAATTATCAAAAAATAATTTTGAGCCAGCTTGGCTAGCTCATTTGGTAGAGCATGAGACTCTTAAAAATAATTTTGAGAGAGAGAGAAAAGAAGAAGGAGAAGGAGAAGGAGAAGGGGAAGGAGAAGGAGAAGGAGAAGGAGAAGGAGAAGGAGAAGGAGAAGGAGAAGGAGAAGGAGAAGGAGAAGGAGAAGGAGAAGGAGAAGGAGAGACCATAGCACTGAAGCTTTCTTCAGTTCTGTGGCAACCAGTCTTGAACTGGGTCATCCACATGGCAAACCAGCACACTATCCAAGTCAGCTATTTTGCTGGCTTCCCTTTTTCCTCAGCTGCCTCTGTAGCTCCCAGCATCTGACTTGCCAAGAGGGGCTCGGGCTGGGTCTGCCAGCCATGGCCAGCATAGGCCCTGCTGCAGAGGGCCTTGTGTCAGGCAGTGTGAAGGATGGCACCCCGTTTGTGGGAAGCCCCTCTGACAGGGACTGTGTGGGCCCCACAATTAGGGCTTCTCAGAAGTGGCTTGTGTGGGACCTCTATGCCTTGTGAGGGTTGCTGCTATGTCTGGAGAGTCTGATTAGAATGCATTTCAAGGCTCCACCCTGACTCCCATTCAGTGCTAGTACAGTCAGTCAGTGCAGCTTGTCACCAGAATACTTTTGTGGCACATGCACAAATCCA